>NC_137013.1:33556109-33768609 GCF_032717465.1 Coenobita brevimanus
GTGTCTGTGGGTGGGTGGACAGTGTAGTGTGTCTGTGGGTGTGTGGACAGTGTAGTGTGTCTGTGGGTGGGTAGACAGTGTAGTGTGTCTGTGGGTGGGTGGACAGTGTGGTGTGGCAGTGGGTGGGTGGGTGGACAGTGTGGTGTGGCAATGATTGGGTGGACAGTGTGGTCTGGCAGTGGGTGGGTGGGTGTCAGTGGACAGGTAGGTGGGTGGGTGTGGTAGTGGTCAGGTAGGTGGGTAGTCTGGTACTGGGTGGCTGGGTGTGGTAGTGGGCAGATCAGTGGGTGGGTGGGTGTGATAGTGGGCAGCTAAGTGGGGCAGTGAGCAGGTAGGTGGATATGGTAGTGGGCAGGTGGATGGGTGTGGTAGTGGGCAGGTAAGTGGGTGGATAGTTGGGTGTGTCACTGGGTGGGTGGGTGGACAGTGTGGTGTGGCAATGGGTGGGAGGACAGTGTGGTGTGGCAGTGGGTGGGTGGGTGGACAGTGTGGTGTGGAAGTTGGTAGGTGGACAGTGTGGTGTGGAAGTTGGTGGGTGGACAGTGTGGTGTGGAAGTTGGTAGGTGGACAGTGTGGTGTGGAAGTTGGTAGGTGGACAGTGTGGTGTGGAAGTTGGTAGGTGGACAGTGTGGTGTGGAAGTTGGTAGGTGGACAGTGTGGTGTGGAAGTTGGTAGGTGGACAGTGTGGTGTGGCAGTGGGTGGGTGAAGTGTGGTGTGTCTGTGGGTGGGTGGACAGTGTGGTGTGGCAGTGGGTTGGTGGGAGGACAGTGTGGTGTGGCAGTGGGTGGATAGTGTGGTGTGGTGTGGCAGTGGGTGGATAGTGTGGTGTGGCAGTGGGTGAGGTGGACAGTGTAGACACGGTGTGGCTGTGGGTGGTTGGGGGTCACTGGACAGGTAGGTGGGTGGGTGTGGTAGTGGGCAGATCAGTGGGTGGGTGGGTGGGTGTGATAGTGGGCAGCTAGGTGGGGCAGTGAGCAGGTAGGTGGATGTGGTAGTGAGCAGGTAGGTGGGTGTGGCAGTGGGCAGGTGGGTGGGTGTGGCAGTGGGCAGGTGGGTGGGTGGGTAGTTGGGTGTGTCACTGGGTGGGTGGGTGGA
Organism: Coenobita brevimanus; assembly: GCF_032717465.1. NCBI lineage: Eukaryota > Metazoa > Arthropoda > Malacostraca > Decapoda > Coenobitidae > Coenobita > Coenobita brevimanus. Next base: position 33,557,206 of record NC_137013.1, read on the forward strand.
CAGTGTGGTGTGGCAATGGGTGGGAGGACAGTGTGGTGTGGCAGTGGGTGGGTGGACAGTGTGGTGTGGAAGTTGGTAGGTGGACAGTGTGGTATGGAAGTTGGTAGGTGGACAGTCTGGTGTGGCAGTGGGTGGGTGGACAGTGTGGTGTGGAAGTTGGTAGGTGGACAGTGTGGTGTGGAAGTTGGTAGGTGGACAGTGTGGTGTGGCAGTGGGTGGGTGGAGTGCAATGTGTCTGTGGGTGGGTGGACAGTGTAGTGTCTGTGGGTGGGTGGACAGTGTGGTGTGGCAGTGGGTGGGTGGGAGGACAGTGTGGTGTGGCAGTGGGTGGGTGGGTGGACAGTGTGGTGTGGAAGTTGGTAGGTGGACAGTGTGGTGTGGAAGTTGGTAGGTGGACAGTGCGGTGTGGAAGTTGGTAGGTGGACAGTGTGGTGTGGCAGTGGGTGGGTGGACAGTGTGGTGTGGCAGTGGGTGGTTGGAGTGTAGTGTGTCTAGGTGGGTGGACAGTGTAGTGTGTCTGTGGGTGGATGGACAGTGTGGTGTGGCAGTGGGTGGGTGGGAGGACAGTGTGGTGTGGCAGTGTGTGGGTGGGTGGACAGTTGGGTGTGGAAGTTGGTAGGTGGACAGTGTGGTGTGGCAGTGGGTGGGTGGAGTATAGTGTGTCTGGGTGGGTGGACAGTGTAGTGTGTCTGTAGGTGGGTGGACAGTGTGGTGTGGCAGTGGGTGGGTGGGAGGACAGTGTGGTGTGGCAGTGGGTGGGTGGGTGGACAGTGTGGTGTGGAAGTCGGTAGGTGGACAGTGTGGTGTGGAAGTTGGTAGGTGGACAGTGCGGTGTGGAAGTTGGTAGGTGGACAGTGTGGTGTGGCAGTGGGTGGGTGGACAGTGTGGTGTGGCAGTGGGTGGGTGGAGTGTAGTGTGTCTGTGGGTGGGTGGACAGTGTAGTGTGTCTGTCGGTGGGTGGACAGTGTAGTGTGTCTGTCGGTGGGTGGACAGTGTAGTGTGTCTGTGGGTGGGTGGACAGTGTGGTGTGGCAGTGGGTGGGTGGGAGGACAGTGTGGTGTGGAAGTTGGTAGGTGGACAGCGTGGTGTGGCAGTGGGTGGGTGGAGTGTAGTGTGTCTGGGTGGGTGGACAGTGTAGTGTGTCTGTGGGTGGGTGGACAGTGTGGTGTGGCAGTGGGTGGGTGGGAGGACAGTGTGGTGTGGCAGTGGGTGGGTGGGTGGACAGTGTGGTGTGGCAATGATTGGGTGGACAGTGTGGTCTGGCAGTGGGTGGGTGGGTGTCAGTGGACAGGTAGGTGGGTGGGTGTGGTAGTGGTCAGGTAGGTGGGTAGTCTGGTACTGGGTGGCTGGGTGTGGTAGTGGGCAGATCAGTGGGTGGGTGGGTGTGATAGTGGGCAGCTAAGTGGGGCAGTGAGCAGGTAGGTGGATATGGTAGTGGGCAGGTGGATGGGTGTGGCAGTGGGCAGGTAGGTGGGTGGATAGTTGGGTGTGTCACTGGGTGGGTGGGTGGACAGTGTGGTGTGGCAATGGGTGGGAGGACAGTGTGGTGTGGCAGTGGGTGGGTGGGTGGACAGTGTGGTGTGGAAGTTGGTAGGTGGACAGTGTGGTGTGGAAGTTGGTGGGTGGACAGTGTGGTGTGGAAGTTGGTGGGTGGACAGTGTGGTGTGGAAGTTGGTAGGTGGACAGTGTGGTGTGGAAGTTGGTAGGTGGACAGTGTGGTGTGGAAGTTGGTAGGTGGACAGTGTGGTGTGGAAGTTGGTAGGTGGACAGTGTGGTGTGGCAGTGGGTGGGTGAAGTGTGGTGTGTCTGTGGGTGGGTGGACAGTGTAGTGTGTCTGTGGGTGGGTGGACAGTGTGGTGTGGCAGTGGGTTGGTGGGAGGACAGTGTGGTGTGGCAGTGGGTGGACAGTGTGGTGTGGCAATGGGTGGGTGGACAGTGTGGTGTGGCAGTGGGTGGTTGGGTGTCAGTGGACAGGTAGGTGGGTGGGTGTGGTAGTGGGCAGATCAGTGGGTGGGTGGGTGGGTGTGATAGTGGGCAGCTAGGTGGGGCAGTGAGCAGGTAGGTGGATATGGTAGTGGGCAGGTGGGTGGGTGTGGCAGTGGGCAGGTGGGTGGGTGTGGCAGTGGGCAGGTAGGTGGGTGGGTAGTTGGGTGTGTCACTGGGTGGGTGGGTGGACAGTGTGGTGTGGCAATGGGTGGGAGGACAGTGTGGTGTGGCAGTGGGTGGGTGGACAGTGTGGTGTGGAAGTTGGTAGGTGGACAGTGTGGTATGGAAGTTGGTAGGTGGACAGTCTGGTGTGGCAGTGGGTGGGTGGACAGTGTGGTGTGGAAGTTGGTAGGTGGACAGTGTGGTGTGGAAGTTGGTAGGTGGACAGTGTGGTGTGGCAGTGGGTGGGTGGAGTGCAATGTGTCTGTGGGTGGGTGGACAGTGTAGTGTCTGTGGGTGGGTGGACAGTGTGGTGTGGCAGTGGGTGGGTGGGAGGACAGTGTGGTGTGGCAGTGGGTGGGTGGGTGGACAGTGTGGTGTGGCAGTTGGTAGGTGGACAGTGTGGTGTGGAAGTTGGTAGGTGGACAGTGCGGTGTGGAAGTTGGTAGGTGGACAGTGTGGTGTGGCAGTGGGTGGGTGGACAGTGTGGTGTGGCAGTGGGTGGTTGGAGTGTAGTGTGTCTAGGTGGGTGGACAGTGTAGTGTGTCTGTGGGTGGATGGACAGTGTGGTGTAGCAGTGGGTGGGTGGGAGGACAGTGTGGTGTGGCAGTGTGTGGGTGGGTGGACAGTGTGGTGTGGAAGTTGGTAGGTGGACAGTGTGGTGTGGCAGTGGGTGGGTGGAGTATAGTGTGTCTGGGTGGGTGGACAGTGTAGTGTGTCTGTAGGTGGGTGGACAGTGTGGTGTGGCTGTGGGTGGGTGGGAGGACAGTGTGGTGTGGCTGGGGGTGGGTGGGTGGACAGTGTGGTGTGGAAGTCGGTAGGTGGACAGTGTGGTGTGGAAGTTGGTAGGTGGACAGTGCGGTGTGGAAGTTGGTAGGTGGACAGTGTGGTGTGGCAGTGGGTGGGTGGACAGTGTGGTGTGGCAGTGGGTGGGTGGAGTGTAGTGTGTGTGGGTGGGTGGACAGTGTAGTGTGTCTGTCGGTGGGTGGACAGTGTAGTGTGTCTGTCGGTGGGTGGACAGTGTAGTGTGTCTGTGGGTGGGTGGACAGTGTGGTGTGGCAGTGGGTGGGTGGGAGGACAGTGTGGTGTGGAAGTTGGTAGGTGGACAGCGTGGTGTGGCAGTGGGTGGGTGGAGTGTAGTGTGTCTGGGTGGGTGGACAGTGTAGTGTGTCTGTGGGTGGGTGGACAGTGTGGTGTGGCAGTGGGTGGGTGGGAGGACAGTGTGGTGTGGCAGTGGGTGGGTGGGTGGACAGTGTGGTGTGGAAGTTGGTAGGTGGACAGTGTGGTGTGGCAGTGGGTGGGTGGACTGTAGTGTGTCTGGGTGGGTGGACAGTGTAGTGTGTCTGTGGGTGGGTGGACAGTGTGGTGTGGCAGTGGGTGGGTGGGAGGACAGTGTGGTGTGGCAGTGGGTGGGTGGGAGGACAGTGTGGTGTGGCAGTGGGTGGGTGGGAAGACAGTGTGGTGTGGCAGTGGGTGGGTGGACAGTGTGGTGTGGAAGTTGGTAGGTGGACAGTGTGGTGTGGAAGTTGGTAGGTGGACAGTGTGGTGTGGAAGTTGGTAGGTGGACAGTGTGGTGTGGCAGTGGGTGGGTGGACAGTGTGGTGTGGAAGTTGGTAGGTGGACAGTGTGGTGTGGAAGTTGGTAGGTGGACAGTGTGGTGTGGCAGTGGGTGGGTGAAGTGTGGTGTGTCTGTGGGTGGGTGGACAGTGTAGTATGTCTGTGGGTGGGTGGACAGTGTGGTGTGGCAGTGGGTGGGTGGGAGGACAGTGTGGTGTGGCAGTGGGTGGACAGTGTGGTGTGGCAATGGGTGGGTGGACAGTGTGGTGTGGCAGTGGGTGGTTGGGTGTCAGTGGACAGGTAGGTGGGTGGGTGTGGTAGTGGGCAGATCCGTAGGTGGGTGGGTGTGGTAGTGGGCAGATCAGTGGGTCGGTGGGCAAGTAGATGGGTGGGTGGGTGTGATAGTGGGCAGCTAGGTGGGGCAGTGAGCAGGTAGGTGGATGTGGTAGTGAGCAGGTAGGTGGGTGTGGCAGTGGGCAGGTGGGTGGGTGGGTAGTTGGGTGTGTCACTGGGTGGATGGACAGTGTGGTGTGGCAGTGGGTGGGTAGTTGGGTGTGGTAGTGGGTGGGTGGTTGGGTGTGGCGGTGGGTGGTTGGGTGTGGCGGTGGGTGGTTGGGTGTGGCAGTGGGTGGTTGGGTGTCAGTGGACAGGTAGGTGGGTAGTCTGGTACTGGGTGGCTGGGTGTGGTAGTGGTCAGGTAGGTGGGTAGTCTGGTACTGGGTGGCTGGGTGTGGTAGTGGGCAGATCAGTGGGTGGGTGGGTGTGATAGTGGGCAGCTAGGTGGGGCAGTGAGCAGGTAGGTGGATATGGTAGTGGGCAGGTAGGTGGGTGTGTCACTGGGTGGGTGGGTGGGTGGACAGTGTGGTGTGGCAATGGGTGGGAGGACAGTGTGGTGTGGCAGTGGGTGGGTGGGTGAACAGTGTGGTGTGGAAGTTGGTAGGTGGACAGTGTGGTGTGGAAGTGGGTAGGTGGACAGTGTGGTGTGGCAGTGGGTGGGTGGACAGTGTGGTGTGGCAGTTGGTAGGTGGACAGTGTGGTGTGGAAGTTGCTAGGTGGACAGTGTGGTGTGGCAGTGGGTGGGTGGACAGTGTGGTGTGGCAGTTGGTAGGTGGATAGTGTGGTGTGGAAGTTGGTAGGTGGACAGTGTGGTGTGGCAGTGGGTGGGTGGAGTGTAGTGTGTCTGGGTGGGTGGACAGTGTAGTGTGTCTGTGGGTGGGTGGACAGTGTGGTGTGGCAGTGGGTGGGTGGGAGGACAGTGTGGTGTGGCAGTGGGTGGGTGGGTGGGTGGACAGTGTGGTGTGGCAGTGGGTGGGTGGGTGGGTGGACAGTGTGGTGTGGAAGTTGGTAGGTGGACAGTGTGGTGTGGAAGTGGGTGGGTGGACAGTGTGGTGTGGCAGTGGGTGGGTGGGAGGACAGTGTGGTGTGGCAGTGGGTGGGTGGACAGTGTGGTGTGGCAGTGGGTGGGTGGACAGTGTGGTGTGGCAGTGGGTGGGTGGGAGGACAGTGTGGTGTGGCAGTGGGTGGGTGGACAGTGTGGTGTGGAAGTTGGTAGGTGGACAGTGTGGTGTGGAAGTTGGTAGGTGGACAGTGTGGTGTGGCAGTGGGTGGGTGGACAGTGTGGTGTGGAAGTTGGTAGGTGGACAGTGTGGTGTGGAAGTTGGTAGGTGGACAGTGTGGTGTGGCAGTGGGTGGGTGAAGTGTGGTGTGTCTGTGGGTGGGTGGACAGTGTAGTGTGTCTGTGGGTGGGTGGACAGTGTAGTGTGTCTGTGGGTGGGTGGACAGTGTGGTGTGGCAGTGGGTGGGTGGGAGGACAGTGTGGTGTGGCAGTGGGTTGGTGGGTGAAAGTGTGGCGTGGCAATGATTGGGTGGACAGTGTGGTCTGGCAGTGGGTGGGTGGGTGTGGTAGTGGTCAGGTAGGTGGGTAGTCTGGTACTGGGTGGCTGGGTGTGGTAGTGGGCAGATCAGTGCGTGGGTGGGTGTGATAGTGGGCAGCTAAGTGGGGCAGTGAGCAGGTAGGTGGATATGGTAGTGGGTAGGTGGATATGGTAGTGGGCAGGTGGATGGGTGTGGCAGTGGGCAGGTAGGTGGGTGGATAGTTGGGTGTGTCACTGGGTGGGTGGGTGGACAGTGTGGTGTGGCAATGGGTGGGAGGACAGTGTGGTGTGGCAGTGGGTGGGTGGGTGGACAGTGTGGTGTGGAAGTTGGTAGGTGGACAGTGTGGTGTGGAAGTTGGTAGGTGGACAGTGTGGTGTGGCAGTGGGTGGGTGGGTGGACAGTGTGGTGTGGAAGTTGGTAGGTGGACAGTGTGGTGTGGAAGTTGGTAGGTGGACAGTGTGGTGTGGCAGTGGGTGGGTGGGAGGACAGTGTGGTGTGGCAGTGGGTGGGTGGGTGGACAGTGTGGTGTGGCAGTGTGTGGGTGGACAGTGTGGTGTGGCAGTGGGTGGGTGGGAGGACAGTGTGGTGTGGCAGTGGGTGGGTGGACAGTGTGGTGTGGAAGTTGGTAGGTGGACAGTGTGGTGTGGAAGTTGGTAGGTGGACAGTGTGCTGTGGCAGTGGGTGGGTGGACAGTGTGCTGTGGAAGTTGGTAGGTGGACAGTGTGCTGTGGAAGTTGGTAGGTGGACAGTGTGCTGTGGAAGTTGGTAGGTGGACAGTGTGGTGTGGCAGTGGGTGGGTGAAGTGTGGTGTGTCTGTGGGTGGGTGGACAGTGTAGTGTGTCTGTGGGTGGGTGGACAGTGTAGTGTGTCTGTGGGTGGGTGGACAGTGTAGTGTGTCTGTGGGTGGGTGGACAGTGTGGTGTGGCAGTGGGTGGGTGGGAGGACAGTTTGGTGTGGCAGTGGGTGGGTGGGAGGACAGTGTGGTGTGGCAGTGGGTGGGTGGGTGGACAGTGTGGTGTGGCAATGATTGGGTGGACAGTGTGGTCTGGCAGTGGGTGGGTGGGTGTCAGTGGACAGGTAGGTGGGTGGGTGTGGTAGTGGTCAGGTAGGTGGGTAGTCTGGTACTGGGTGGCTGGGTGTGGTAGTGGGCAGATCAGTGGGTGGGTGGGTGTGATAGTGGGCAGCTAAGTGGGGCAGTGAGCAGGTGGGTGGATATGGTAGTGGGCAGGTGGATGGGTGTGGCAGTGGGCAGGTAGGTGGGTGGATAGTTGGGTGTGTCACTGGGTGGGTGGGTGGACAGTGTGGTGTGGCAATGGGTGGGAGGACAGTGTGGTGTGGCAGTGGGTGGGTGGGTGGACAGTGTGGTGTGGAAGTTGGTAGGTGGACAGTGTGGTGTGGAAGTTGGTAGGTGGACAGTGGGTGGACAGTGTGGTGTGGAAGTTGGTAGGTGGACAGTGTGGTGTGGCAGTGGGTGGGTGGGAGGACAGTGTGGTGTGGCAGTGGGTGGGTGGGAGGACAGTGTGGTGTGGCAGTGGGTGGGTGGGAGGACAGTGTGGTGTGGCAGTGGGTGGGTGGACAGTGTGGTGTGGAAGTTGGTAGGTGGACAGTGTGGTGTGGAAGTTGGTAGGTGGACAGTGTGCTGTGGCAGTGGGTGGATGGACAGTGTGCTGTGGAAGTTGGTAGGTGGACAGTGTGCTGTGGAAGTTGGTAGGTGGACAGTGTGCTGTGGAAGTTGGTAGGTGGACAGTGTGGTGTGGCAGTGGGTGGGTGAAGTGTGGTGTGTCTGTGGGTGGGTGGACAGTGTAGTGTGTCTGTGGGTGTGTGGACAGTGTAGTGTGTCTGTGGGTGGGTAGACAGTGTAGTGTGTCTGTGGGTGGGTGGACAGTGTGGTGTGGCAGTGGGTGGGTGGGTGGACAGTGTGGTGTGGCAATGATTGGGTGGACAGTGTGGTCTGGCAGTGGGTGGGTGGGTGTCAGTGGACAGGTAGGTGGGTGGGTGTGGTAGTGGTCAGGTAGGTGGGTAGTCTGGTACTGGGTGGCTGGGTGTGGTAGTGGGCAGATCAGTGGGTGGGTGGGTGTGATAGTGGGCAGCTAAGTGGGGCAGTGAGCAGGTAGGTGGATATGGTAGTGGGCAGGTGGATGGGTGTGGCAGTGGGCAGGTAAGTGGGTGGATAGTTGGGTGTGTCACTGGGTGGGTGGGTGGACAGTGTGGTGTGGCAATGGGTGGGAGGACAGTGTGGTGTGGCAGTGGGTGGGTGGGTGGACAGTGTGGTGTGGAAGTTGGTAGGTGGACAGTGTGGTGTGGAAGTTGGTGGGTGGACAGTGTGGTGTGGAAGTTGGTAGGTGGACAGTGTGGTGTGGAAGTTGGTAGGTGGACAGTGTGGTGTGGAAGTTGGTAGGTGGACAGTGTGGTGTGGAAGTTGGTAGGTGGACAGTGTGGTGTGGAAGTTGGTAGGTGGACAGTGTGGTGTGGAAGTTGGTAGGTGGACAGTGTGGTGTGGCAGTGGGTGGGTGAAGTGTGGTGTGTCTGTGGGTGGGTGGACAGTGTGGTGTGGCAGTGGGTTGGTGGGAGGACAGTGTGGTGTGGCAGTGGGTGGACAGTGTGGTGTGGCAGTGGGTGGACAGTGTGGTGTGGCAATGGGTGGGTGGACAGTGTGGTGTGGCAGTGGGTGGTTGGGTGTCAGTGGACAGGTAGGTGGGTGGGTGTGGTAGTGGGCAGATCAGTGGGTGGGTGGGTGGGTGTGATAGTGGGCAGCTAGGTGGGGCAGTGAGCAGGTAGGTGGATATGGTAGTGGGCAGGTGGGTGGGTGTGGCAGTGGGCAGGTGGGTGGGTGTGGCAGTGGGCAGGTAGGTGGGTGGGTAGTTGGGTGTGTCACTGGGTGGGTGGGTGGACAGTGTGGTGTGGCAATGGGTGGGAGGACAGTGTGGTGTGGCAGTGGGTGGGTGGACAGTGTGGTGTGGAAGTTGGTAGGTGGACAGTGTGGTATGGAAGTTGGTAGGTGGACAGTCTGGTGTGGCAGTGGGTGGGTGGACAGTGTGGTGTGGAAGTTGGTAGGTGGACAGTGTGGTGTGGAAGTTGGTAGGTGGACAGTGTGGTGTGGCAGTGGGTGGGTGGAGTGCAATGTGTCTGTGGGTGGGTGGACAGTGTAGTGTCTGTGGGTGGGTGGACAGTGTGGTGTGGCAGTGGGTGGGTGGGAGGACAGTGTGGTGTGGCAGTGGGTGGGTGGGTGGACAGTGTGGTGTGGAAGTTGGTAGGTGGACAGTGTGGTGTGGAAGTTGGTAGGTGGACAGTGCGGTGTGGAAGTTGGTAGGTGGACAGTGTGGTGTGGCAGTGGGTGGGTGGACAGTGTGGTGTGGCAGTGGGTGGTTGGAGTGTAGTGTGTCTAGGTGGGTGGACAGTGTAGTGTGTCTGTGGGTGGATGGACAGTGTGGTGTGGCAGTGGGTGGGTGGGAGGACAGTGTGGTGTGGCAGTGTGTGGGTGGGTGGACAGTGTGGTGTGGAAGTTGGTAGGTGGACAGTGTGGTGTGGCAGTGGGTGGGTGGAGTATAGTGTGTCTGGGTGGGTGGACAGTGTAGTGTGTCTGTAGGTGGGTGGACAGTGTGGTGTGGCAGTGGGTGGGTGGGAGGACAGTGTGGTGTGGCAGTGGGTGGGTGGGTGGACAGTGTGGTGTGGAAGTCGGTAGGTGGACAGTGTGGTGTGGAAGTTGGTAGGTGGACAGTGCGGTGTGGAAGTTGGTAGGTGGACAGTGTGGTGTGGCAGTGGGTGGGTGGACAGTGTGGTGTGGCAGTGGGTGGGTGGAGTGTAGTGTGTCTGTGGGTGGGTGGACAGTGTAGTGTGTCTGTCGGTGGGTGGACAGTGTAGTGTGTCTGTCGGTGGGTGGACAGTGTAGTGTGTCTGTGGGTGGGTGGACAGTGTGGTGTGGCAGTGGGTGGGTGGGAGGACAGTGTGGTGTGGAAGTTGGTAGGTGGACAGCGTGGTGTGGCAGTGGGTGGGTGGAGTGTAGTGTGTCTGGGTGGGTGGACAGTGTAGTGTGTCTGTGGGTGGGTGGACAGTGTGGTGTGGCAGTGGGTGGGTGGGAGGACAGTGTGGTGTGGCAGTGGGTGGGTGGGTGGACAGTGTGGTGTGGCAATGATTGGGTGGACAGTGTGGTCTGGCAGTGGGTGGGTGGGTGTCAGTGGACAGGTAGGTGGGTGGGTGTGGTAGTGGTCAGGTAGGTGGGTAGTCTGGTACTGGGTGGCTGGGTGTGGTAGTGGGCAGATCAGTGGGTGGGTGGGTGTGATAGTGGGCAGCTAAGTGGGGCAGTGAGCAGGTAGGTGGATATGGTAGTGGGCAGGTGGATGGGTGTGGCAGTGGGCAGGTAGGTGGGTGGATAGTTGGGTGTGTCACTGGGTGGGTGGGTGGACAGTGTGGTGTGGCAATGGGTGGGAGGACAGTGTGGTGTGGCAGTGGGTGGGTGGGTGGACAGTGTGGTGTGGAAGTTGGTAGGTGGACAGTGTGGTGTGGAAGTTGGTGGGTGGACAGTGTGGTGTGGAAGTTGGTGGGTGGACAGTGTGGTGTGGAAGTTGGTAGGTGGACAGTGTGGTGTGGAAGTTGGTAGGTGGACAGTGTGGTGTGGAAGTTGGTAGGTGGACAGTGTGGTGTGGCAGTGGGTGGGTGAAGTGTGGTGTGTCTGTGGGTGGGTGGACAGTGTAGTGTGTCTGTGGGTGGGTGGACAGTGTGGTGTGGCAGTGGGTTGGTGGGAGGACAGTGTGGTGTGGCAGTGGGTGGACAGTGTGGTGTGGCAATGGGTGGGTGGACAGTGTGGTGTGGCAATGGGTGGGTGGACAGTGTGGTGTGGCAGTGGGTGGTTGGGTGTCAGTGGACAGGTAGGTGGGTGGGTGTGGTAGTGGGCAGATCAGTGGGTGGGTGGGTGGGTGTGATAGTGGGCAGCTAGGTGGGGCAGTGAGCAGGTAGGTGGATATGGTAGTGGGCAGGTGGGTGGGTGTGGCAGTGGGCAGGTGGGTGGGTGTGGCAGTGGGCAGGTAGGTGGGTGGGTAGTTGGGTGTGTCACTGGGTGGGTGGGTGGACAGTGTGGTGTGGCAATGGGTGGGAGGACAGTGTGGTGTGGCAGTGGGTGGGTGGACAGTGTGGTGTGGAAGTTGGTAGGTGGACAGTGTGGTATGGAAGTTGGTAGGTGGACAGTCTGGTGTGGCAGTGGGTGGGTGGACAGTGTGGTGTGGAAGTTGGTAGGTGGACAGTGTGGTGTGGAAGTTGGTAGGTGGACAGTGTGGTGTGGCAGTGGGTGGGTGGAGTGCAATGTGTCTGTGGGTGGGTGGACAGTGTAGTGTCTGTGGGTGGGTGGACAGTGTGGTGTGGCAGTGGGTGGGTGGGAGGACAGTGTGGTGTGGCAGTGGGTGGGTGGGTGGACAGTGTGGTGTGGAAGTTGGTAGGTGGACAGTGTGGTGTGGAAGTTGGTAGGTGGACAGTGCGGTGTGGAAGTTGGTAGGTGGACAGTGTGGTGTGGCAGTGGGTGGGTGGACAGTGTGGTGTGGCAGTGGGTGGTTGGAGTGTAGTGTGTCTAGGTGGGTGGACAGTGTAGTGTGTCTGTGGGTGGATGGACAGTGTGGTGTAGCAGTGGGTGGGTGGGAGGACAGTGTGGTGTGGCAGTGTGTGGGTGGGTGGACAGTGTGGTGTGGAAGTTGGTAGGTGGACAGTGTGGTGTGGCAGTGGGTGGGTGGAGTATAGTGTGTCTGGGTGGGTGGACAGTGTAGTGTGTCTGTAGGTGGGTGGACAGTGTGGTGTGGCAGTGGGTGGGTGGGAGGACAGTGTGGTGTGGCAGTGGGTGGGTGGGTGGACAGTGTGGTGTGGAAGTCGGTAGGTGGACAGTGTGGTGTGGAAGTTGGTAGGTGGACAGTGCGGTGTGGAAGTTGGTAGGTGGACAGTGTGGTGTGGCAGTGGGTGGGTGGACAGTGTGGTGTGGCAGTGGGTGGGTGGAGTGTAGTGTGTCTGTGGGTGGGTGGACAGTGTAGTGTGTCTGTCGGTGGGTGGACAGTGTAGTGTGTCTGTCGGTGGGTGGACAGTGTAGTGTGTCTGTGGGTGGGTGGACAGTGTGGTGTGGCAGTGGGTGGGTGGGAGGACAGTGTGGTGTGGAAGTTGGTAGGTGGACAGCGTGGTGTGGCAGTGGGTGGGTGGAGTGTAGTGTGTCTGGGTGGGTGGACAGTGTAGTGTGTCTGTGGGTGGGTGGACAGTGTGGTGTGGCAGTGGGTGGGTGGGAGGACAGTGTGGTGTGGCAGTGGGTGGGTGGGTGGACAGTGTGGTGTGGAAGTTGGTAGGTGGACAGTGTGGTGTGGCAGTGGGTGGGTGGACTGTAGTGTGTCTGGGTGGGTGGACAGTGTAGTGTGTCTGTGGGTGGGTGGACAGTGTGGTGTGGCAGTGGGTGGGTGGGAGGACAGTGTGGTGTGGCAGTGGGTGGGTGGGTGGACAGTGTGGTGTGGCAGTGGGTGGGTGGGAGGATAGTGTGGTGTGGCAGTGGGTGGGTGGACAGTGTGGTGTGGAAGTTGGTAGGTGGACAGTGTGGTGTGGAAGTTGGTAGGTGGACAGTGTGGTGTGGAAGTTGGTAGGTGGACAGTGTGGTGTGGCAGTGGGTGGGTGGACAGTGTGGTGTGGAAGTTGGTAGGTGGACAGTGTGGTGTGGAAGTTGGTAGGTGGACAGTGTGGTGTGGCAGTGGGTGGGTGAAGTGTGGTGTGTCTGTGGGTGGGTGGACAGTGTAGTATGTCTGTGGGTGGGTGGACAGTGTGGTGTGGCAGTGGGTGGGTGGGAGGACAGTGTGGTGTGGCAGTGGGTGGACAGTGTGGTGTGGCAATGGGTGGGTGGACAGTGTGGTGTGGCAGTGGGTGGTTGGGTGTCAGTGGACAGGTAGGTGGGTGGGTGTGGTAGTGGGCAGATCCGTAGGTGGGTGGGTGTGGTAGTGGGCAGATCAGTGGGTCGGTGGGCAAGTAGATGGGTGGGTGGGTGTGATAGTGGACAGCTAGGTGGATGTGGTAGTGAGCAGGTAAGTGGGTGTGGCAGTGGGCAGGTGGGTAGTTGGGTGTGTCACTGGGTGGGTGGACAGTGTGGTGTGGCAGTGGGTGGGTAGTTGGGTGTGGCAGTGGGTGGGTAGTTGGGTGTGGTAGTGGGTGGGTGGTTGGGTGTGGCGGTGGGTGGTTGGGTGTGGCAGTGGGTGGTTGGGTGTCAGTGGACAGGTAGGTGGGTAGTCTGGTACTGGGTGGCTGGGTGTGGTAGTGGTCAGGTAGGTGGGTAGTCTGGTACTGGGTGGCTGGGTGTGGTAGTGGGCAGATCAGTGGGTGGGTGGGTGTGATAGTGGGCAGCTAGGTGGGGCAGTGAGCAGGTAGGTGGATATGGTAGTGGGCAGGTAGGTGGGTGTGTCACTGGGTGGGTGGGTGGGTGGACAGTGTGGTGTGGCAATGGGTGGGAGGACAGTGTGGTGTGGCAGTGGGTGGGTGGGTGAACAGTGTGGTGTGGAAGTTGGTAGGTGGACAGTGTGGTGTGGAAGTGGGTAGGTGGACAGTGTGGTGTGGCAGTGGGTGGGTGGACAGTGTGGTGTGGCAGTTGGTAGGTGGACAGTGTGGTGTGGAAGTTGCTAGGTGGACAGTGTGGTGTGGCAGTGGGTGGGTGGACAGTGTGGTGTGGCAGTTGGTAGGTGGATAGTGTGGTGTGGAAGTTGGTAGGTGGACAGTGTGGTGTGGCAGTGGGTGGGTGGAGTGTAGTGTGTCTGGGTGGGTGGACAGTGTAGTGTGTCTGTGGGTGGGTGGACAGTGTGGTGTGGCAGTGGGTGGGTGGGAGGACAGTGTGGTGTGGCAGTGGGTGGGTGGGTGGGTGGACAGTGTGGTGTGGCAGTGGGTGGGTGGGAGGACAGTGTGGTGTGGCAGTGGGTGGGTGGGTGGGTGGACAGTGTGGTGTGGAAGTTGGTAGGTGGACAGTGTGGTGTGGAAGTGGGTGGGTGGACAGTGTGGTGTGGCAGTGGGTGGGTGGGAGGACAGTGTGGTGTGGCAGTGGGTGGGTGGACAGTGTGGTGTGGCAGTGGGTGGGTGGACAGTGTGGTGTGGCAGTGGGTGGGTGGGAAGACAGTGTGGTGTGGCAGTGGGTGGGTGGACAGTGTGGTGTGGAAGTTGGTAGGTGGACAGTGTGGTGTGGAAGTTGGTAGGTGGACAGTGTGGTGTGGCAGTGGGTGGGTGGACAGTGTGGTGTGGAAGTTGGTAGGTGGACAGTGTGGTGTGGAAGTTGGTAGGTGGACAGTGTGGTGTGGCAGTGGGTGGGTGAAGTGTGGTGTGTCTGTGGGTGGGTGGACAGTGTAGTGTGTCTGTGGGTGGGTGGACAGTGTAGTGTGTCTGTGGGTGGGTGGACAGTGTGGTGTGGCAGTGGGTGGGTGGGAGGACAGTGTGGTGTGGCAGTGGGTTGGTGGGTGAAAGTGTGGCGTGGCAATGATTGGGTGGACAGTGTGGTCTGGCAGTGGGTGGGTGGGTGTGGTAGTGGTCAGGTAGGTGGGTAGTCTGGTACTGGGTGGCTGGGTGTGGTAGTGGGCAGATCAGTGCGTGGGTGGGTGTGATAGTGGGCAGCTAAGTGGGGCAGTGAGCAGGTAGGTGGATATGGTAGTGGGTAGGTGGATATGGTAGTGGGCAGGTGGATGGGTGTGGCAGTGGGCAGGTAGGTGGGTGGATAGTTGGGTGTGTCACTGGGTGGGTGGGTGGACAGTGTGGTGTGGCAATGGGTGGGAGGACAGTGTGGTGTGGCAGTGGGTGGGTGGGTGGACAGTGTGGTGTGGAAGTTGGTAGGTGGACAGTGTGGTGTGGAAGCTGGTAGGTGGACAGTGTGGTGTGGCAGTGGGTGGGTGGGTGGACAGTGTGGTGTGGAAGTTGGTAGGTGGACAGTGTGGTGTGGAAGTTGGTAGGTGGACAGTGTGGTGTGGCAGTGGGTGGGTGGGAGGACAGTGTGGTGTGGCAGTGGGTGGGTGGGTGGACAGTGTGGTGTGGCAGTGGGTGGGTGGACAGTGTGGTGTGGCAGTGGGTGGGTGGGAGGACAGTGTGGTGTGGCAGTGGGTGGGTGGACAGTGTGGTGTGGAATTTGGTAGGTGGACAGTGTGGTGTGGAAGTTGGTAGGTGGACAGTGTGCTGTGGCAGTGGGTGGGTGGACAGTGTGCTGTGGAAGTTGGTAGGTGGACAGTGTGGTGTGGAAGTTGGTAGGTGGACAGTGTGCTATGGAAGTTGGTAGGTGGACAGTGTGGTGTGGCAGTGGGTGGGTGAAGTGTGGTGTGTCTGTGGGTGGGTGGACAGTGTAGTGTGTCTGTGGGTGGGTGGACAGTGTAGTGTGTCTGTGGGTGGGTGGACAGTGTAGTGTGTCTGTGGGTGGGTGGACAGTGTGGTGTGGCAGTGGGTGGGTGGGTGGACAGTGTGGTGTGGCAGTGGGTGGGTGGGAGGACAGTTTGGTGTGGCAGTGGGTGGGTGGGAGGACAGTGTGGTGTGGCAGTGGGTGGGTGGGTGGACAGTGTGGTGTGGCAATGATTGGGTGGACAGTGTGGTCTGGCAGTGGGTGGGTGGGTGTCAGTGGACAGGTAGGTGGGTGGGTGTGGTAGTGGTCAGGTAGGTGGGTAGTCTGGTACTGGGTGGCTGGGTGTGGTAGTGGGCAGATCAGTGGGTGGGTGGGTGTGATAGTGGGCAGCTAAGTGGGGCAGTGAGCAGGTGGGTGGATATGGTAGTGGGCAGGTGGATGGGTGTGGCAGTGGGCAGGTAGGTGGGTGGATAGTTGGGTGTGTCACTGGGTGGGTGGGTGGACAGTGTGGTGTGGCAATGGGTGGGAGGACAGTGTGGTGTGGCAGTGGGTGGGTGGGTGGACAGTGTGGTGTGGAAGTTGGTAGGTGGACAGTGTGGTGTGGAAGTTGGTAGGTGGACAGTGGGTGGACAGTGTGGTGTGGAAGTTGGTAGGTGGACAGTGTGGTGTGGAAGTTGGTGGGTGGACAGTGTGGTGTGGAAGTTGGTAGGTGGACAGTGTGGTGTGGAAGTTGGTAGGTGGACAGTGTGGTGTGGAAGTTGGTAGGTGGACAGTGTGGTGTGGCAGTGGGTGGGTGAAGTGTGGTGTGTCTGTGGGTGGGTGGACAGTGTAGTGTGTCTGTGGGTGGGTGGACAGTGTGGTGTGGCAGTGGGTTGGTGGGAGGACAGTGTGGTGTGGCAGTGGGTGGACAGTGTGGTGTGGCAATGGGTGGGTGGACAGTGTGGTGTGGCAGTGGGTGGTTGGGTGTCAGTGGACAGGTAGGTGGGTGGGTGTGGTAATGGTCAGGTAGGTGGGTAGTCAGGTACTGGGTGGCTGGGTGTGGTATTGGGCAGATCAGTGGGTGGGTGGGTGGGTGTGATAGTGGGCAGCTAGGTGGGGCAGTGAGGAGGTAGGTGGATATGGTAGTGGGCAGGTGGGTGGGTGTGGCAGTGGGCAGGTAGGTGGGTGGGTAGTTGGGTGTGTCACTGGGTGGGTGGGTGGACAGTGTTGTGTGGCAATGGGTGGGAGGACAGTGTGGTGTGGCAGTGGGTGGGTGGACAGTGTGGTGTGGAAGTTGGTAGGTGGACAGTGTGGTGTGGAAGTTGGTAGGTGGACAGTCTGGTGTGGCAGTGGGTGGGTGGACAGTGTGGTGTGGGAGTGGGTGGGTGGACAGTGTGGTGTGGAAGTTGGTAGGTGGACAGTGTGGTGTGGAAGTTGGTAGGTGGACAGTGTGGTGTGGCAGTGGGTGGGTGGAGTGCAATGTGTCTGTGGGTGGGTGGACAGTGTAGTGTGTCTGGGTGGGTGGACAGTGTGGTGTGGCAGTGGGTGGGTGGGAGGACAGTGTGGTGTGGCAGTGGGTGGGTGGGTGGACAGTGTGGTGTGGAAGTTGGTAGGTGGACAGTGTGGTGTGGAAGTTGGTAGGTGGACAGTGCGGTGTGGAAGTTGGTAGGTGGACAGTGTGGTGTGGCAGTGGGTGGGTGGACAGTGTGGTGTGGCAGTGGGTGGGTGGAGTGTAGTGTGTCTGTGGGTGGGTGGACAGTGTAGTGTGTCTGTGGGTGGGTGGACAGTGTAGTGTGTCTGTGGGTGGGTGGACAGTGTGGTGTGGCAGTGGGTGGGTGGGAGGACAGTGTGGTGTGGCAGTGGGTGGGTGGGTGGACAGTGTGGTGTGGAAGTTGGTAGGTGGACAGTGCGGTGTGGAAGTTGGTAGGTGGACAGTGCGGTGTGGAAGTTGGTAGGTGGACAGTGTGGTGTGGCAGTGGGTGGGTGGACAGTGTGGTGTGGCAGTGGGTGGGTGGAGTGTAGTGTGTCTGTGGGTGGGTGGTCAGTGTAGTGTGTCTGTGGGTGGGTGGACAGTGTGGTGTGGCAGTGGGTGGGTGGGAGGACAGTGTGGTGTGGAAGTTGGTAGGTGGACAGTGTGGTGTGGCAGTGGGTGGGTGGAGTGTAGTGTGTCTGGGTGGGTGGACAGTGTAGTGTGTCTTTGGGTGGGTGGACAGTGTGGTGTGGCAGTGGGTGGGTGGGAGGACAGTGTGGTGTGGCAGTGGGTGGGTGGGTGGACAGTGTGGTGTGGACAGTGTGGTGTGGAAGTTGGTAGGTGGACAGTGTGGTGTGGCAGTGGGTGGGTGGACTGTAGTGTGTCTGGGTGGGTGGACAGTGTAGTGTGTCTGTGGGTGGGTGGACAGTGTGGTGTGGCAGTGGGTGGGTGGGAGGACAGTGTGGTGTGGCAGTGGGTGGGTGGGTGGACAGTGTGGTGTGGCAGTGGGTGGGTGGGTGGACAGTGTGGTGTGGCAGTGGGTGGGTGGACAGTGTGGTGTGGAAGTTGGTAGGTGGACAGTGTGCTGTGGAAGTTGGTAGGTGGACAGTGTGGTGTGGAAGTTGGTAGGTGGACAGTGTGGTGTGGAAGTTGGTAGGTGGACAGTGTGGTGTGGCAGTGGGTGGGTGGACAGTGTGGTGTGGAAGTTGGTAGGTGGACAGTGTGGTGTGGAAGTTGGTAGGTGGACAGTGTGGTGTGGCAGTCGGTGGGTGAAGTGTGGTGTGTCTGTGGGTGGGTGGACAGTGTAGTATGTCTGTGGGTGGGTGGACAGTGTGGTGTGGCAGTGGGTGGGTGGGAGGACAGTGTGGTGTGGCAGTGGGTGGACAGTGTGGTGTGGCAATGGGTGGGTGGACAGTGTGGTGTGGCAGTGGGTGGTTGGGTGTCAGTGGACAGGTAGGTGGGTGGGTGTGGTAGTGGTCAGGTAGGTGGGTAGTCTGGTACTGGGTGGCTGGGTGTGGTAGTGGGCAGATCAGTGGGTGGGTTGGTGTGATAGTGGGCAGCTAAGTGGGGCAGTGAGCAGGTAGGTGGATATGGTAGTGGGCAGGTGGGTGGGTGTGGCAGTGGGCAGGTAGGTGGGTGTGGCAGTGGGCAGGTAGGTGGGTGGGTAGTTGGGTGTGTCACTGGGTGGGTGGGTGGACAGAGTGGTGTGGAAGTTGGTAGGTGGACAGTGTGGTGTGGAAGTTGGTAGGTGGACAGTGTGGTGTGGCAGTGGGTGGGTGGACAGTGTGGTGTGGAAGTTGGTAGGTGGACAGTGTGGTGTGGAAGTTGGTAGGTGGACAGTGTGGTGTGGAAGTTGGTAGGTGGACAGTGTGGTGTGGAAGTTGGTAGGTGGACAGTGTGGTGTGGCAGTGGGTGGGAGGACAGTGTGGTGTGAAAGTTGGTAGGTGGACAGTGTGGTGTATGGAAGTTGGTAGGTGGACAGTGTGGTGTGGCAGTGGGTGGGTGAAGTGTGGTGTGTCTGTGGGTGGGTGGACAGTGTAGTGTGTCTGTGGGTGGGTGGACAGTGTGGTGTAGCAGTGGGTGGGTGGGAGAACAGTGTGGTGTGGCAGTGGGTGGACAGTGTGGTGTGGCAATGGGTGGGTGGACAGTGTGGTGTGGCAGTGGGTGGTTGGGTGTCAGTGGACAGGTAGGTGGGTGGGTGTGGTAGTGGTCAGGTAGGTGGGTTGTCTGGTACTGGGTGGCTGGGTGTGGTAGTGGGCAGATCAGTGGGTGGGTGGGTGGGTGTGATAGTAGGCAGCTAGGTGGGGCAGTGAGCAGGTAGGTGGATAGGGTAGTGGGCAGGTGGGTGGGTGTGGCAGTGGGCAGGTAGGTGGGTGGGTAGTTGGGTGTGTCACTGGGTGGGTGGGTGGACAGAGTGGTGTGGCAATGGGTGGGAGGACAGTGTGGTGTGGCAGTGGGTGGGTGGGTGGACAGTGTGGTGTGGAAGTTGGTAGGTGGACAGTGTGGTGTGGAAGTTGGTAGGTGGACAGTGTGGTGTGGCAGTGGGTGGGTGGACAGTATGGTGTGGAATTTGGTAGGTGGACAGTGTGGTGTGGAAGTTGGTAGGTGGACAGTGTGGTGTGGCAGTGGGTGGGTGGAGTGTAGTGTGTCTGTGGGTGGGTGGACAGTGTAGTGTGTCTGTGGGTGGGTGGACAGTGTGGTGTGGCAGTGGGTGGGTGGGAGGACAGTGTGGTGTGGCAGTGGGTGGGTGGGTGGACAGTGTGGTGTGGAAGTTGGTAGGTGGACAGTGCGATGTGGAAGTTGGTAGGTGGACAGTGTGGTGTGGCAGTGGGTGGGTGGACAGTGTGGTGTGGCAGTGGGTGGGTGGACAGTGTGGTGTGGAAGTTGGTAGGTGGACAGTGTGGTGTGGAAGTTGGTAGGTGGACAGTGTGGTTTGGCAGTGGGTGGGTGGAGTGTAGTGTGTCTGTGGGTGGGTGGACAGTGTAGTGTGTCTGTGGGTGGGTGGACAGTGTGGTGTGGCAGTGGGTGGGTGGGAGGACAGTGTGGTGTGGAAGTTGGTAGGTGGACAGTGTGGTGTGGAAGTTGGTAGGTGGACAGTGTGGTGTGGCAGTGGGTGGGTGGACAGTGTGGTGTGGCAGTGGGTGGGTGGGAGGACAGTGTGGTGTGGCAGTGGGTGAGTGGGTGGACAGTGTGGTGTGGAAGTTGGTAGGTGGACAGTGTGGTGTGGAAGTTGGTAGGTGGACAGTGTGGTGTGGAAGTTGGTAGGTGGACAGTGTGGTGTGGCAGTGGGTGGGTGGACAGTGTGGTGTGGAAGTTGGTAGGTGGACAGTGTGGTGTGGAAGTTGGTAGGTGGACAGTGTGGTGTGGCAGTGGGTGGGTGAAGTGTGGTGTGTCTGTGGGTGGGTGAAGTGTGGTGTGTCTGTGGGTGGGTGGACAGTGTAGTGTGTCTGTGGGTGGGAGGACAGTGTGGTGTGGCAGTGGGTGGGTGGGAGGACAGTGTGGTGTGGCAGTGGGTGGGTGGGTGGACAGTGTGGTGTGGAAGTTGGTAGGTGGACAGTGTGGTGTGGCAGTGGGTGGGTGGACAGTGTGGTGTGGCAGTGGGTGGGTGGACAGTGTGGTGTGGAAGTTGGTAGGTGGACAGTGTGGTGTGGAAGTTGGTAGGTGGACAGTGTGGTGTGTCTGTGGGTGGGTGGACAGTGTAGTGTGTCTGTGGGTGGGTGGACAGTGTAGTGTGTCTGTGGGTGGGTGGACAGTGTAGTGTCTGGGTGGGTGGACAGTGTACTGTGTCAGTGGGTGGGTGGACAGTGTAGTGTGTCAGTGGGTGGGTGGACAGTGTAGTGTGTCTGTGGGTGGGTGGACAGTGTAGTGTGTCAGTGGGTGGGTGGACAGTGTAGTGTGTCAGTGGGTGGGTGGACAGTGTGGTGTGGCAGTGGGTGGGTGGAGTGTAGTGTGTCTGTGGGTGGGTGGACAGTGTAGTGTGTCTGTGGGTGGGTGGACAGTGTAGTGGGTCAATGGGTGGGTGGACAGTGTAGTGGGTCAATGGGTGGGTGGACAGTGTAGTGGGTCAATGGGTGGGTGGACAGTGTAGTGGGTCAATGGGTGGGTGGACAGTGTAGTGTGTCAGTGGGTGGGTGGACAGTGTGGTGTGTCAGTGGGTGGGTGGACAGTGTGGTGTGGCAGTGGGTGGGTGGAGTGTAGTGTGTCTGTGGGTGGATGGACAGTGTAGTGTGTCTGGGTTGGTCAACAGTGTAGTGGGTGGGTGGACAGTGTGGTGTGGCAGTGGGTGGGTGGACAGTGTGGTGTGGCAGTGGGTGGGTGGACAATGTGGTGTGGCAATGGGTGGGTGGAGTGTAGTGTGTCTGGGGGTGGGTGGACAATGTAGTGTGTCTGGGGGTGGGTGGACAATGTAGTGTGTCTGTGGGTGGGTGGACAGTGTAGTGTGTCAGTGGGTGGGTGGACAGTGTGGTGTGGCAGTGGACAGGTAGGTGGGTGGGTGTGGTAGTGGGCAGGTAGGTGGGTGGGTGGTAGTGGGCAGGTAGGTGGGTGGGTGTGGTAGTGGGCAGGTAGGTGGGTGGGTGTGGTAGTCGGCAGATAGGTTGGTGGGTGTGGTAGTCAGCAGATAGGTTGGTGGGTGTGGTAGTCGGCAGATAGGTGGGTGGTTGGGTGTGTCAGTGGGTGGGTGGGTGGGTATGTAGGGGTGGTGAGGAAGGAAGGAAAGAATGGAAGGAAGGATGAAATGGCAGGAAAGGAAGGAAGGGAAGTAATGGGTGGAAGGAAGGAATGAAAGTAATGGGTGGAAGGAAGGAATGAAAGTAATGGATGGAAGGAAGGAATGAAAGTAATGGATGGAAGGAAGGAATGGAAAAGAAAGGAAGGGCAGGCACAAATAGTATACCAAATAATTCCACACAAAAAAATCCACATTTTAAAAAATGTATAATTATAAACCCAATACTATCTATCTATCTATCTATTGCCAGACGCCTCAATCCCGTTTGGGGTGGCCACAAACAAATCGCCTCCAAGTCGCCCTGTCCCCTGCCATTTCACTGCCCTGCTCCCAAATCACACCCCCCTCTCTCATATACCTCTCCACCCCATCCCTCCATCTCATCCTCGGCCTCCCCCTCCCTCTTCCCCCCTCCACCTCACTCACATACACTCTCTTCGTCAGTCTTTCACCCTCCATCCTCTCCACATGGCCAAACCACCTCAGAGTGTTCCTCATAACGATTCCTATCACATCCACATCCACACCACAACGCTCCTTTATATCCTCATTCGTCAGACTGTCTCTCCACGTGACTCCACAGGCTCCTCTTAAATAACTCATTTCCACTGCTCTCACTCTTGACTTGTGTCCTTCCAACAACGCCCAAGCTTCACTTCCGTATGTTAGAGTTGGTATCACAATACTGTCATGTAGTAACTTTTTCACTTCCATGCTCACTTCCCTGTTTCTCATCACTGCTTTCAAAGAACCAGCAACCTTTCTTCCCTGCTGTACCCTTTCAAGCACTTCACCCTCCAAACCTCCATCCTTACTCATCACACTACCCAAGTACTTAAACGTACTCACATTTTCCAATTCCTCACCATCCAACCTCGCTGTACATTCACTAACATCACCTCTCTCAAAGACCATCACTTTACTCTTCCCTACATTCACCTTTAGGTTACATTTCTTACACACACTCTCAAACTCATCCACCCAATACACAAGCTCAAAAAAATTAACATAGTAAAAAAAGGGGGAGGAGGAGACACTATACTGTATAATTATAAATCCAATACACAAGCTCAAAAGAATAGCATCGTAAAAAAAAAAAAAAAAAAAAAAAAAGTGGAGGGATTTCTTATTTCAAAATTTATAAGGGGAAAATCTGTATTAATATATATTTTCTGTACAATGAAGAAATTTTTGATATTTTAATTTCATTTTTTTTTTTTCAATTTCAGGGCTTTAGATATTCATACATCATACAGTAAATATATTTGCATGTATAAATTGCAAAAATAAATTATAAAAATACAGTAGCCACATACAAATACAATATATATACAGTACCAATTTAATTTTGATAAAGATGACAATTTCGTTTTTTCAACTGTCTTCTTAAATTTTCATCTATACTCTGTGATTTGTTATTATTGTATTTACTGTTGCTGTATTTTATTGTATTTTAATGCAGTTATTGTATCTATATGTAGTTATTGTTTTTTTAATTTTAGTTTTATGTATTTATTGTTATTGTATTTCCATGTTATGGTTATGGGTTTCTTATTGACTGTTATTGTATTTTATTGTATTTTTATGTATTCATTACCGTATTCCAGTGTATTTAGTATTAATGTATTTTCACGTACTGTATTATTACTGTCTTCTTATTGTATTTATTATTGTATTTTATGGGATTTAAAGTTACTGTATTTTAATGTACATATCGTATTTTAATATAGGGAGCGAGGAGTGTGTGCAGCAATAGTCTTCTATTGTATTTACTATTATTGTTCCTAATTTCATATACTGTTATTCCTATTGTATTTTAATGTATTTATGGTTACTGTATTGTAATGTACACACAGTTTATGTATTTTAATAAATGGAGCAAGAAGTGTGTCCAGCAACGCAATTTAGTGGTATGTGACCTGGTACTGAAAGAGTAGGTGATGCAAAAGAGGGTCTATGCACGTATGAGGAAAATATGAAAGCTGAAAAACCAAGCACTAAGGGATACCTACTGTGGCATCTCTTTTGCTGTAGGTGGTATGGGGATGATGAAATAGTGGTTTTGGGAGGGGACTTAATGGTCATGTAGGTGAAGCAGCTCAGTGATATGAAGGGGTACATGGGGGATGTGCACATGATACAGTCGGACTAAGAAGTTTTCGGTCAGTGATAATACAATATACATATTCCTTATATCTTTACAAGGTGAAACCTATTAGGTAAAACTGTTACAGAAAACAATAAATGCAAAAGTACCAGTATATTCAAATTTAAAAATTTTTTAGTACTGGTAGAATAAGTCTAAAAAGAAAAGGGCTTTAATAATCAATACAAATCAGTCATTGTTATTTATAAAATATTTTCCATTACAATACTAAGGAATACTCTAAAGTCATTTATTTCCATTTTTGTTCTCTTCATGGACAAAGTAGAAGATCTGTATTTGAAATCCTGGGAAGCAAATACATCAAGAGCTGCACCGCGCACGGAATAATACATTACACATTCATTCAAATCGGGAGACGTATCTGAGTATTAACTTCTCATATATCACTACCTCATGTTATTCGTCTAACATAACTTCTTGGCGTGATATATAATTTATTTTATGTGATGTAATGGAGGCACAGAATTTTTACCATACATTCACTAAGTTTTCATCGAACGTATAGAAATGAAGAGTGACCAAAGCAATCTGAACTGTGCCATCACTTCTTGGAGCAACTGTACGAAAAAATGAGGAAGGGGAAAGGATACTAAAATTTGGGGAGGCAATGAAAAGCGATTGTAAGTGACACACATTTTAGGAGGGGAGAGAGTAGGTTGATTACATGTGAGTCTGGGGGAAATAGCAGTCACATAGAGTATTTCCTGGTCAGGAGGGTTAATAGGAGGTTTCTTGAGGGATGTTAAAGTTATAGGAAGCGAGGAGTGTGTGCAGCAACACAAGTTATTGATATGTGACATGGTGGTTAAGGTACGGATGATGAAAAAGAGGACCTATACACCTAGGAGGAAAATATGGAAGCTGAAAAACCAAGCAGTAAGGGATGCCTTCTACAGCAAGATGAGGAGAGTGGTGGCTGAACAGGAAGACATGGATGGAAGTGTTAATGATCAGCAAAGAGCCCTTAGGAACAGCCTCTCGTGTTACTAATTCAGTGGGTGGATGGACAAGAGGTCAACCAAGACGTAAAGTAACATGGTGGTGGGACGAGGGTGTAGCGTGACATGGTGGTTAAGATACGGGTGATGAAAAAGAGGACCTACTGTATACACCTAGGAGGAAAATATGGAAGCTGAAAAACCAAGCAGTAAGGGATGCCTTCTACAGCAAGATGACGAGAGTGGTGGCTGAACAGTAGGACATGGATGGAAGTGTTAATGATCAGCACAGAGCCCTTAGGAACAACCTCTCTAGTTACTAATTCAGTGAGTGGATTGGCAAGAGGTCAACCAAGACGTAAAAGTAACATGGTGGTGGGACAAGGGTGTAGAAGTTGCTGTTAGGGAGAAACAAAGGCTTTTATGGGGATCAACAAAGGGTGATAAAGAGAAATGCTTGTCTTCCTCGCACAGGGCTAGGAGAGAGGTATAACAGGTGAAATCTGAGCCAGGGAGAATTTCACTTGATAACCTAAATCGTGTGGAAAAGGAGAAGGTGATATTTAAGCTGGCAAATCAGGTGAAGAGGGAGAAGAGGGATATAGGTGAGCAGTGTGTGAATAGTGATGAAGCAAAGGTAACGGTGAGAAGTGTGTGATGAATGAAGGAAAGGTAGTGGTAAGCAGTGTGTGAAGTGATGAAGGAAGGGTAGTGGTTAGCAGTGTGTCAAGTGATGAAGGAAGGGTAGTAGTGAGCAGTGTGTGAAGAGTGATGAAGGAAGGTTAGTGTTAAGCAGTCTGTGAAGAATGATGGAAAGGTAGTGGTGAAGTGTGTGAAGAATGATGAACGGTAGTGAAGTGGGGATATTAATGCGCATGGAGAGAGCAGTATAGCCCCCTGTTGAATGAGGAGTTTGGGATAGGAAGGGTTTGGAGCCAGCATATTAGTGTTTGGATGGCCTTTGATTGATGCTGCTACTGTGAGTGAGGTGATAGGCAGGATACAGGTACTGTGAGTAAGGCAACAGGTATGATCTAGGTACTCAACCAATAGGTAGGACACAGGTACTGTGAGTGAGGCAATAGGCATGATGTAGGTACTGTGAGCAGGGCAATGGGCAGGATGCAGGTACTGTGGGTGAGGCGATAGGCAGGATGCAGGTACCCTGAGTGACGCAGCATGCAGGTGCTGTGAGTGAGGCGATAGGCAGGATGCAGGTGGGGAAGGCAGCAGGTGTGTCAGTGTTAACTGCTGAAATGCTGAAGGCCTCGGGAGATATAGGGAGTGAGGTTTGTCAGTGACCAGATAAATACAATTATCAATGAGTGTGTTGTAGCGGATGATTGGTTAAGTACAGTAATTGTAAATGCGTACAAGGGGAAGGGTGATGCCCTGGAAAGAGGAAATTATTGGGACAAAGCTTTTAGACCAGATATGGAAGGTAATGGAAAGAGTTCTAGAAGGCATGATTAGAGAAAGAGTGAATATTGATGAGATGCAGTTTGGATTTATGCCAGGTAAAGGGACCACTGATGCCATATTCATTGTTTGACAAGAAAATACATAGGAATGAAAAGGGATCTTTACTTTGTTTTCGTTGATTTGGAGAAGGCCTTTGACAGAGTCCCTAGAGAGGTGGTGAAGTGGGCAATGAGAAAGCCTGGGATGGAGAAGTGGCTGGTTAGGGTGGTTATGGCCATGTACAGTATGTGGGTATTTATGTGTGTGTGGGTAGATAAGTATGTTGGTAGATATATAAATGCTCACACCCAGGCAACAGTGAATGAAGATTTGAGTGATGAGTTTTCAGTGAATGTTGGTGTGCATCAGGGGTCAGTCTTGAGCCCCTTGTTGTTTTTCATGGTACTTGAAGCCATGTCACGACTTCAGAAATAGACTCCCGTGGGAGATATATGCTGATGATTTGGTGTTGACTGCAGAGAATGAAAAGGTGGAGGAAAGATTTAGAAGTGGAAAGATGGAGGATAGTTTTAGCAAGTGAAGAGATGGAGGAAAGATGCAGGTTTGTGATAAGTGGGTGCATAAGAGATGTAGTGTTATTAGAAGTAGACTGCAAGATAATGCAGTGTTTGTGGTAAGTGGGTGCATAAGAGATGTAGTGGTATTAGAGGTAGACTGCAAGATAACGCAGTGTTTGTGATAAGTGGGTGCATAAGAGATGTAGTGGTATTCGAGGTAGACTGCAAGATAATGCAATGTTTGTAATAAGTGGGTGCAAGAGAGATGTAGTGGTATTAGAGGTAGACTGCAACATAATGCTGATTTCATGTGTGTGGTGTGTCGGGGAGAGCAGGTGGAGATTGTCAAGAATGAAAGGATTCATCTTGCTCGTGAGTCTGCTGAGTGTGTGGAAGAGTTTTGTTATTTGAGAAACATGTTATCCATATATCTATTTAACTATTTCATGTGTAAGGTGTGTCGGGGAGAGATGGAGAGTGTCAGGCGAGAAAGGATTGATCTTGCTGGTGAGTCTGTTGAGTGTGTGGAAGAGTTTTGTTATTTGGGAGACATGTTATGTGCTGGAGGTGGGGCTGGAGCAGCTCTGTGGCTAAAGTGAGCAGTGGTTGGAAGTTCAGGGGCTGTTGCCTCTCCTGACATTGAGAGGGCTCTCCTTCCGTGCAAAGGGAGCTTTGTATCCAGCATGTATTAAGAGTGTAATGCTCTATGGTAGTGAGAGGTGCAGTGCTGTATGGTAGTGAGACCTAGGCAGTACAGGAAGAGGATATTCACAGGCTCAAACGTACAGATATGACAATGATTATGTGGATGTGCAGTGCTTCCCTGAGTGTGTGGCCTAAGGGGGCTGGGTTTACGATAGAAGAGTTGAGAGGAAGGATGGGACTGGAGTGTATTGGTGTTGTGATGAAGAGGGGTAGACTGAAATGGTTTGTGATGAGGAGGGGTAGATTGAAATGGTTTGGGAGGAAGGATGGGATTGGAGTGTACTGGTGGTGTGATGAGGAGGGGTAGACTGAGATGGTTTGTAATGAGAAGGGGTAGACTGAGATGGTTTGTGATGAGGAGGGGTAGATTGAAATGGTTTGGGAGGAAGGATGGGATTGGAGTGTACTGGTGTTGTGATGAGGAGGGGTAGGTTGAGATGGTTTGGGAGGAAGGATGGGACTGGAGTGTATTGGTGTTGTGATGAGAAGGGGTAGATTGAGATGGTTTGGGAGGAAGGATGGGACTGGAGTGCATTGGTGTTGTGATGAGGAGGGGTATACTGAGATGGTTTGTGATGAGGAAGGGTAGACTGAGATGGTTTGTGATGACGAGGGGTAGACTGTTATGGTTTGTGATGAGGAAGGGTAGACTGAGATGGATTGTGATGAGAAGGGGTAGAGAGATGTTTTGTGATGAGGGGTAGACTGAGATGGTTTGTGATGAGGAGGGGTAGACTGAGATGGTTTGTGATGAGGAGGGGTAGACCGAGATGGTTTGTGATGAGGAGGGGTAGACTGAGATGGTTTGGGCATGTGGGGAGGATGGGGGATGATAACTGGGTGCAGTGTGAGAAGTGTTAACGTTGGGGGCAGGGTAGTGAAAGGCAGACCGAAAAAGACCTGGGACAAGGTCATTGTGACCTCAGGGTTAAGGGACTGAATAGGGAAGCTGCCAGAGATCAAGCAGCATGGACAGCCGCCATTAGGTGACCAATGCTGACACATCCATATTGGAGCCTTCAAAAACAAAAACGAAACAAATTATATTAGTGTTGTATTCTAATGTACATATGGTCATTGTATTTTGTTAAACTGTATTTTTTATTATTATTGTATTTTTATGTACCTATCTACTATATTTTAATGTATGTATTATTAATGTATACTGATGTATGATGTTATTGTATTTTGTAAGTATATGACATTTACTCAAAATTTTAATACAATATTATATCAGTTTTTTTCCAATTCAGTTCAAATTTTCTTCCCATTATTATTCTTTAAATAATTATTTCATCTTCTCTTCCAAATATTTTTCCTAAAACACTGACTCCATTTTTCATTATTATTATTATTATTATTATTATTATTATTCTATCTATCTATTGCCAGATGCCTTAATCCCTTATACGGGGTGGCCACAAACAAATCACCTCCACATCACTATATATTTCTGTTTTCTTCTCATTCTTTTTTTCCCCATACACTATTTCAATTTTTCTTTCTATTTTTTTCTATATATCTCCGTTTCTCTTCCTATTTTTTTTCAATAATTAATACCATTTTTTTTTCTTTTTTTTTTTTCCCATACACAAGTTCAAATTTTCTTCATTATTTTTTTCCCCACCATAAATCAATTTTTTTCCCCATTATAAACTTTTCAGTATTTTCATTTTCCTTCCTTTTTATTTTTTTAAAGACAATATTTTCCATTACTCTTCCCATTTTTTTTTTTCAATTCACTATTTTTTTTTCCATTATTATTATCTATTATTATTATTTTTATTACTATCATTTTTTAAGTTTATATTCCAAATTTTTTCCCATTATTATTACACTATATCACTTTCTCTCCATTTTTTTTTTTTTTTTTTTTTTTTTACTATATATCTCAATTTTTCTTCCCATTAATTTTTTTCAATATTTATTTCCAATTTTCTTTCCATTCCTTTTTTTTTTTCCAATACATCAATTCCATTCTTCTTCCCATTATTATTATTATTATTATTTAATACCCTATTTCAATTTTTCTTTCCATTTATTTTCGATAATTATTTCCATTTTCCTTCCCAATATATTAGTACTTTTTCATTTTTTCTCTCCACAATTATTATTTTCTTAATACACTATATATTTAAATAAGTGTTTTCATTACTCTTCATACTTTTTTCAATATATACACTTTCAATTTTTCTTGCCATTCTTTTTCTCTCAATTCACTAGTTCAAAATTTCTTCCCATTATTACTATTACTATTATTATTATTATTTATACTCTATATATATGTGGTAGGTGGGGACACTCACCATCCACTCACTCAATGTAGTGCTGCTCTCAGGTGTCTGCCCTGTCCTCTCCTCCACCCTTCTTTCCTTCCATCTTCTATCTTTCTTTCCTTCATTCTTTCCTCGTACTTCTGCCTACGGGTGACTTTACATTCTCTCTTCTGTCTTTCATTCCTTCATTCTTTCCTCTTCCTTCTGCCTATGGGTGACTCTACACTAAGAGACAAGCCAAATGGTTTCCTGTACACCAGGAAACTATTTACTACACTGGGTGGTAACCATAAAACCAAATTTTGGCGCCTGGTGGTTTAGTGGGTAATTATTGTGCTCCAGTCGGATTGAGACGGTGAAGGTTTATAACCAAGGGATGGTTGGGGTTTACTGCTCACGTAATGCCACTCAGGGATGAGTGAGATTGGTCAGTCTCATCTTAAATGTCAGGACCAACTGCCTAGCCCCGGGCTCCTATGCTCCTCATGGGACAACATAAGATTGGATGATGGATGGATGGATACACTATACATCATTTATTCTTCCCATCTTCTTTCCAATTATTATTTCTGTTTTTCTTCATAATATTGTTCATCAATACAATGTTTTCAATTTCTGTTACCATTATTTTTTTCCCTAATACTTTTCAAATTTTCTTCCCATTTCTTTCCCAATACTATTTCATTTCTTTCCCATTATTATTATACTGAATTTTTACCATTATTTTCAAAGTTTTTCAATTATATTTTAATATCAATACTTTACTCCAAATTTCCTGCCCAATTTATAAAGCAAAAAAAATAACAAGCAATTTCCATATTTATCTATCTATCTATCTATATACATATGGCTTTATTTTACTGAATTATACACCATTATCTAGTTTTATATATATGGGTTTATTATACTGGATTATACACCATTATATTTCTTTTTGTTTACTAAATGGATTTATTATCCTGAATTATACACCACTATATTCTTTAAATATATACAGATTCATTATACTGAATTATACACCATTATATTCTTTCACTGAATTTACAGTAAACCCTCGATATAACAAACCCATTTTATACCGAACTTCGGATATAGTGACCCACCATTTTCAGATCGAACTTCTGCCGGATATAGCAGCCTTTGTTCGGTGTATACAGCGAAAGTTCATGACCCACAATTCCCAGAGCACTTCCTGGCCTGGTAAGTGTAGTGTATCAGCACTACATTACATTATAGGCACTGTATTTATATGTACAACTTCATACAGGATGGTATTTACTGTACATGTACTGTATAACTACATAAACCATTGAATTCTCCCAGTGAAACCCTCATAGAGTAAGTTGTGGTGGTGCACACAGGACTAAACCACTCAATGGATATAGCAACCTTGCGTCAGTAATCCCTCGGTTAATAACAACCATCGGATATAGCGAACTTTCAGATATAACAACCCACCCCTCCCCCAATTAGTTCATTATATATAGGGTTTACTGTATATGGGTTTATTATATTGAATTATAAACCATTATATTTTTCCATTAAATATATATGAATTATATTCAATTATACACCATTATATTCTTTCATTTTATATACTGAATTATATTCTTTCATTCTTTAATTTTACATATTGAATTATACACCATTATATTCTTTCCTTCTTTCAAAAAAATATGTCTATCCTCGTCTAACACAGTTCTCCCTAACAAGAAAATGGTCTAACACAGTACACTTTTCCAGAAGCACTATCACTTCTAACATGGACATTGATGAAGCTAATGCGGTTTTTTTAAGCGAGCGGTGATGCGATGTTATCAACGTCTACAATCGTATGCACACCAAACAAGTGAGTCGACATAAACAGTCACTCATGGATAACATAGACAATGATGTGAGAAGTGTTAAAAGTGCCACTGATTGAAGGATTTTAACCAGTGTTCTCCCCTCTACCCATTCTCCAGCATAGAGCGTCTCCTCTTATCCTCCCATAACGTAAATAATGTGCCTTTTAACTGTAACAATACTCTTTTATAATTTTTTCAACCATATTAATACTTTCTAGGAGATTAAAATTGGGGGGTATAAAACAATTTTGCACCACAAGGGGGGGAAAAGTGGACTTTTGGCAGGGGTGCGGAAGGAAATACAGTAAACCCTCGATATAATGGACTTCAATATAGCGGAATTCGCTTTTATCGGACTCAAGGAGCTAAGTGAACTAAATGCTTATGCATCAGGAAAAGTCCAATAAAGCCAGAAGCAGTCTGTCTCTTGGAATAAACGAATAAACAAACAAACGGAGGAGATACCATGACATCGGTCCCTCCTCTCTCTCTCTCTCTCCTCCATTCCTTCCCTTCCTCCCCGTCTCTCTCCAGTGAGAAAGAGAGAGAGAGAGAGAAAGGTGAAATTGAAAATGAAAATTAAAGTAATTGTGAAAATGATTGTAAAAGCAAAGATGAAAGTGAGCACAGAAATGAATATGGAATGTCAAAGTCAACACGAGAGAGAGAGAGAGAGAGAGAGAGAGAGAGAGGGGGGGAGAGAGAGAGAGGGAGAGGGAGAGAGAGAGAGAGAGAGGGAGAGAGAGAGAGGGGGAGAGAGAGAGGGGGGGAGAGAGAGGGGGAGAGAGAGAGAGAGAGAGAGAGAGAGAGAGAGAGAGAGAGAGAGAGAGAGAAATAAATAAATACAGGAATGACAAGTGGCATCCCCTTGGCATAAACAAATGAAGGAGATAGGCATAACCTTGGTCCCTCCTCTCTCCCTCCTTCTATCTCCTCCCTCTCTCCGGGGGAGGCGTAAGTGAATGTAAAAGTGAAGGTTAGTGAAGGCATTGTGAAGGTGAAAGTGAAGGTGAAAGTGAAGGTGAAAAAGGGCAAGGAAAATGAAGGTGAAAGTGAAAATGAAGGAGAAAGTCGAAAGTAAAGGTTAAAGTGAAAGTGAAGGTGAAAGAGAAAGTGAAGGTGAAGGTGAAGGCGAATGTGACAGTAAAAGTATGGAGGGCAAAAGTGAAGGTGAGTGAAAGTAATTGTAAAGATAAATGAGAAAGTAAGGATGCAAGTGAAGGTGAAATGGAAATTCAAAATGAATGAAAGTGAGTGTGAAGGTGAAGGTGAATGTGCAAGTGAGCATGGAAGTGAATGTGAATATCAGAATGAACTGAAAGTGAAGGTAAAAATGAATAGGAAGGTGAAGATAAAGGTGACAACAAAGACAAAAATATGTGAAGTAAAATGGAAGTGCCCAGTGTGGAGAGAGAGAGAGAGAAATACACACATGAATTACAAGCGAGCCTCTGTGCATAAGAAGAGAAGGAGGAAGTCTAGGGGGTAGTCCAGATGTCACTTTCAATGGACTTTTGCATTTTTCGGACTGGCTTGGGCCCCAATTAGTCTGATATAGTGAGGTTTTACTGTACACTCAGTCCTCGATTTAAGGGATTTCAGATTTAAGGGACTCCATATTCTACCTGACAAACGGACAAGACCATTCAAAAATGATACATAATGTCAAGGTTACACACATTGGTATGTTTCTCTATACAGTACCCGTAAAATAATATTCATAATCACATAAATAAGTGAAAGTCATTGCATTTCATAATGACTGTCTTTATACGTGGTAAAACAAGGGACATTTTCAAGTAAAGAACATTTTCAAGTAAGGGACAAGTTGTTTCGCCATTTAGTCCCTTAAATCGAGGTTCGAGTGTAAGGGTTTTCAAGAGTCCCTGTAATGTGATATTTGCCTAATATGAGTCTCTGTGCATGGAGGAGGCAATTTGTTTGTGGCCACCCCGTGCGGGATTAAGGCATCTGGCAATAGATAGACATATAAAGTCTCTGTAACACACAATTTCTCTAACAATCGAGGTCCAGAATAAACCGTGTTAGACAAGGACAGACTGTATATATGTTAGTGGAGATAGCTGCCTTAATGTGGAATTTTTAGGACAGAGGACTGAGCCGGACAGTTATACAATATCGGGTTCAACACCTTACTGTATTACTGTACTGTATCATTACTGTACTGTATAATTATTGTATTTTATGCTTAGTTTTCATCTTGTACTCATGGGTATTTTAAGAATTGAGGGTAGAGATGGACAGCAACACAATATCCGGTTTGACGCCAGATGTTTATCC
Source organism: Coenobita brevimanus (assembly GCF_032717465.1). NCBI lineage: Eukaryota > Metazoa > Arthropoda > Malacostraca > Decapoda > Coenobitidae > Coenobita > Coenobita brevimanus. The sequence goes on from NC_137013.1 coordinate 33,590,479, forward strand.
AATGGGGGGGTTATAGGCAAAGTCCGGGATTGGGGTTGGCTGCATTAGGCACGATAATTGGGAGTTCACTGTATTATGGAAGTTTTTATGGTTTAAATTTTATACATGCAGTAAAAAGGTAATAATATTAATAATAATAATCATCATCATCAGAATAATAATAATAACCATCATCATCATCATCAGAATAATAATAATAACCATCATAATCATCATCATCAGAATAATAATAATTAATAATAATAATAATAATCATAATCATCATCATCATCACCATCAGGACCTCCTTTCCCACCCAAGGACAAGGTCTTCTACTTTCGGCTCTCCCCTTAGAGGTCGCCACAGCGGATCACCCGTCTCCATCTTACTCTGTCTTCTGCATCTTCTTCTCTTACACCTACCACCTGCATGTCCTCCTTCACTACATCCATAACCCTTCTCTTTGGCCTTCCTCTCTTTCTCCTGCCTGGTAAATCCAATTCCAGCATCCTCCTCCCGGCATAATCCTCAGCCCTTCTCCACACGTCCAAACCATCTCAGTCTCGTCTCTCTACGAGTAGCTTTGTCCCCAAACTGACTTACGTGCGCTGTCCCTCTAATATGTTCATTTCTGATTTTGTTCAACCTCGTCACTCCTAGTGAAAAACGCAATATCTTCAATTCTGCTACCTCCAACTGTGCCTCCTGTCTTTTTGTAAGTGGTAATGTCTCCATTCCGTACAACATGGCTGGCCTCACTACAGTCTTATAAACTTTCCCTTTCATTTCTGCAGAGACCCTTCCGTCACAGATCACTCTTGTCATCTTTCTCCACCCACTCCATCCTGCCTGCACTCTCTTTTTAATCTCTCTACCACACTCTCCCTTACTTTGTACAGTTGACCCCAAGTATTTGAATTCATCTACCTTTGCCACCTCTACACCTTACAGGCTCACGGTTCCCCTGCCATCTCTCTCATTTACACACAAGTACTGAGTCTTGCTTCTGCTTACTTTCATTCCTCTTCTCTCCAGTGCATATCTCCATCTCTCAAGCTCTGCCTCAGCTTCCTCCCGGCTCTCACTACATATCAAAATGTCGTCCGCAAACATCATTGTCCACGGGGGCTCCTGTCTAATCTCATCTGTCGATCAGTCCATCACCATTGCAAACAAGAAGGGGCTCAAAGTCGATCCTTGATGCAATCCCACTTCCACCCTGAAACCCTTAGTCATTCCTACTGCACATCTCACTGCTGTTACATTATCGTCGTACATGTCCTTCACCACCTCCCCATACTTCTCTGCCACTCCTGACTTCCTCATACAGTACCACAGCTCCTCTCTTGGAACCCTATCATAAACCTTCTCCAAGTCTATAAACACACAATGCAACTCCTTCTGGCCTTCTCTGTACTTCATCACAATTCTCAACGCAAATATGGCGTCTATAGTACTTCTCCCTGGCATGAAACCTAATTGCTCCTCACAGATCCTCACTTCTTTTCTCAGCCTAGCTTCCACCACTCTTTCCCATATCTTCATTGCATGGCTGATCAGCTTTATACCTCTGTAGTTGCTGCAGCACTGCACATCACCCTTGTTCTTGAAAATCAGAACTAGACTACTTTTTCTCCACTCCTCTGGCATCCTCTCACCCTCCAGGATTTTGTTACACAATCTGGTGAACCATGTCCTAAGCTCCTCCATGCTTCCACTGGTATACCATCTGGACTCACTGCCTTGCCATCCTTCATTCTCTTCATGGCATTCCTCACTTCCTCTCTGCTGATCTCTTGCACTTCCTGACTCACTACCTCCAACTCCTCCAACCTTCCCTTTCTCATATTTTCTATATTCATCAACTCTTCAAAATACTCTTTCCACCTACTTAGTACACTCTCCTCACTTGTCAGTACATTGCCATCTGCATCCTTTATCATTCTAACATGCTGCACATCCCGCCCAGCTCTGTCTCTCTGCCTGGCTAATCGGTACAGGTCTTTTTCCCCTTCTATACTATTCAACTTCTCGCACAGCTTTTGGTATGCCTTTTCTTTTGCCTTAGCAACCTCTTTCATGGTTATGTTCCTCGTCTCCTTATACTCCCGAATGCTTTCTTCGTCCCTGTGTCCATCCATATTCTTCTTTGTCCGCTTCTTCCTGTTGATGCTATCCTGTATTTCCTCATTCCACCACCAAATCTTCCTGTCTTCCCTCCTCTGTCCTGATGTCACCCCAAGTACCTTCTTGGCTTTCTCCCTCACCACTTCTGAGATAACTGCCTATCAGTCCTCGTCTCCCCTGCCTCCGAAAGCCTGGCTCACCTCATCCCTAAATTTACTACTGAAGTCTTGCTCCTTCAGCTTCCACCACCCGAAAGCCTGGCTCACCTCATCCCTAAATTTACTACTGAAGTCTTGCTCCTTCAGCTTCCACCACCTAATCCTTGGTTCAGCTCTCACTTTCCGCCTTGTCTTCACTGTCAAACTCATCTTTCCAACCAACACCCTTTGCTGTCATACTACATTCTCCCCTGGCACTACCTTACAATCACTGAATTCTTTCAAATTGCATCTCCTACATAGGATATGAGGGGTTACCTGTAGAAAGGGTCCAACGTGCCGCCTATGTTCAAAACTGTTTTATTGCATAAAACCACAGTACAACTCTTCCTTTATGCACTGTTAGTGGTTTAAAACCAGTTTCTATACTGGAAGTAAGGGTTATAGTCCAGTGAAAAAAAAACTACGAATGAGCCGTATCAACCGCCACCACCAACGGCCCGGGCAGCCTGCATGTAGGAAGGGTACACTAGCCTATTCCGTCAAGTGAGTGAGACGTGTGGTGGGATGGGTTGAGTAGGAGGTGGTGGGGAGGTTACGTCACTTCCAGAGGGGGGTAAGACGGGTTATAAAAGCTCATCATCATCATCATCTTCATCTTCAATAATATCTTTATTATTATTAACTATATTACAGTTATTATTATTATTCATTAAACAGAGTGGCTGTCAAAGCATAAAAACAGTAATAATGACTGGACTGACAGTAACATTCAGACGGATTATACAGCTTCATCAGCAGCAGCACTGAAGGTTCCATAACAGCATCATCATCTTCGATAATAATACCATTATTATTTTTAACCCCTACACCGCGGGCTTGTTTACCAATGACTTGCGTGTGCCGCGGGGTTATTTGGGCTCCGACAGACTCTCAAAAAATATTTGCCAAAAATCAGTTATTAGTCCTAGAATAATAAAATTACATATGCTTATGGCACATACCTTCAGCTTTCTCCTGGAATGATTGTTGAGCCTTCATCGGTTACCGTAGGACTTGTGGAGACCTCTGAAGTAGGGTAATGAAGTCTCCACTTTACACTTCCCGACAACCCGTAATATGATTACCACAGCCAGATACAAACACTATAAACACTATTCTACAATTTTCAAGTAGTTTGGGATCCATACTCAAAAAAAAAAAAAAAAAAAAAAAAAAACTGTGAAAGCAATGGAAATTACGAGCGCGTCTGATCGTCGCACTGGCACTAGTTCGCTCTTGGTAGTCTGTCATTTATTATTCATAAAACCCCTCACACTTTATATTTCTATTACTATATAACACTTATATATATCTACAGTCTTTATCCATAAGTTTCCTTCAGTAGTATTAGTTTATTGTCACTGTAGGCATTCAATTTCTTTCAGTAAAATACGTAGCATTCACTTTCTCGTCCTGTATACTGGCATTGAGAGTGAATGTCACTTTCATCTTCACTCTCATAACTCATAGCATTCAGACATGCTAGAGTGAAACTTTCACTTTCATTACTCCTAGGGTATATACTGTACTCGTATTCTTATAACACTACTCATTTACATTTCTGTTTACGTTCTCTATTTTATTTACGTTATTTAATTTATATTTTATTTACACTGTGTTGTGCACTGTCACTTGAAATAACTTATAAAACTATTTTCCATTGTTCACGTATATTTACATTCATTACTTTCACTTGCTGTTTACACATTATTTACACATTATTTACAATTCCACTTGCACTGTTTTACTCAATAGAAAGATCGTAGTCACTCTTTTATCAATTGTCAGCCCTTTACCTCTTTCCACACGAGGTTTAGTAGGGGGTAAAGGTCACAGGGCCATTTGCATGGGGGTGAAAAAAGGCCTTGAAGTCAGCAAGAAGAAACATACGTACTCTCACTTCGGAAGATGAGAGTGAACTGATAACGGAGCGTGAAGGCCTGCTAGGGGTTATTCAGAGTTACCAATATTACTTCTTGAAACAGCTAAGTCTAGCACTGATATGATTGGCAGGAAATCTATACAATACATTATAAATTTGGTAGTTCCAGGTGAATGTAAATATCACTTAGGCTTCTCCTTTCCTCCTTACATGTATATTTATTACGAAAATAGATTAGAGGCCTACTTAGGAGATATATATATACAGAGCAACCAATGTTATATCTTGAAACAGCTTTGTCTAGCACTGATATGACTGGCAGGAAATCTAGACAATACATTATAAATTAGGTAGTTCCAGGTGAATGTAAATATCACTTAGGCTTCTCCCTTCCATCCTTACATGTGTATTTATTACGAAAATAGATTATACGGCATATTTCAAGGGGAAAAAAACAGCGAAAATTAGCGAACGAGTGCACGTGAGGTGTTGTCAGGTGATAATTAGCCAATTCCAGGTGTACGGCACTCTCACTTACCTTATTTCTTTCTTGTATATATTATTTGGTATAAGAATAGGACATAGGGCTTATTTCAATGGATGAAATCAGTGAAAAATTCCAGGGAAGATTTACTTAGCGTAGCACGGCCGGGCAGGCGAGAGGATAGGGTAATGGAGGGGGGGTAGGGAGGGGAGTCAAGAACGGGGAGAAATGGCTAAATTGTCAACAATGGATGGGAGTACTGATGAGATTAGGAGTGCTGACTAGTGTTGGACATTGGCAGTACTGATAGATGATAAAAGCCCCCACTTGGAAGCCCGGTTGAATTCAAAATAACACAGAATCACAAAAGCGACGCCCCGCGGTATGATCCCTTGCTCCCAAGCGTCACGAAAGTGACGCCCCGCGGTTAAGGGGTTAATAATAATATTACTATGTTTTACACCAGTGTTAGCATGGTTATTAACATGTACCACCATTCTTCATCCAATATTGTACCAGAAAATGCACTCAAGGTTCCATTTTAGCATCTTCATTGTCAATAATAATTACCATAATTAATATCATTATTATTATTATTATTATTATTATTATTATTATTATTGTTATTTACACTATCATTAATATGCATATTAACATTTACCACCATTCTTGAACCAATATTGTGCCAGAAAATGCACTCATAGTTCAGTAATAGCAGAAAAAAACACCGGGATTTAATTTTCTGATTGCATTATTATCATTAATAATAATAAACAAAAATTTCAAAACTAATAACCACTAAAGCATTGTCATAGTCAAAAAGTAGACATATCAAGCTTCAATTAAAAAAAAAAAATGAAGGCGCTAGCCCATCAATTAACTGAGTTATACTCATGTGAATATTGCCGAACTTTGAGTGCATTTTCTGGCAAACTTTACTTGTGGTGTGTTGGACCCTTTCTACGGGTAACGCCTCATATAATCTATCTGCATCCTCCTTCCCCCACTCTTATACTTAATCCTGTGCTCCTCCTCCTTCTTGAAATAAGTGTTTACTACACCCATCTCCGTCCATTTTGAAAAATCAACAACCATCTGACCCTCAGCGTTCCTCTCCCCAACACCGTACCTGCCTATCAAGTGAGGAGTAGCAATGTCCAGACAGCCTTTGCTCAATCCAATAGGCCACACTTCCATTCACTCATCATTCAAGTTCCCGGAATCCCGGCTCTATCTGATACGCCAAAAACATTCACCACATACAACATGCCAAGCTTCCATTCACTCATCATTCAAGCCCCTGGAATCCTGGCTCTATCTGATATGCCAAAAACATTCACTACATCCAATGGGCCAACCTTTCATTCACTCATCATTCAAGCCCCCGGAATCCTGGCTCCATCTGCTACGCCAAAAGCATTCACCACATCTAATGGGTCACATTTCCATTCACTCATCATTCAAGCCTCTGGAAGCCTGGCCCTATCTGATACACCCAAAATATTCACCACATCCTGTGGGCCATGCTTCCATTCACTCATCATTCAAGTCCCCAGAATCCTGGCTCTATCTGATATTCCAAAAACATTCACCATGTTCTGTAGCTTCACATAAACGTATCCGATAGTCAATCCGGATGCGGTCATGTTAAAAAGGGGTGCCAAATCCCTCATCAGGCAATTCTCCTCACAATATTCATCCAGCCAGCTCGATCTCTTGTCAGTCCCCAAGCCTCACTGACTTCCAAACCTCTCTTCCTCACACACTCATCCACCATATCTCTTCATCTTCTCCTTGGCCTACCTCTCTTCCTCACACACTCATCCACTATATCCCTCCACCTTCTCCTTGTCCTACCTCTCTTCCTCACACACTCATCGAACATATCTCTCCACCTTCTCCTTGGCCTACCTCACCTCCTCCCTCCTTCGAATTCGCTCAGATATACCTTTTTCACCACTCTAATGTTATCCATTCTCTCCACATGACCATATCATCTCAGGACACTCTCTTCGATTCTGGTGTCCACCAACTTCCTCACTCCACACCTTTCACGAATCACATTATTTCGTATTCTATCCACCCTCTGTACTCCATATACTTTCCTCAGCAGTCCCATCTCCACTGCTATTACGCTTGACTTTTCATTTTCATGCCACACCATAGTCTCACACCCATATGTTAACTCATAGAGCTGCATCACTCAAGCCTTACTCTTGACTTTTCATTTTCATTCCACGCCATAGTCTCACACCCATATGTTAACTCGTGCAGCTGCAACACTCAAGCCTCTGTTTATCAAGGCCTTCATTGCACCAGCTACTTTTCTTCCTTGTGTCACTCTACTTTCAACTTCTTTTGCACACTTTTCTCTCTTTTCTATCACTGTACCCAAGTATTTGAACTCTCACCATTTCCAGTCTCTCTCCATTCACAGTAACATCACCTTCTCTCTCAATAACTATCAAGTTTCTACATTTACTCTCAAGGCACGACACTCACGGACATCAGCAAAACTCTGCACTAGCCTACCAAGTTCTTGTCTGGTATTTCCAAGTAGTACTGCATCATCAGCATGCAACAAATTTGAGATATTCCATCCATCACCATTCATTACCAAAGCCATCCCTCTCACCATTACTCGTGTTTTTTACTTCTCTCATCACCCCAACCATATGTATATGGAACAACCACGGGAACATCACACAACCTTGTCGCACACCCACACTGATCGTGAACCACTCACACAGATGCCCATTAACCCATACATATGCTTCACTACCATCATAAAAACTCTTGACGGAACCAAGCAGCTTAACATCTACACCATACATGTGCAAAACTTTCCACAGTCCTTCTCTGTCCACTTTGTCATATGCTTTTTCCAGATCCATGAATGCCATAAACACTTTATGGTCCTTCTCACAAGCCTTCTCTGCTATCTGTCTCACTGGAAATATTTGATCCACACATCCTCTGCCACTCCTAATGCCGCCCTGTTCATCACTCACTAGGACTTCTGATATCTCTCTTCCTTCCTCAATAATAATTCTTCCATATACCCTCTCTACCACACTCAATAATAGTAATAATAACAATAATAGCAATAATAATGACAATAACAACAGTAATAATTAGTAATAATGATAAGTGACAATAATAATAGTAATAATAATATTAATACTAACAATATTAATAATAATGATCACACAAAATCATCATCATCAGGGCCTCCTTTTCCACCTTAGGGCAGGGTGAGGAGTAGCAACGATGAACATGAAATAAATACTACAGTGGTCCTTCGCGTTTAGTGTGTTTAAGTTAGCAATTTTCGTATTTAGTGATAGGTTGGAACAGGTACCAATTCAAGGCATTTAGTGATAGGTTAGAGTAGGTACCAATCAATAACAATAGTAAAAATTAGTAATAATGATAATAAGTGACAATAATAATAATAATAATAATTAATACTAACAATATTAATAATAATGATCACACAAATAAAAATCATCATCATCATCATCAGGACCTCCTTTCCCACCTTAGGGCTGGGCGAGGAGTAGCAACGATGAACATGAAATAAATACTACAATGGTCCCTCGCGTTTAGTGTGTTTAAATTAGCAATTTTCATGTTTTGTGATAGGTTAGAACAGGTACCAATTCCAAGCATTTAGTGATTGTCTTACGCGTTTAGTGATAGGTTAGAGCAGGTACCAATCCCAGGCATTTAGTGATCGTCTTACGCGTTTAGTGATAGGTTAGAAAAGGTACCAATCCCACACATATAGTGATTATCTTAAGCATTTTGTGACAGGTTATAAAACATACCAATCCAGGGTATTTACTGATTGTCTTTCGCGTTTAGTGATACGTCAGAAACGATACCAATCCACGTTTAGCCCGTCCACCACCAGACCACTATTTTTTTTTAATGCTAAGAAGAAGGAACCAAAGGCCAGGAGCCAGCAAACTGTTCCTTATAAGAAAACAAAATACAAGAGAGTCAAATTCAAGATTATTGTATCTGGTGATCTTAGGTGCTTTTTTTTCTCACAGTGTAGAGCATTTGGCATTTTTCGCTGGTGAGTAAATTAAGGCATCTGGCAATAGACAGATAGAGTAGATGTTTAACTATTCAGTACAATATCTGTATAATGCATTGCTAATACACCATTTCATTATTATTATTATTTATTATTTCTTTTTAATATGTCCGACTCTGGGCATAGGCTTCACAGCCTGCTCTCAAGGCCCAGTAGTCCTCCTACATACCATACACCTCTCTACATGTCACCACTTCGGCATTAACACCCACTATCCAGATTGAATACATGCTAGGGCTGTCTCATACAGGACTGGTGTATTGGTATTAACGGGGGTATTTCTACAACATGTCGGCGGATCTTCTGGTAGATCAGTAAAGTTTGATTATAAGAAATTCAAATCCTTAAACTGTTCCCTGGCCCAGCGGGGATTTGAACCTGGGTCCAGTAGGACTGCAGGCCACCTCTCTACCGATTAAGTCACCGCCTTAAAGTATGAAATAGGGGGTCAAAAGGGTGACTTGGAGGACAGGTGTGGGCTAACTAATATTTTCCCACATAAAGTACACTTCGCATTTAGCAATTTCACATTTACTGATGGTTTAGCCAGACTAATTAAATTGTAAAACACAAGGGACCACTGTATGTATATTGTAACTTCTACTACACATATTGCAATAACATACACCGATATCACAATCAACAAAATATACAGTAATAAAGTGTAAATGTAATAAATCACTACACACCAATAATAATAATAATAATCATAATAATAAACACAAGAAGAAAAAGCATTGATTCTAAACATTATACACAAAATATTTTGATACATAATGCTTAGGAATATCCAGTTTTTTTTTACATAATATTTACACCACAGTATTCCCAAAAATACATTAATTCAAGGTTATAATAATAATAATAACACACACACACACACACACACACACACACACACACACTGGACTAGCCTTGTGATATTTCCATCCCATTCACACACACACACACACACACACACACACTGGACTAGCCTTGTGATATTTCCATCCCATTCACACACACACACACACACACACACACACTGGACTAGCCTTGTGATATTTCCATCCCATTCACACACACACACACACACACACACACACACACACACACACACACACACACGAGCGAATTAAGACGCCATTATGAAGACAGGCCAACCAGTCCGATCCATGCCACGGAAAGAGAATACAGTATATAAAAGACGTGAACAATATAACGGAAACAAATGGAAGAAGCGTATATAAAGGAGTGTACAGAACTCCCTGGCACAAGCATCGAGCAGAGAGGGCACAGCGGGGATGGAGAGAAGTGTAGACAAAGCACATGAAATACCAAAATCGGTAAAAAAATAAGTTAAAAAAACAATAAATAAGAGACAGAGAGAGATATAGATAATGCGTGAGATATGCACATAGAAGACTTGAAGCTGCGGATAAATTAAATAAACCGCCGTGTTATCGTTTGTGAGGTTTAAATACAAGGTTTAATACTGCTGATCTGTTATTGTTTGCGAGGTTTAAATACAAGGTCTAATACTGCTGATCCATTTGAGGAGATAGACACCAATAATGAGGTATAGTTAGCAAATTTTAGCAATGAATAAGTGAGGGAGGAATACAACAAAGGGCTCGCAGATTTCACGAGAGGTACCGGAGGGTGAGGGAGAGTTATGGACGTGTAAGTCTGGGTATACAAATGCCCTAAGGTAAACAGATAGGGTATACAGGTGTCGTAAGTGTAACATAAAGCGTCAAGAGAATACAAAATTCAGCGATACAGTCACTGCTTGCATAACGTGCAGTCAGGGAGTGAGAAACTAGTAATAACACAGCCTGTCATTATTTAATCCAAGAAATGGAGTCGGGAGAAGCAGGCTGAACACGCTTTCATATTTCGAGTTTTTGTTCCACAGAGATGGTAGGTGGTGGTCACCATCATCCACTCACTTGATGTAGTGCTGCCTACTTCTTCCTTAGCCTTTATCATTCTTTTTCTGTGTCTGTCCTCCTCTCTTTCTATTTCTCCCATCTTTCCTGTCACTTCTTGCTTTTCTTTCCTTTACAGGTGGCTTTACATTGAGTGACAAACCAAGTGGTTTCCTGTAAGCCGAAAAACCATTTACAAAGTTGGGTGGTAACCATATAACCACACCATACGTGCTCCCTACGTGTCAACAAGTGGGTTGGTGGAGGGTTAGTGCCCCTCCCCGTAAAACAAATAACTCAAAGTCAAATGGCCACCCCTTACGGGATTATGGCGTCTGGCAATAGAGAGATAGATACAGATGGCACGTCGCTTCCTATGTGCCTGTGAAATGCTCGTTATTTTTTTCATGTTCACATCTTTGAAATGCTCAGATCTTGAATGCCCGTAAGTTGAGGTATGTCTGTATTACACAAGTGGAGAAACTGCCCATTTATTGAAAGACGGTACTACACTGCTATGATAGTGATTACGCAGCTTGAGGCCAATAATTATGGTATATTGAGTCATTACACAAAATAATTAGGTCAATGTGGTGGCAAATGGACATAATGCGGTCAGTGATGGTCATAGCGCGTGTTGTATCTGCCTGTGATGTACAGCTGTTGCGTGTCTGTGTGGAGTGTCACATGTCCACTTAGCATTCTCGCCACACTTGAACCTACCCTCTCCCCTTGCTCTGGCTGCCCATGTGCTCTGTGTGATCTTTGCTCTCTCTCTCTCTCTCTCTCTCTCTGTATCAAATATATCCTTCCCTCCACCCATCTTTTTCCTTGCTTCCCCCCCCCCCACCTGGGAACCAGTTACAGTCCTGCCCTGCCTTGGAACCCCACTCCACCTCCCCCCAGCAAGCCCACAACCTCTACGATTCAAGGTTGGGAATCCTCCAGTGTTTGTATGTACTGAAGTCTTTATTAGGTAGGTAAATGTCCTGCAATAAGCTCTGAACATTGCCCCAGAAGGTGAACTTCAGGCTGGCTTAGGTACCATGAAACCCTTTAACATGTAAACATATGGCTCTATAACGCGGAACTCTCATAAAGCAAGACCTTCTGCGTATAATATTCCTGCATCATGAGAGAGCTCGCTGTAATTACAAGTGATGAGTGATGCTTTTTTTTTTTTTAATGTGAGGAAGAAGGAACCAAAGGCCATGAGCCCGCAAAACTGTTCCTTCCAAGAGAAAAACAAAATACGAGAGAGCCAAATTCAAGATTCATTCATTTCGAGATGCCTGGACACACTGTGTTTGAAAGACTGGAGATCATAGGAAGCAGGAAATACAGACAGAGGGAGACAGTTCCAGAGTTGACCTGTTGCATAAAAGTTGGACAGAAAAGGGGTGAGAGTTTGCTGCTAGACAGGTGCTACGCGATCGTCGTAGAAGTGGAGGAATGCATGCAGACAGTTCAGAGGAACAGTGACCACTGAAGTAGCGAAAGAAGAGAGATAAAGATGCAACACTGCGGCGAAGAGACAGAGGTTGAAGGGAGTCAGTAAGAGGGAGAGAGTTAATGAGACGAAAAGCCTCTGACTCCACCCTATTGAGAAGAGCTGTATGTGGGAAGCCTCCCCACACATGAGAGTTGTACTTCACACGGGGGTGGATAAAACCCCTGTATAGAGTCAACAATTGTGCAGGGGCAAAGAAGGAACGGAGTCGGCTTAGCACACCCAATCGCTTGGAAGCAGATTATACAAGAGATGTAATATGATCTTTCCAAGACAAGTCCTGAGCAAATAAAACCCCAAGTATGTTCAAGGATGATGCAGGATTAAGTTGAGTACTGTATTATCAAACATAAGTGGGTATACCTGAGGAAGATTTTGTCGGGTTGATAGGTGCAAAAACTGAGTCTTTGATACATTAAAAACCCTGGGGGTCGGGGGGTTTCAAGAATACTCCCCCAGTATCCCTGCTTGTCGTACGAGGTGACTAAAAGGGTTGGTGGTGGGTTAGAGCCCCACCCCGTAAAAAGAACTAACTAAAAAAGCAAATAAAACGCCTCGGACCCGGACGGACCATACGTTGACGACTAAGGAACGGACAAAGGACATTCTGAGAGTGGGAACATGGAATGTGAGAGGAGTGAATGATGAAGTGAAAGAGAGAGAGATTGTCCAGGTGCTTGAGGATGCAAAAGTGGATATATGTGGATTGACTGAAACTAAATGGAAAGGTGAAAGGATGAGAGAATGGGAATACGGTGTAGGTGTATGTGCGGGAGTCAGTGAGAATGAGAGGGCAAGAGAGGGAGTATGTCTGATGATAAGCAAGAAGTGGAAGGAGAATATAAGAGAGTATGGAACAGTGGGTGCGAGGATTGTATGGGTGAGGATGAAAGTAGGTATACAAGCATGGGCGATTGTATGCGTGTATGCTCCAACAGAGGATCGAGTGGCAAGAGTGAAAGATGAGTTTTGGGCGAGAGTAGAAGCATGTATGGACAAGTTTGAGAGGAGCGAGAGAGTGCTGTTGATTGGAGACATGAATGGCAAAGTTGGGAATGTAAGAGTGGATGGAGTGGTTGGTCAGTGGGGTGTGCCAGCTGAAGTAGATGGGAATGGTAGTGCTTTGGTGGACATCTGTGCTGGTAAGGGGTTGGCAATAGCCAACACCTACTTTCGTCATAAGATGATCCACCGGTATACATGGAGAGTAATGAGGAGGATGGATGGTGAACTTGTTGAATGAAAGGCAATGATAGACTACGTGTGTGTGGATGAGCGAATGAGAAGACAAGTGTTGGATGCAAGGGTGTGGAGAGGGTGGGGGAATGGAGTCTCGGACCATCACTTAGTGATGGCCAAGGTAGAGCTGCAAAGAAAGTGGTTGAGGAGACGAAGGGGAAGACAGGAGGAAGCAGCTCCTGTGAGAAGAGTGGAGAAATTGCAAGATAGTGAGAAAATGACAGAGTATAAGAGCATAGTGGAAGAAAGACTGGGAAGGTATGAGCTAGAGCAGATGGAAGGGGTGGAAGACGTATGTAAGATATTCACGGAAGAGATAAGCGCAGCGTGTGAGGCGGCTTGTGGAGTGAGGAGGAGATGCAAGGGTGTGCAAGGGACAGCATGGTGGAATGATGAGGTGAAACGAGCTGTGGAACAAAAGAAGAAGGCATATGGTGAATGGTTGGCGAGTAGAGGTAGGGGAGAAGATGAGAGAGAGAAGAGAGAGGTATATGTGAGCAGGAGAAGGGAGGTTAAGAGACTGGTGAAGGAGAGTAAGAAGAAAGTGGATGAAGAGTTTGGGAGGAATCTGAGTGTGAAATGGAGGGAGAGTAAGAAATTGTTTTGGAAGGAGGTAAAGAAAGTAAGGCAGTGTGAAAGGGGAAATAGTAGGGGAGTGAAAGATAGGAATAATAGATTGTTGGTGGAGAAGAGAGAGAAATTGAGGAGATGGAAGGAGCACTTTGAGGATTTGTTGAATGTAGAGAGTGAGAGCAGTGTGAGTATAAGTGGTTGGGGAATGGCTGGGAGAAGAAGAGATGAGAGGAGGGAGGAAGAGATCAGTAGGTCGGAAGTAGTGGAAGCGATGAAGAAGATTAAGCTGGGAAAGGCCCCAGGAATTGATGGAGTGTGTGGTGAAATGCTTAGGTATGGGGGTGAGATTGTTGTGGAGTGGATATGGAAGTTGTGTAGATTGGCTTGGGAAGAGGGAAGGGTTCCAGAGGACTGGAAATCAGGTATAATTGTTCCTCTGTACAAAGGAAAAGGGGAGAGAAAAGGATGTGGTAACCATAGGGGTATTTGCCAACTTAGTGTGACTGGTAAAATATATGGTAGAATACTCATTGATAGGGTTAGGCATATGACAGAGGAGCTAGTTGGAGAAGAACAAGGGGGATTTAGGAAGGGAGAAGGGTGTGTATATCAGATATTTGTTCTAAGGTGTTTAGTGGAGAAGTATCTAGAGAAGGGAAGGAAAGTGTATGCTGCCTTCATGGACTTGGAGAAAGCTTATGACAGAATAGATAGGCAAGGTATGTGGAAGGTATTAAGAATATATGGAGTGGAGGGGAAATTGTTGAGTGCTGTGAAGAGTATGTACGAGGGAGCTAGGGCAACGGTGCGAGTGGATGGTGAGCTGAGTGAGTTCTTTGATCTCAATGTGGGACTGAAACAGGGTTGTGTGATGTCTCCATGGCTGTTTAATATATATATATGGATGGGGTTGTAAAGGAGGTGCAAGGTAGGGCAGTGGATGTGGGGGTGGCCCTAATGAATGAGGGTGAGATTTGGAAGCTTCCAGTGTTGCTGTTTGCTGATGATACAGTATTGTTGAGTGAAGATGAATGGGAGTTGCAAGGTTTGGTGAATGAATTTGGGACAGTGTGTAGGAGGAGGAAGCTGAAAGTTAATGTAAACAAAGGTAAAGTTATGGTGTTTGAGAGGAATGAAGTCACAGAGTGTGCAGTGAGGTTGGATGGTGAGGATATGGAGAATGTGAGTGCATTCAAGTACTTGGGTAGTGTGATGAGTGAGGATGGAACTTTGGGGGATGAAGTACGTGAAAGGGTACAGCAGGGAAGAAAGGTTGTTGGTACACTGAAAGCAGTGATGAGAAATAGGGAGGTGAGTATGGAAGTTAAGAAGTCACTGCATGATGGTACTGTGATCCCTACCCTGACGTATGGAAGCGAGGCGTGGACCTTGCAAGAGGGGAACAAGTCAAGAGTGAGAGCAGTGGAAATGAGTTACTTGAGAGGAGCATGTGGAGTGACGTGGAGGGACAGGTTGACGAATGAAGAAGTGAAGGAACGTTGTGGGGTAGATGTGGATGTGGTTGAAAAGATTAGGAGAAATACACTGAGGTGGTTTGGACATGTGGAGAGAATGGAGAATGAAAGACTGACTAAGAGGGTGTATGTAGGTGAGGTGGGAGGAGGGAGAGGGAGGGATAGACCGAGGATGAGGTGGAGGGATGGAGTTGAGAGGTATATGAGGGAGGGGGGGGTGAGTTGGGGGGAGGGGAGTCAAATGGTGGGTGACAGAGTGACTTGGAGGCGTTTTGTCTGCGGCCACCCTTTGCGGGATTGGGGTGTCGGGCTATAGATAGATAGATAGATAGATAGATTATTTTTACCCCAGTCAGAGATACGAGCCAAGTAAGACATTAGGTGTGCCATAGCCTCATCCCTTGTTTGTTGAAGTAACTGCTGAGATGGACGTTGTGGGAATCGAATGGAAAGGTGAAGGGTGGAGTCATCAGTGTATAAGTGGATTGGGTTAGATGTACAGCTTAGAGGGTCACTGATGAATAAAAGGAAGACAGTTGGTGATAGGACAGAGCTCTGAGGAGCACCACTGTTAACAGATCTAGGAGAAGAAAGATAGCCGTCTACAACAGCGGCTATAGAACGACCAGAAAGGAAGCTAGATATGAAGGCACAGAAAGAAGGGTAGAAACCGTAAGAGGGCAGTTTGGAAATTAAAGATTTATGCCAGACTCGATCGAAAGCCTTTGAGATGTCAAGTGCAATGGCAAAGCTTTCACCAAAATCCCGAAAGGAGGATGACCAGGAGTCTGAAAGGTAGGTGAGAAGATCGCCTGTGGAGTGTCCCTGACGGAACCCATACTGACGACCAGAAAGAAAGTTGTGATAGGAAAGATGCTTTAAAATTTTTCTATTAAGAATAGACTCAAAAACTTTTGAGATACAGGATGTTAAAGCAATTGGGCGATAGTTAGATGCCCTAATCTCGCAAGGGTGGCCGCAGACAAAATGCCTCTAAGACGCTCTGTCACCCACCATTTGACTGCCCTCCCCCCAGCTCAGTCCCCCCTCCCTCATATACCTCTCCACTCCATCCCTCCACCTTAATCTCAGTCTCCCCCTCCCTCCCTCCACTTCACCTGCATACACCCTCTTAGTCAGTCCACAAACACACACACACACACACACACACACAAACACCACTGAACTAACTGATAATTCTCTCCTATCCACCACACACACACACACACACACACACACAAAAGAACTTTCATCAATTCACACTCTCTCTCTCTCTCTTTCTCTCTCTCTCTCTCACACACACACACACACTGAACTAACCTTCATAATTCTCCGCTATCCGTCGACGTACACAAATCCACCTTGACCCCTATGGCTTGGCTTGGCTGGGGGGGGCGGGGGGGCTTCAAAGTCACTGGGGGCTTCGATGACCTCACTCTGGAATAAATTTTTTATTAGTAGGGTGCCAAGGATAGTCTCAAAATCTATAGCCTGTTCATTTTAACCTATCTATCTATCTATTGCCAGATGCCATACTCCTGTAAGGGGTGGCCATTTGTCTATGGTTTGTTGTTTTACGGGGAGGGGCACTAACCCTCCACCAACCCACTTGTTGACACGTAGAGAAGATGTATGGGTTGGTTATTTGGTTACCACCCAGCTTTGTAAATGGTTTCTTAGATTACAGGAAACCATTTGGCTTGTCACTATGTAAAGCCATCTGAAAAGGAAATATGGGAGAAATAGGGCAGACACAGAAAAAGAATGTTGAAGAAAGAAGTAGCCAGCACTACATCAAGTGACTGGATGATGATTGCCACCAGGTAAAAAAGAAAAAAACAAAATCAAACACTAAAATCAATAATAAAAACAAGTCATTGTATTCTTTGTTCCCTCTAACCCAGTAAAATAAAAAAATACACCAAAACCAATAATAAAAATAAGTCACACAATCTATACTCTGTTCCCTCTAAACAGGTAAAAATAATGAAAATCAAAATTAATCAAAATAATCTAACCTGGTAAAATAATAAGAAAATTAACCTTACACCGCGGGCTTGTTTTGCTTTTTCTTGCGGCTCCCGCGGGCATATTCGCGCTTCGATAGACTCTCTAAAAATATTTGCCAAAAATCAATTATTAATCCTAGAATATTAAAATCATATATGCTTATGGTACATACCTTCAGCTTTCTCCTGGGGTGTTTGTTGAGCCTTCGTCGAGTACCATAGGACTTGTGGAGACCTCTGAAGTTGGGTAACAAAGTCTCCACTTTACACTTCCCGACAACCCGTAATATGATTACCACAGCATATATTAACACTATAAACACTACTCTATGATTATCAAGTAGTTTGGGATCCATACTCCAAAAAAAAACACTGTGTAAGCAATGAAAATTACGAGGGCGTGTGACCTTCCCACTTGCGCTAGTTTGCCGCTGGTGTTCTGTCATTTATTATTCATAAAAACACTCACAGTTTATATTTCTATTACTATATAACACTTATATATATCTACAGTCTTTATCCATAAGTTTCCTTGAGTAATAGTAGTTTATTGTCACTGTAGGCATTCAATTTCTTTCAGTAAAATACGTAGCATTCACTTTCTCGTCCTGTATACTAGCATTGAGAGTGAATGTCACTTTCACCTTCACTCTCATAACTCATAGTATTCATACATGCTAGAGTGAAACTTTCACTTTCATTACTCCTAGGGTATATACTCGTATTCTTATAATGCTACTCATTTACATTTCTATTTGCGTTCTCTATTTTATTTACGTTATTTACATTTCTATTTTATTTACAGTGTTATGCACTGTCACTTGAAGTAACTTATAAAACTATTTTCCACTGTTCACGTATATGTACATTCATTGCTTTCACTTGCTGTTTACACATTATTTACAATTCCACTTGCACTGTTTTACTCAATAGAAAGATCGTAGTCACTCTTTTATCAATTGTCAGCCCTTTACCTCTTTCCACACGAGGTTTAGTAGGGGGTGAAGGTCACAGGGCCCTTTGCATGGGGCTGAAAAACAGCGGTAGTTAGCAGGAGCAAACAGATATACCTTCACTTTGAATGATGACAGTGAACTGATAGGGGTGGCCTCCTGCCACCTGGCTTGGGTGAGTGCAATACTACCAACTTTAGCCTTGTGAGACCTGCTAATATCGTTTCGTTTCGTTTCGTTTTTAAAGGCTCCAACATGCTTGCATGTGTCGGCCTTGGTCACCTAATGGCGGCTCTCCACACTGCACGATCCATTGCAGCCTCCCTGTTCAGTCCCTTAACCCTAAGGTCACACTTAATGACCTCGTCCCATGTCTTTCTCGGTCTACCCCTCATAACCCCACCCCCAATATTAACACTTCTCACCTTCCTCACCCAATTATCATCCCCCATTCTCTCCACATGTCCAAACCACCTCAATCTACCTCTCCTCATCACAACACCAATACACTCCAGTCCCATCCTACCTCTCAACTCTTCCATTGTAAACCCAGCCCCTCCAGGCCTTGGACGCAGGGACGCACTGCACATCCACCTAATCATTGTCATTTCTGTACATCTGAGCCGGCAAATATCTTCCTCCTTCACTGCCCACGTCTCACTGCCATACAGCATTACACTCCTAACACATGCTGCATACAAAGACCCCTTAGCACGTAGGGAGAGCCCTCTCAATGTCAGGAGAGGCAAGAGCTCCCTGAACTTCTTCCAACCACTTCTCACCCTAGCCACAAAGATAGCTCCAGACCCACCTCCAGCACACAACATGTCTCCCAAATAACAAAACTCTTCCACACACTCAAGAGATTCACCAGCAAGTTCAATCCTTTCACGTCTGAATCTCCACCTGCTCACCCCGGCACACTGTACACATAAAATCAGCATTATCTCGCAGTCTACCTCTGATACCACTACATCTCTTATGCACCCATTTATCACACACACCGCACAAGATGGAATTACTTCCCACGCCCTTGTGGCAAACTGCACATGGCCACTCTCCCTCGTCTTTGACAGTACCGCCACCAACCCTAGATATCATCACTTTTGTTTTATCTGCATTTACCCTGAAACCCTTTTGCCCCATACCATCTCTCCACTTCCTAAACCTTTCCTCCGCCTCCCTTTCATTCTCTGCAATCAAAACCAAATCATCAGCATACAACAACTCCCACAGGAGTCCGTTTCTAAAGTCACGTGAAAGGGCTTCAAGTACCACGATAAACAACATGGGACTCAAGACTGACCCCTGATGCACACCAACATTCACGGAAAACTCATCACTCAAATCTCCATTCACTCTCACCTGGGTGTGAGCACCCACATACATGGCCATAACCACCCTAACCAGCCACTCCTCCAAGCCAAGCTTTCTCATTGCCCACTTCACCACCTCTCTAGGGACTCTGTCAAAGGCCTTTTCCAAATCAACAAAAACTAAATAAAGATCCCTTCTCCTGCCAATATATTTTTCCTGAAGCTGTCGAACAATGAATGAAATTATCAGTAGAACATGAAAATTACCAGACAAGGAAGTGTTCAAAGATGTTTGGATAAGGAGAGATGCAAATGAGGAAGAAAGAGCTAAAATAAAGGAATTACTAAAGGAAGCAAAGGTAAAAAAACAAACAGAGAACAGAGGAAGAGAAGACAGTGTTTTATTGGAGAGTCATGGATCAGAAATTAAGGAAGTGGTACAGGTGGAGGGAAGGAGAAAAATGGGTATAAAAACATCAAAAATAATTGGAAGGTGGCATATACTAATGTTGATGGTTTAATATCGGCAAGGCTAGAAATCAACAATTTTTTGAGGGTACATGAACCTGATGTTATGTGCTTTGTAGAGACCAAATTAAGTGAAGATATTGATGTTCATATGGGAGATGGTAAATACAAACCGGAGAAGAGATAGAAAAGAAAAAACGGGAGGAGGGGTGATGATAGCAGTGAAGAACAACATAAATGTAGATACCATGGAAATGGGAGAAGGCAGGGCCGAAGTGATAAATATGAAATTAGAAACTGGAGAGAATAGCAAGAGAGATATGCCAGTAGTTTATGTTCCCCCTAAGACAAGAGCATGGAGTGATGATGAATACCGGTACCAGGAAATGTTGTCAGACATGGCTACCTATGTACAGAAAATGATTGAGAAAAGTAACAATATAATTTTAATGGGTGACTTCAATTGTAAAGAGGTGAACTGGGAGGAATGGGATTCAGGAGGCAGCGAAGATTCGTGGGGCACTATATTATTAAATATAACAATGAACACTGTGATAACGCAATGGATCAAAGAAGAGACACGGTTCCGAGATGAGGACACACCAGCAAGACTAGACTTACTGTTTACGAAAGAACCCGATGTAATAGAATCCTTGCAGTATCTGCGTCCTATTGGAAAAAGTGATCATGTGGTCACTGAGTTCCAGATGATAACAAGGAACATGGAGCTGAGAGACAAGCTTTATAGAAAAGGAAGATACAACTTTGGGAAAGCAAATTTTACAGGATTGAGAAAATTTTTCGAAAATGCAGATTGGAGGAAATTCAGAGAAACAAGAGAGATACAGAGAAAGTGGGATATTTTTCTAGCCTTCTATAATTCGGGAGTGGAAAAATTTGTGCCAAGAGTAAGGGAGAAAGAAAACAGAAAAAAGGAGTGGTTTAATAGAAGGTGTGTGATAGCAAAATAGGGAGAGACATGGCATGGAACAACTGGAGAAAGAGAGGCAACAACAGAACAAAGGAAGAATATAAAAGAACTAGAAACGATTACACAAGAATACGTAGAGAGGAAGAAAGGAATTTTGAAAAAGGTATAATAGACAAATGTAAGGATGAACCCAAACTGTTTTATAGATTTGTCAATGGCAAACTGAAACAAATGGAAGGAATCACCAAACTGAAAGTAGAAGGAGAGGTCTATAAAGATGCAGCAATGCAAGCAGAAATAATGAACAAACGTTTCCAGTCAGTTTTCACTGATGAAAGTGAGTTCGTGGAAGGGGAGGGAGTGACTAGAAATGTAGTGATAAAAGATATAAAAGTGGAAATACAAGATGTGTATAAATTACTGGAAACTCAAGATGTGAGGAAAGCCCCAGGAACAGATGGAATCTCAAACTGGGTACTGAAGGAAAGCAGAAAACAACTGGCAGATAAGATTCACAGTTTAATTGTGTGTTCTCTGGAAGAGGGGAAAGTGCCTCAAGAATGGAAGTGGGCAAATGTGGTACCAATTTATAAGGGAGGCAACAGGGAACAACCCCTGAATTATTGACCAGTGTCCCTAACCAGCGTGGTAGCGAAAATGTGCGAGAGAATTCTGAAAGATGGATGGATAAAATATTTGGAGGAGATGAACATTTAGGCTTAAAGTCAGTTCGGATTTAGAAGTGGAATGTCATGTGTTTCCAACTTGTTAAGTTTTTACTCGAGAGCGATTGACGTGCTACAGGAGAGAGATGGTTGGGTGGATTGTGTGTATTTAGATTTGGAGATGGCTTTCAACAAGGTACCCCATAAGAGACTAATGTGGAAACCAGAGCATATAGGAGGACTGAAGGGGAACCTCCTGGAACGGATGACAGACTTTTTGAGAGAGAGACAAATGAGGACAGTAATAAAGGATAGGATGTCTGGATGGAGGGAAGTAACAAGTGGAGTCCCACAGGGCTCGGTGTTGGCATCAATAATGTTCCTTATTTATGTATGTGATATGGTAGATGGAGTGAACAGTTATGCAAGTCTGTTTGCTGATGATGCACAGATCTTGAGGAAGGTAGAGGTTGAAGAGGATTGTAAAATGCTGCAGGAGGATCTGGATAAGATACACGATTGGAGCCAGATGTGGGAAATGAAATTTAATGCAAAGAAATGTAAAATATTGGAAATGGGTAAAAGTACCAAGAGGCCATCATTGAATTATTTGATGGGTAATGAACCAATTACAAAAGTGAGAGAAGAGAAAGATTTGGGAGTGCTAGTTCAGGACAGTTTGTCACCTGAAAAACACATTAACAAGGCATTAGAGAGATGTATAAACTCCTGACTAATATACAGTAAGAGTAGCTTTTCATTATATGGATGAGGAGATGATGAAAACATTGATAGTGGCCATGATTCGCCCTAGGTTAGAATATGCAGCACTAGTGTGGTCACCACACAAGAAGAAAGATATAAATAAGATTGAGTGAATACAAAGAACAGCAACCAAGATGGTCCCCAGTCTGGCAGATCTGTCGTATAGAGAGAGGTTGGAAAAGCTGGATTTGCCTTCCCTAGAAGAAAGGAGAAAGAGAGGAGACATGATTGCAGTGTTCAGGACCATGGTGGGAGTAGATAAAATTGACAAAGAAGATATGTTTTTATGGGATAAGAGAGTAACAAGAGGACATGAAATGAAACTGAAGAAACCAAGCTGCTTGAAGGATATCAAGAAATATAGTTTTCCTTATAGATGTATAGACCTGTGGAATAGCCTGGACAAAGAGATCGTCCAGTCTAAAAACTTAAACAAGTTTAAAGCTAAATTTGACTTATTGAGAAACAGAGACGGGACCTCACGAGCGAAGCTTATTTCCTGTATATCACAATTAGGTAAATACACACACACACACACACACACACACACACACACACACACACACACACACACACACACACACACACACACGGCATAGAGGAGGAAGAAATAAAACAAAATTTTGAGACAAAAAGGAGATGGCAAATATAATGAGCATATTGAAGGAAGTATCCGTGGAAATCTGCAATAAAGACATCGAGGAACACAAATGGCTAGGGAGATGTGAGAGAAATAAGCAAGGCCCCTGAAAGAAACCTTCCAGTGTGTAAACACTGTGGAGGCAATACTAAAAAATGCAAATAAACTCATGGAAAAAGAGGAATCTAAAAAAGTATGGATAAAATGATGCCTAACTCAGGAGGAATTGAGAATACTAAAAGACAAGAGGGAGGAGGCAAAAACAAAGAATGAGGGAAGATCAGAAGAAAAGAAGAGTACTTTTTTTTTTTTACAAAGTAATTGGACTGCAGGTAAGAAAGTGGTACATAACCAACAGGGAAGAGAAAGGAGGAAGGCAGTAGACTTAAGTCATGGCAAGTATGTAAATAAGATGGTTAGGTTGATGTACTCAAATGTAGATGGAATGGTGGCTAAATTATTAGAAATAGAAGACTATATCAAAGAAAAAGAACCACACATTATCTGCCTAACTGAAACAAAATTAACCCCAAATATATGAAACGATACCCTAAAATCAGAGAAATAAAATATATAGAGAAGAGACAAATTTCAGAAAGGGAGGAGGAACTATAATCTTAACAAAGAAGAATCTGCAAGTAAAAGAAATAAAACTGGATATACCCTCGCACGTAGAACTGAATGCACTGGAAATTAACACATATGAAGGGAACTTAATTGTGGCAATTTTATACATGCCACCTAAAACAAACACGTGGGAAAGTGGCAAATATGAAGACCTGGCAGAGAGTACAATTCAGAATTTAAGAACATTATTACATAGAATGGAAAAGAAATCTGAAAGAACTGTACTAACTGGACACTTCAAGTATAAATTGGAATACTCTAGATGTAAAAAGCCATGAACGCAGTTGGGATCAAAAGCTCTTAGATCTTGTGCAGGAGTCCTTCCTAACACAGCATGTAAAGGAAAACACAAGAAAAAGAAGACTTGATGATGAGAGTGCAAAGGATGAGAAAAAGGCAGAGTATGAGAGAGAAGTGGAGGAACGATTGGGCAAGTATGCATTAGAGTAGATGGGGGATGTGGAAGGTGTGCGCAGGGTATTCACAGAAGAAATATGTGCAGCTTGTGATGTGGTGTGTGGGATGAAGAGAAGACAGAGGGGGGTGCAAGAAACAGCATGGTGGAATGAGGAGGTGAGACAGGCTGTGGCATGAAAGAGAAAGCATACAATGAATGGATGAGAAATAGGAGCATGGAAGAAGTTGAGAGGCGGAAGAGAGAGTTATAGAAAGAAAGAGAGAGGTGAAAAGATTAGTAAGAGAGAGTAAGAAGAGAGTGGATGAGGAATTTGGAAGGAATTTGAATGTAAAGAGGAGGGGCTGTAAGAAAATGTTCTGGAAAGAGGTGAAAAGAGTAAGACAGGGTGGAAGTGAAGTTAGCAGAGGAGTGAAAGATAAAAATGGTAGATTACAAGTGGAGAAGGGAGAAAAAGTGAGCAGATGGAGAGAACACTTTAAGGAGTTGTTGAACATAGAGGATGGAAGTAATGCGAGTATAAGTGGCTGGGGAATGGCTGGCAGGAGGAGGGATGTGAGAAGACAGGAAGAAATCAGTAGGACAGAAGTTGTGGAAGCAATGAAGAAAGTTACATTGGGGAAAGCCCCAGGAATTGATGGAGTGTGTGGTGAAATGCTGAAGCATGGGGGAGAGATAGTAGTAGAATGGATGTGGAAAATGTGCAGATTGGCCTGGGAGGAAGGTAGAGTCCCGGAGGATTGGAAGTCAGGTATAATTATTCCCTTGTACAAAGGAAAAGGGGAAAAAGAAGTGTGTGGTAATCATAGGGGCATTTGTCGTCTTAGTATAATAGGAAAAGTGTATGGTATGATACTTATTGACAGAGTTAGAGAAAGAACAGAGGAATTAGTTGGAGAAGAACAGGGAAGCTTTAGGAAGGGAAGAGGTTGTGTAGATCAGATATTCATTCTTAGATCTTTAGTGGAAAAGTTTCTAGATAAGGGAAAGAAGTTGTATGCGGCTCTCATGGATTTGGAGAAAGCATATGACAGGGTGGATAGACAAGGATTGTGGAAAGTATTAAGAATATATGGAGTAGATGGGAAGTTGTTGAATGCTGTGAAGAGTATGTACGATGGTGCTAAGGTTGCAGTGCGTGTGGACGGTGAACTGAGTGAATTTTTCTCTTTGAAGGTTGGGTTGAAACAGGGATGTGTCATGTCTCCATGGTTGTTCAATTTGTACATGGATGGGGTAATAAAAGAGGTACAAGGTAGAGTAGTGGATGTTGGTGAGAGAGGGTAGTGTTTGGAAACTCCCTGTACTGTTGTTTGCAGATGATATTGTGCTGTTGAGTGAAGACGAAGGAGAGCTGCAGGGTTTGGTGGATGAGTTTGGGAGAGTGTGTAAGAAACGGAATCCAAAGGTGAATGTAGGGAAGAGGAAAGTGATGGTCTTTGAGAGAGGTGCAGTCAGTGAATGTACAGTGAGGTTGGATGGTGAGGAAATGGAAAATGTGAGTATGGTTAAGTACTTGGGTAGTGTGATGAGTAAGGATGGAGGTTTGGAGGGTGAAGTGCTTGAAAGGGTAGGCTACAGCAGGGAAGAAAGGTTGCTGGTTCTTTGAAAGTAGTGACAAGAAGCAGGGAAGTGAGCATGGAAGTGAAAAATTTACTACATGACAGTATCGTGATACCAACTCTAACGTATGGAAGTGAAGCTTGGACGTTGCTGGAAGGACACAAGTCAAGAGTGAGAGCAGTGGAAATGAGTTATTTAAGAGGAGCCTGTGGAGTCTCATGGAGAGACAGGCTGACAAATGAGGATATAAAGGTGCGTTGTGGTGTGGATGTGGATGTTATAGGAAGCATTAGGAGGAATACACTGAGGTGGTTTGGTCATGTGGAGAGGATGGAGGGTGAAAGACTGACGAAGAGAGTGTACAGTATGTGAGTGAGGTGGAGGGGGGAAGAGGGAGGGGAAGGCCAAGGATGAGATGGAGGGATGGGGTGGAGAGGTATATGAGAGAGGGGGGTGTGAGTTGGGAGCAGGGCAGTGAAATGGCGGGGGACAGGGCAACGTGGAGGCGATTTGTTTGTGGCCACCCCGAACGGGATTGAGGCATCTGGCAATAGATAGATGATCTATCCATACTAGATCTTATATCTACCAGGCAAGAAAATGAAATTGACAATATATCATCCCCCATTAGGCAAAAGCGACGATGTAGTATTAAATTGTGCCTTCTGGATTGCATATGACATTACCAGCAATGAGAGTTACAAAAAGTGTCTAAATTATAAAAAGGGCAATTATTATGACCTGAAAAATTACTACTTTGAAAAAGATTGGGAAAAAGTATTTTGAGGAGAAGATTTAAATATTATGTATAGAAAATTCTGTGATCTTTATGAAACAGGAGTCCAAAATTACATCCCACAGCAAAAAGTAACAGAAATGAAAATAAAGAAATGGTTTAATACAGTGTTAAAAAGCAAAAGAAAAAAAGAGACTAGCTGTGGAATACATACAAAAGACACAATGGTGAGAGGACATAATAACTATAACAGGCAAGAAATGATTATACAAAGATAAGGAGGGAGGCTCAGAGACAGTTTGAGGAGGACCTTGTAACTAAAAGTAGTGATCAACCTATGCTTTTTTACAGCTACATCTGAAGTAAAACCAAAGTTAAAGATAAAATACAGTCCATTACGGATGAGGGGATCATCTATACACAAGAAAAAGATATTTGTGAAGTACTAAATAAAAACTTTGTCAGTTTTTACAAAAGAAAGAAATTTTGAGAAAGATGATATGGAATATGCATGCCCACATGTATTACCAGATGTGCAAATATCAGAAAAAGAAGTACAGTACAGGAGGAGTTATGTGAATTGGACAATGGAAAAGCAAATGGTCCTGATGGAATTTCAGGTTGGGTGTTGCATGAATGTGCAGAAGAGCCAAGCAGACCACTGTACTGTATTTAATATTTAAGGAATCCTTAGGTCAAGGTAAACTACCTGATATTTGGAAGAAAGAAAACATTTTTCTCCTGATTAAGAAAGGGAAGAGACAGGATCCACTCAACTATCGATCAGAATCACTAGTGTTGTAAGTAAGATACTGTACTAGAAAAGCTGATAAGGGAAGTTTGAGTAAAACATCTACAGTAGATGAACACGGTATGATAACAGAGAGGCAGTTCAGTTTTAGGAAGGGAAAATCTTATGTTACTACTCTTTTAAGCTATTACGATAAAGTTACAGAAACATTACAGAAAAGAGAAGGATGGGTGGACAGTATCTATTTTGATTTTAAGAAAGCATTTGACAGAGTACCGCATCAAAGACTTTTATGGAAACTGTACAGACGCCCAAAGAAGTGATGACCCGATTCCCAGTAACATTCGCTCAGAAGGTGGTATCTGGCAACTGCCACGGCCTAGTTATATTTCCTATATTGCAAACCGGAATGAGCTGTATTTTGGTAAACAACAAAAAGCAATATATATAAGCACTTTTACCATGTACATCTTGCATTATGGAAGAGGAAACCACAATATACTAAAGTTGAGGCTTAGCAGGTCGAAAGAATGTGAAACGCACTGCCTATCGCTCAACGGTTTCAGAATTAAAATGCGGAGAAACTCTCATAATACTTATTTTACATCCTGAATCAACAATACTGAAGGAAAAATGTTTCACAAAATAAATCACACAGATAATGGTGATGTCGAAATCACGAACGCCATCAACTCAGAAAAATAAACATCTAAAAAGATATTATTATCCACATTTAATTCCCTATGCGGGGTGTTGTTTACGCGGGAAAACCCGAGTTCTGTAGCAAGATGGATCGTCAGCACGATACTATGGCCTGTCGGTTCAAGCTGATTATTGCTCTTTATTTAGCAAACATTCCAGCAAGACAGATATCTCGGCAACTTAACACTGAGGAGGACAGTTAAAGGATACATAAGCGATATAGAAGAGGCAGAACATGGAAAATTTGCCAAATGGAGCCCCTCCCAGCACAAGACCAAGACAGACAAATAATTGCATGTGCCCATGAACAACCCCTACCCACCTGTGTTGCTATCAAGAAGCAAAGTAATCTGCTGGTATTCAGTAAGTGAAACCAACGCAATTACTGGGGGGAAATTGGTCAATTTATTCACACGATGAAAATCCAACACGTAATTAAATATGTCAAACAGTTTCATGAAAGAACTAAACAGGGAGAGGATGATAGACGAAAGCAAGAGAACGACAATGAACAGAACTTCAGACAAAAAGAATTATATTAAAAAAAAGGAGGGGGGGGGAGGGGATAGTGACAAAGATCGAGTTATCCACCCACTCCCATGACATGACACTGACTGACTAATGGGCAGTGTTGCCAAAGGAAAACCATACAAATCCACTAGATTGGTCTCAAACGTAGTAAAATCCTGCCAGACTGAGGGAAATTAAGGAAAACGTTAGACATGACTTTAAAAGAATGCTAGATAAACGGAAAATATTTACATTTTTACCACCTAGATTGCTCTTAAAACCTTTAAATTTTGTGGGAAAATTGCTACATTGGTAACACTGCTTGCACAAATCGTGATGGAGTGGAAACATGCCAGATGTCGCTTTTTACTTAATTATTCTTATTGGCCTATGAAGAAATAAACGCTAAACTTAACTAATATTTTCGCAGGATTAGTTTTTTTTACGTCATAAATAATGTTTGCAGGGAAGGCAAAGATTGTTTCCATCTCCTAACTCGCATTCAAGTGAACATTGCCAGACCCAGGGATTTTGACCAAAACTTAAAGAAAGAGTCATCACTTATCTGGGCAATCGTATCATCAAGGAGGTATCCAAGGCAATTTGTATTGTTGGATGCAAGATTTTCTCAGAAAAAGGGAAATGAGAACAATATTAAGGGGAAATTACTCATCATGGAGGGAAGTGACTACTGGAGTGCCACAGGGCTCAGTGCTGGCACCAATTATGTTTTTAGTATATATAAATGACAAGCAGTAACACTGGAAATGGAAGCTATCTAAATATGTTTGCAGATGATGCAAAAATTCAACAGAGAATTACTAAATAGATTCTTGCAAAGAGCTGCAAGAAGAATTGAACAAGCTTCATGAATGGAGCAACAAATGGCAAATGGAATTTAATGTGGATAAGTGTCATATAATTAAATTTGGTAAAAGTGAGATTATAAGTTAGGAAGATCAACCCTACACATATCAGAAAAGGAGAAGGACCTGGGGGTAATTATCAATAACAGACTATCTCCAGATGATCACATCAGTGAGAAGGTATGAAACATGTATATATTGCTTGCTAATATGAGAATAGCATTCACATATATAAATGAAGATATGCTGAGAAAGATAATAACATCATTCATCAGACCAACTATGGAGTATGCATCATTAGTCTGGAATCCTCATCTCAGAAAACACATAGATAAGCTTGAAAACGTACAAAGGGCCGCTACAAGATGGGTACCGAGCTTAAGGGATCAAAGGTATGGAGAAAGACTAGAAAGAATGAATCTACCAAAGCTGAAGGAGAGAAAGAGAAGGGGGGACATGATTAGGCTATATAAGTGCATCTAAGGGAAAGAGAAAGTAGACATAAATGAATGTATATCATATGGTGAAGCATCAGCAAGGGGACTTTGTAAAAAAATGCATAAAAAGAGAGGTGATAAAGATGTAAGGAAATTCAATTTCCCAAATAGGGCAACTGATCAGTGGAATGCACTACCGAATGAAGTAGGGTGTGCCAAAACTATTCATAAATTCAAGGATATGTATGATAAAAATGGTTTAATACACGGGACAGTACGAGCCTGACTCATTCCTGTAAAGATACAATTAGGTATGAACACACACACACGAGGTGCCAAGCAGAGAGAACGAACGTTGCATCGCTCCGCATTCTGGCCAAACCTGGCCAAATGGCCATACCCAAATTAGTATCTTTATATGAGTCAAGCACTGTACCAGGTTAAACTAAATGGTTCCCTAATATAAAAGAGGAAGTTTTAAGCAAGACTGATGATCAAATAGTAACATAAACAAAGTAGTGCAGGAATGCACCCAGCAGGCAGCGTCAGCTGATTAGTTGTTTTGTCTGCACATGGGAATGTAAGTAGAATCTATGCTCTTAGTACCACATGACGTCCACCTACTTTAGTAAAGGAAATTTGGAAAAGAAAAGAGATACAGGTAGAAAGCAGGATGAGGATTTCTACCAGGAACAGGTTGAAATGGAGACTTACAATATGCTGGTAGAACAGGTAAACAGATTGGAGATGGCATTTCAGAATGAAATAGATGAAATTAAGAAACAGTTGCACATGCAGAATGAAGAAACAGAAAAATTAGGAAAGGAAGTCAACAACAAAGACACAACAATTGATGAGCTGTCAGTAGAAGTGGGTTCACTTAGAAGGAAAATCAGCGAAGTGGCAAGTACAGTAGTCAACCACGAGAATATCATGGAAGACTTCAAAAATGATACAGGGACAATTAGGCAAGTAAGCAATCTGATAGATCAGAGCAGTGATATTGAAGAGAAGATAACGCAGGTGAATGAAGCGATGCAAAACTACAAAAATGATGTGGAAATCTGTTACGCTGAAA
Organism: Coenobita brevimanus; assembly: GCF_032717465.1. Classification (NCBI taxonomy): domain Eukaryota; kingdom Metazoa; phylum Arthropoda; class Malacostraca; order Decapoda; family Coenobitidae; genus Coenobita; species Coenobita brevimanus. The sequence continues at coordinate 33,621,395 of NC_137013.1, forward strand.
TGGTGAAAACAAAGAAAGGCTTAGAAACAAGGGTTGAAGAAAAGAGGCATTAAAAAGGAAGTAAAAAGAATAATCTAAAACAATCCTAAATTGGTTAGAGATTCAGCAGATATCAACAAATCTATAGTAATCACTGGTATAGAAGAGGAAGAAATAAAAAACAAGATCTCAAGAGACAAAATGGCGATGGCAAATGTAACGAGCATACTGAAGGAAGTATCACAGGAAATCTGTAATAAAGACACAAAGGAACACAAAATGCTTGGGAAATACCAGAGAAATAAGTCAAGGCCCCTAAAGGTAACCTTCCAGAGTGTAACCACTGTGAAGGAGATACTAAAAAAAGGCAAATAAACTTATGGAAAAAGAGGAGTTCAAAAATGTATGGATAAAAAGATGCCTAGCTCAAGAGGAACTGAAATTACTAAATGAGAAGAGGGAGGAAGCAAAAACAAAGTACGAGGGAAGATCAGAGGAGGAGAATACATTTTTTTACCAAGTAGTTGGATTACAGGTTCGAAAGTGGTACATAACCAGGAGGGAATAAAAAGGAGGCAGGTACTAGACCCAAGTCATGACAAATAGGCTATGTAAACAAGATGATTAAGTTAAAGTACTCAAATGTAGATGGAATGGTATCTAAATTATTAGAGATGAATGATTATATCAGAAAATGAACCACATATAATATGCCAACAAACAAAATTAACACCAAGGATATCAAATGATATCCTAAACTTAGAAGAATACAATATATGGAGAAGAGATAGGAACTTAAAAAAGGGAGGAATTATACATAATATTCACAAAGAAAAATCTAAAAGTCAAAGAAATAAAACTAGTTATACCCTTACAAGTAGAACTGATTGCAGTACGGATCAATATATCTGAAGGGAAAGCAACTGTAGCAAATTTATGCATGCCACCCAGATCAAACTCATGGGAAAGAGGCAATTTTGAGGATCTGGCAGAAAGTACAATTTAGAATTTAAGAGCACTACTACATAGAATGGAAGAGAAATAGGAAAGAATTATACTAACTGGAGATTTTAATACAAATATAAATTGGAATACTCTAGATATAATAAGCCACAAAAGCTGTTGGGACCAAAAGTTCCTGGATCTCGTGCTGGAGTTCTTCCTAATGCAACATGTAAGGGAAAGCACCAGAAAAAGAGGATTTGATGTACCCTCACTACTAGATCTTATATTTACTAGATAAGAAAACAATATTGACACAATGTATCACCCTCCATTCAGCAAAAGCGACCATGTAGTACTAAATTGCAACTTAGGATTGCCTGTGACAGTTATCAGCAATGGAAGTTACAAAAAGAGCCTAAATTATAAAAAGGGAAACTACCATGACCTAAAGAAGTACTTCTTAGAAATAGACTGGAAAAAAGGAGCTTAGAGGAGAAGATTTAAATGCTATACTGGTATATAAAAAATTCTGTGAACTTTATGAAACAGGAGTCCAAAAGTACATCCCACAGCACAAAGAAGCAGAAAAGAAAATAAAGATATGGTTTAATACAGAATGTAAAAAAATCAAAAGAAAGAAAAAAAAAGAGATCTGTTGTGGAATAGATACAGAAGACACAATAGTGAAAGAGCATATAGCAACTATAGACAGGCTAGAAACGATTATACAAGAATAAGGAAGGAAGCCCAAAAACAGTTTGAGGAAGACATCATAAATAAAAGTAGCAATCAACCAAAGCTATTTTACAGCTACATCCAAAGCAAGACCAAAGTAAAAGATAAAATACAATCCATTATGGATGAAGGGATCACCTATACACAAGAGAAGGATATTTGTGATGTACTAAATAAGAATTTCCAATGTTTATACAGAAAATAATTTTGAGAGGGATGATATGGAACATGCATGCCCACATATTACCAGATATACAAATATCAGAAAATGAAATACAGGAGAAGGTAAGTAAATTAGACAAAGGAAAAGCAAATGGTCCTGATGAAATTTCATGTTGGGTGCTACATGAATGTGCAAAGGAGTTAAGTAAACCATTATCTTAAATTTTCAAGGAATCCTTGGGTCAACATAAACTACCTGATATTTCGAAGAATGCAAACATTGTTCCCTTATTCAAGAAGGGGAACAGACAAAATCCACTCAACTACCGACCAGTATCACTAACCAGTGTTGTAAGCAAGGTATTAGAATAGCTTATAAGAAAAGCTTGGGTATATCATCTAAAACACAATATGATAACAGAGAGACAGTTTGGTTTCAGAAAGGGAAAATCGTGTGTTACTAATCTGTTAACCTACTATGATAGAGTAACAGAAACATTACAGAAAAGAGAAGGATGGGTGGACAGTATCTATTTAGATTTCAAGAAAGCATTTGACAGAGTACCGCACCAAAGACTTTTATGGAAACTGTACCATCAAGGAGGAATCAGGGGCAAACTGTTTTGTTGGATGCAAGATTTTCTCAAAAAAGAGAAACATGCACAGTACTAAGGGGAAATTACTCATCATGGAGGGAGGTGACTGGTGGAATTCCACAGGGCTCAGTGCTGGCACCTATCATGTTTTTAGTGTACAGTACCCTTGCGTCCAACACGATAATATTGTCATGCATGGGTCACATGTTGGACTAACAACAGAGCTTATGGGGAAAAATGAATTATGTCAGCAACCCTAGGAAAAGTCACCCTAAATACCTATCATATACCTATACATATATTGGTACTATTGTAATTATAATAAATGGTACTGTGCTATGAATGATAACTAACCTTTTAGGATAGTGTTGGTGGGCTTGCTGGGAATGGAAGGTGGTATCCAAGGCTGTAGGTAGTCCTACTGGGTCCCCGGAGGATGGCTGCTGGCGTCACTAGCAGGTAATGGCTGTTGCTCCTCCTCAACCTCCCTCATAAATCCTTCGAAATCACACTCAGAATCACTATCTTCGTCCACAGCCATGGAAGGTCCTGCTTCTGCCTGTCCTAGCACTCTGTAATCCTCGGCAAATGGCATGCTTCTCACACTGTTGCCAGAGCCCCGTCTCGTGACTGTGGAAAGTGATCGCTGTCGCTGACTCGGTAGAGAATAAGGAGAAGCAACTTTGTTTATAAACTGGTACACACGCCGATGAGAAAGGTTTCAAAATGATTGATATTTATTCTAAAATATTAATATGTATTCAGTGTCAGGCTAAATGTTCAATGCTGTAGTACGATACATTCTCTGTCGAGTCGCCTGGGTTTTGGTCACACTGTTTTGCCCGTCATATCCTCGGCAGGAATCCATCCAGATGAATTCCAAATGCCCGTGGTATCGTCGGCAATTTTACCACATTACCGTTCCGATTTACCATCGTATCCTCGGCAAACCTGGTATGAAGTGCCGTGTGATAGCCTTCGGCTGCCAGGATCTTGTCTTGGTTTTTTATCATGGTCCTCACGTTGGCTTCATTCATGTCATAGGCCTTGGCAATGTCAACTTTCCTCTCCCCTTTCTTCTTCCTCTCGATGCTTTCTAGCTTGGTGGCCTGAGGGAGGTGCCGACGTTTCTTGGGGTTCTCAGAAGGCTTCCTAGGCATTGTGAGCAGGGTAAAATGCAGTAACAAGGGCAGAAAATGCAGCAAGAAAAAAGCACCTTCCAATGCAATTATGCGACTGAGTGGCGCTGCGGCGGGAGAAATTTAAACAAAACATCACGTGACACCAGAAGCGTTTTTAATTAGGCGGCATCACGATCACGTCACAATAGCGGGCGGGGAAGGCTACTTGATCAGAAGTTTTCATTGGCTATCATCATCATGGGAATGTCCAGTACGACCGTGTTGGACCGGGGGTGATTGTGCTAGAGTTGAACTCTGCGGATTTCGCCCACTTCTCGGAGCTCTGTGCGTGTTATGCTAACACACTCGTGTTGCAGTAATTAAATCGTATTAAATAATACTAATTATTTGCTCTCCGTGCTGGACCTGAATCGTGCTGGACTAACGCGTGTTGGACGCGAGGGTACTGTATATATATATGATACAGATGGCAACATTGGAAATGAAAGCTATCTAATTATGTTTGCTGATGATACAAAAATACAAAGGAAAATTACTAATGCAGACTCCTGTAAAGAGCTACAAGAAGAATTAAATAAACTTCATAAATGGAGCAATACATGGCAAATGGAATTCAATGTGGACAAGTGTCATGTCATCATGTTTGGCAAAAGTGGAAAAAGACCTAATTGGGATAAAAAGTTAGGAGGTAAAACCCTACACATATCAGAAAGAGAGAAGGACGTAAGTGTGATTATCAATAACAGACTATCTCCGGCTGACCACATCAGTGAGAAGGTACGGAACATGTATACGTTGCTTGCAATTATAAGAATAGCATTCACATACATCAATGAAGACATGCTGAGAAACATAATAACATCATTCATCAGACCAACCCTGGAGTATGTGTCAATAGTTTGGAGTCCTCATCTCAAAAAACAAATAGATAAGACTGATAACGTTCAAAGGGCCGCTACAAGATGGGTACTGAGCTTAAGGGATCTAAGCTATGAAGAAAGACTAGAAAAACAATCTACCTACACTACAGGAGAGAAAGAAAAAAGGAGACATGATTATGCTATATAAATGCATATCAGGGAAGGTGAAAATAGACATAAATGATTACATAATCTATGGGATGCATCAACAAGAGGACACTGCAAAAAAATGAAAAAAAGAAAGACGATAAAGACATAAGGAAATTTAGTTTCCCAAATAGGGCAATTGATCAGTGGAATGCACTACTGAATGAAATACTGTGTGCCAGAGCAATTCATAAATTTAAGGATATGTACGATAAAAATGGTTTAAGACACAGGACAGTACAAGCTTGACTCATTCCTGTAAAGATACAATAAGATAAAAACAATTAGGTAAGAATACACACACACACACACACACACACACACACACACACACACACACACACAAAACACTGAACTGACCGATAATTCTCTCCTATCCACCACACACACACACACACACACACACACACACACACACACACACACACACACACTAACTTCACAAATTCACACACACAGAGTGATGATAGCAGTGAAGACCAACATAAATGTAGATACTGTGGAAATGGGAGAAGGCAGGGCTGAAGTGATATATATGAAATTAGAAACTGGAGAGAATGTTAAGAGAGATATAGCGGTAGTGTATGTTCCCCCAAAGACGAGAGCATGGAAGGATGACGAATACCATGAGATGTTGTCAGATATGGCTAGCTACTTGCAAAAAATAATTGAGAAAAGCAATAATATAATTTTGGTGGGTGACTTTAATTGTAAAGAGGTGAACTGGGAGGAATGGTACTCGGGAGGCTGCGAGGATTCGTGGGGCACTATGGTATTAAATATAATAATGAATAATGTGATGACGCAATGGGTCAAAGAAGAGACACGGTTTCGAGGTGAGGACACACCAGCAAGGTTAGATTTACTGTTCACCAAAGAACCCGATGTAATAGAATCATTGGAATATCTCTGTCCTTTGGGAAAAAGTGATCACGTGGTCATTGAGTTCCAGATGTTAATAGGAAACGTCGAGCCAAGAGACGAGCTTCATAGACAGGGAAGATACAACTTTGGCAAAGCAAATTTTACAGGATTGAGAAACTTTTTTGAAAATGCGGATTGGAGAAAATTCAGAGAAACAAGAGAGATACAGAGGAAGTGGGATATCTTTCTAGATCTCTATAATTTGGGAATGGAAAAATTTGTACCAAGAGTAAGAGGGAAAGAAAACAGGAAAAAGGAGTGGTTTAATAGAAGGTGTATAATAGCCAAAAAAGAGAGAGATAAGGCGTGGAACAATTGGAGAAAGAGAGGTAACGACAGAACAAAGGAAGAATATAAAAGAACAAGAAACGAATACACAAGAATACGTAGGGAAGAAGAAAGGAATTTTGAAAAAGGTATAATTGACAAATGCAAGGATGAACCCAAATTGTTTTATAGATTTGTTAATGGTAAACTGAAACAAAAGGAAGGAATCACCAAGCTGAAAGTAGATGGAGAGGTCTTTAAGGATGCGGCAATGCACACAGAAATAATGAACAAACGTTTCCAGTCAGTTTTCACTAAAGAAAAGGAGCTTGTGGAAGGGGAGGGAGTGATTAGAAATGTTCCGGTGATGAAAGATATAAAAGTGGAGGTGCAGGAAGTGTATAAATTACTGGAAACTCAAGATGTAAGGAAAGCCCCAGGACCTGATGGAATTTCTAATTGGGTACTGAAGGAATGCAGAGAACAACTGGCGGATAAAATTCACAGCTTAATTGTATGCTCACTGGAAGAAGGGAAAGTGCCAAAAGAATGGAAGAGGGCAAATGTGGTACCAATTTACAAGGGAGGAAACAGGGAAGAACCCCTGAATTATAGACCAGTGTCTCTAACCAGCATGGTCGCAAAATTGTGTGAGAGAATCCTGAAAGACAGATGGATAAAATATCTGGAAGAGATGAATATTTTGGCTGAATGTCAGTTTGGATTCAGAAATGGAAGGTCATGTGTTTCAAACTTGTTGAGCTTTTACTCAAGAGCGATTGATGTGGTACAGGAGAGAGATGGTTGGGTGGATTGTGTGTACTTAGACTTAGAGAAGGCCTTTGACAAGGTACCTCATAAGAGACTAATGTGGAAACTAGAATATATAGGAGGACTAAAGGGGAAACTTCTGGAATGGATGAGAGACTTTTTGAGAGACAGACAAATGAGGACAGTAATAAAGGAAAAGATGTCTGGATGGAGGGAAGTAACAAGTGGAGTCCCTCAAGGCTCAGTGTTGGCGCCAGTAATGTTCCTGATTTACGTAAATGATATGGTAGATGGAGTGAACAGTTATGCGAGTCTGTTTGCTGATGATGTAAAGATCTTGAGGAAGATAGAGGTTGAGGAGGATTGTAAAATACTGCAGGAGGATTTGGATAGGATACACAATTGGAGCCGGACGTGGGAAATGAAATTTAATGTAAAGAAATGTAAAATATTGGAAATGGGTAAAAGTACCAGGAGGCCATCACTGAATTATTTTTTGGGTAATGAATTAATCACAAAAAGGAGAGGAGAAAGATTTGGGAGTGCTGGTCCAAAATAGTTTGTCACCAGAAAAGCACATTAACAAGATAGTTGGAGAGACTTATAAGCTCTTGACTAACATAAGATTAGCATTTCATTATATGGATGAGGAAATGATGAAAAAATTGATAGTGGCCATGATCCGCCCCAGGTTAGAATATGCAGCGGTAGTGTGGTGCCCACACAAAAAGAAAAATATAAACAAGATTGAGAGAATACAAAGAACAGCAACCAAGATGGTCCCCAGTCTGACAGACCTGTCATACAGAGAGAGGCTGGAAAAACTGGATTTGCCTTCGTTAGAGGAAAGGAGAAAGAGGGGAGACATGATTGCGGTGTTCAGGACCATGGTGGGAGTAGATAAAATTGACAAAGAAGATCTGTTTGTATGGGATAAGAGAGCAACAAGAGGACATGGAATGAAATTGAAAAAGTCAAGCTGCTTGAAGGATATCAAGAAATATAGCTTTCCTTACAGAAGTATAGACTTATGGAATAGCCTGGACAAAGAGATCGTCCAGTCTAAAAACTTAAACGAGTTTAAAGTTAAATTCGACTTATTGAGAAACAGCGACGGAAACCCACGAGCATAGTACATTCCGTGTATATCACAATTAGGTATATTCTTAAATATTTGGAATGACTTAGACAAAGAGGTGGTGCATGAGAAAAACATTCATGTGTGTAAAGGTAGACTTGATAAATGTGGACATGGAGACAGGACAACACGAGCATTGCTCAATTCCTGTATACTACAAATAGGTAAATACACACAACTAACCTTCATATTTCTCCGCTATCCATCGATGCAAACAAATCCACCACAACTACTATTCGCAATGCCATACCACCTTGACCACTATGGCTTGGCTTGGGGGGGGCTTCGATGACCTCATTCTGGAATAAATTTTTGATGAGTTGGGGGCCGAGGCTAGTCTAGTAATCTATAGTATATTCCCTCTGACATGGTAAAACAAAAAATAAATAAAAAATCAAACACCAAAATCACTAATAAAATTCAGTAGCATAATTCATACTCCATTCACTCTAACCTGGTAAAATAAATAAAAAAACAAAATCAATAATAACAATCAGTCACAATCTATAATCTGTTCGCTCTGACCTGGAAAAATCAATTTTAAAAAAATCAATAATAAAAATCAGTCATATAATCTATACTCTGTTCCCTCTACCCTGGTAAAATAATGAAAAAATTTATCACAAAAATCGATCATCAAAGTCACTCACATAATCCACAGTCCGTTCACTCCAACCTGGTAAAATTAATACTGTTCAGTTCTGTAAGTAATTTCTCCATCACCGTGCTACACTCCATTCACTCAAACTTGGCCTAAAATTGCCAGGATTAGGTTTGTTATTGCTATACACCATGCCCTTGTTTTTCAATCGATTGTTATTCGACAATTCGCTGTTTTGACATTTACATATCTATACCTTTTCCATTGTTCGACACGGTTATCCCTACCATTTCGACTATTCAAACCACGTGCCACCCAACACAGTGGCCGAGCTGCCTGTATCCTGCTTTCTGCCCTGCTGATTGGTTGTCTCTTCATTGGTCTGTATCTCTTTTTGGCCTCGTGGATTACTACAGCACCAACATGACTCCACCCAACACCTTTGCTTCTACCTAGTCAAGCAAAGTTCAACATGAGTGAGTGTTTGGTCATTGCATGGTCGGGTGATGATTGTGCCGATGATTAACAAACACTCTTAACGCATGATAATGTTTTGGTGCCAGTTTTACGTAATGCACATCTTAGTTTGCACTAGATTAGGTAGGTTATAATTATTTGGGGGTCCTGGGGGTGAAGCCCCCCAGTTAGGCTTCCACTGCTATTCATGGTTTTAAATTGAGTACATTTGAGTTTGCCTGGTGTAGTGACGTCATGTCCAGTCGGCATGATCGGCAATAAACGTGCTATCGAAGGCATTCAGGCAGCTGTCTTTAATATCACTAAGTACAGAAGGTATACTGTATTTAGTTTGTTCTCCAGTATTTTTTAATTTGAAAATCAAATGTCAAATCATCTGAGATGTATGTATGTATCTATCTATAGCCCGACGCCGTAATCCCGCAAAGGGTGGCCGCAGACAAAATGCCTCCAAGTCGCCCTGTCACCCGCCATTTGACTACCCTCCCCCCAGCTCACTCCCCCCTCCCTAATGTACCTCTCAACTCCATCCCTCCAACTCATCCTCGGTCTTCCCCTCCCTCTACCTCCCTCCACCTCACCTACATACACCCTCTTAGTCAGTCTTTTGTTCTCCATTCTCTCCACATGTCCAAACCACCTCAGTGTATTTCTCCTATTCTTCTACTACTGTATTACTATAATAATTCTCCTTGACAACGTAGGTATACGAGAAAACACAAATCCCTGTGTCACTTTTGTTCATTCATCATTCATCATTCATTGCCAGACGCCATGTATCCCAGACAGGGTGGCCAAGGGCTTAGAGTTAGTTGTTTTACAGGGAGGGGCACTAATCCTCCACCAACCCCACTTGACGTTCATATTTACCATTATTTTGTTTCCATCTTTACTGAGTATTTTTGAATGACAAACGTGATCAAGAACCTAACCCCCTATTTCTGAACAATCTTATGGGAAAAATGGGTTCGTTATTCAACCACTTTTTAACCCCGTAACCGCGGGGCGTCACTTTCGTGACGCTTGGGAGCAAGGGATCATACCGCGGGGCGTCGCTTTTGTGATTCTGTGTTATTTTGAATTCACCCGGGCTTCCAAGTGGGGGCTTGTATCATCTATCAGTACTGCCGATGTCCAACACTAGTCAGCACTCCTAATCTCATCTGTACTCCCATCCATTGTTGACAATTTAGCCATTTCTCCCCGTTCTTGACTCCCCTCCCTACCCCCCCTCCATTACCCTATCCTCTCGCCTGCCCGGCCATGCTACGCTAAGTAAATCTTCCCTGGAATTTTTCACTGATTTCATCCATTGAAATAAGCCCTATGTCGTATTCTTATACCAAATAATATATACAAGAAAGAAATAAGGTAAGTGAGAGTGCCATACACCTGGAATTGGCTAATTATCACCTGACAACACCTCACGTGCACTCGTTCGCTAATTTTCGCTGTTTTTTTCCCCTTGAAATATGCCGTATAATCTATTTTCGTAATAAATATACATGTAAGGAGGGAAGGGAGAAGCCTAAGTGATATTTACATTCACCTGGAACTACCTAATTTATAATGTATTGTCTAGATTTCCTGCCAATCATATCAGTGCTACACAAAGCTGTTTCAAGATTTAACATTGGTAGCTCTGATTATATATCTCCTAAGTAGGCCTCTAATCTATTTTCGTAATAAATATACATGTAAGGAGGGAAGGGAGAAGCCTAAGTGATATTTACATTCACCTGGAACTACCAAATTTATAATGTATTGTCTAGATTTCCTGCCAATCATATCAGTGCTAGGCTTAGCTGTTTCAAGAGCTACGTTGGTAGTGCTGAATAACCCTCAAGTAGGCCTCTCAACCCGGGCCGGCCCTCCTAGCAGTTCTCTCTCAGATTCCGAAGAGGAGGTACGGCTCATCCTCTTGCTGACTTCAGGGCCTTTTTTCACCCCCATGCAAGGGCCCTGTGACCTTTACCCCCTACTATACCTCGTGTGGAAAGAGGTAAAGGGCTGACAATTGATAAAAGAGTGACTACGATCTTTCTATTGAGTAAAACAGTGCAAGTGGAATTGTAAATAATGTGTAAACAGCAAGTGAAAGTAATGAATGTAAATATACGTGAACAATGGAAAATAGTTTTATAAGTTACTTCAAGTGACAGTGCATAACACAGTGTAAATAAAATAGAAATGTAAATAACGTAAATAAAATAGAGAACATAAATAGAAATGTAAATGAGTAGTATTATAAGAATACGAGTATATACCCTAGGAGTAATGAAAGTGAAAGTTTCACTATAGCATGTCTGAATACTATGAGTTATGAGAGTGAAGATGAAAGTGACATTCACTCTCAATGCCAGTATACAGGACGAGAAGGTGAATGCTACATATTTTACTGAAAGAAATTGAATCCCAACAGTGGCAATAAACTAATACTACTGAAGGAAACTTATGGATAAAGACTGTAGATATATATAAGTGTTATGTAGTTATAGAAATATAAAGTGTGAGGGGTTTTATGAATAATAAATGACAGAGTACCAAGAGCGAACTAGCGGAAGTGCGGCGGTCAGACGCGCTCATAATTTTCATTGCTTTCACAGTGGTTTTTTTTTTGGAGTATGGATCCCAAACTACTTGAAAATCATAGAGTAGTATTTATAGTGTTTATATCTGGCAGTGGTAATCATATTACGGGTTGTCGGGAACTGTAAAGTGGAGACTTCGTTACCCAACTTCAGAGGTCTCCACAAGTCCTACGGTAACTGACGAAGGCTCAACAAACATTCCAGGAGAAAGCTGAAGGTATGTGCCATAAGCATATATAATTTTAATATTCTAGGACTAATAACTGATTTTTGGCAAATATTTTTTGAGAGTCTGTCGGAGCCCGAATAACCCCGCGGCACACGCAAAACATCGGTAAACATGCCCGCGGTGTAGGGGTTAAGGAACACATCCCTGTCAAAAAGTGGGGGAGAAATGTACTCTGTTCACTCTAACTTGGCCTAAAATTGCCATCTCTTCACCTATTGGCAGCCCTCCATGCAGTTCAATCTCTGGCAGCTTCCCTATTCAGTCCCTTATCCCTAAGGTCACACTCAGTCACCTCGTCCCAGGTCTTTTTCGGTCTACCTCTCACAACCTGATCCTAACATTAATACTGACCATCTTCAGCACCCAACTACCATCCCCCACTCCCTCCACATGCCCAAACCACCCCAATTCAGTGTGGAGTGTAACCTTTGACTAAAATGTTATCACATCTAGTTAAGTATACTGTACACTGCTCAAAACACAGGATGGATACATGATTTTTTTAACCAGTTTACCCGCACTACCAACATAGGTTTACGGTCGAAGAAGGGGTTACGAAGAACAACCCTGCCAATGCTTGATGAGTGGGTCGTGAATCACCAGCATTGTGTAACCTTTGACTAAAATGTTATCACGTTTGGTTATGGATACGCGTTTCAAACTATTTATCTATTGCCAGACTCCTTAATCGCATAAGAGGTGGACACAAACAAATCACCTCCATGTCGCCATGTCTCCCACCATTTCACTGCCCTGCGTCTCAAACCACAGCAAGAAAACACGATAATTTTAGCCAGTTTTCCCGCACTACTGACATAGGTTTAGGGTCAACACAGCCTAGGGGTTAAGAAGAACGACCCTGCCGCTTAAATTAATACGTCTGTTTTCTGGCATAACGAAAGAAGTTTAAACATCTGCAAAGGCCGATTTTGCTTCCCATTTCCCAAGTGGCTAGGTTAGGCTAAGTTCAGGAAAATCATAAGGTAGTTATTCGAGAGAAAAGAGAGCACGTTGTGGTGTGGATGTGGAGTTACAGTACATGGAGAGAGAGACTAATGAGGAAAGGAAGGAGCATTATGGTGTGGATGTGGAGTAACATGGAGAGAAACTGGCAAATGAGGAAGTGAAGGAGCATTGTCATGTGGATGTGGAGTTACATGGAGAAAGACTGACATGAGAAAGTGAAGGAGCACAATGGTGTGGATGTGGAGTTACATGGAGAGAAAGATTGACAAATGAGGAAGTGAAGTAATGTTGTGGTGTGGACATGGCGTTACATGGAGAGAGTGACAAACGAGGAGTGAAGGAGCATTGTGGTGTGGATGTGGAGTTACATAAAGACACACACTGACAAATGAGGAAATGATGGAGCATTGTGGTGTGGATGTGGAGTTACCGGTGCGTGGAAAGGCAGACTGACAAATGAAGAAGAGAAGGAGCGTTGAGGTGTGGATGTGGAGTTACATGGAGTGACAGACTGACAAATGAGGAAGTGAAGGAGTGTTGTTGTGTGAATGTGAATGTAGAGTTACATGGAGAGAGAGACTGACAAATGAGGAAGTGAAGGAGCGTTGTGGTGTCGATGTGGAGTTACATGGACAAATGAGGAAGTGAAGGTGTATTGCGGTGTGGATGTGGAGTTACATGGAGAGACTGACTGACAAATAAGGAAGTGAAGGTGAGTTGAGGTGTGGATGTGGAGTTACATGGAGATAATGACTGACAAATGAGGAAGTGAAGGAGCGTTGTGGTATAGATGTGGAGTTACATGGAGAGAGACTGACAAATGAGGAAGTGAAGAGTGTTGTGGTGTGGATGTGAATGTGGAGAGAGAGACAGACAGACAGACAGAGACAGAGAGAGAGAGAGAGACAGACAGACAGAGAGAGAGAGAGAGAGAGAGAGAGAGAGAGGCAAATGAGGAAGGTGCGCTGTGGTGTGGATGTGGAGTTACATGGAGAGAGAGAGACTGACAAATGAGGAAGTGAAGGAGCGTTGTGGTGTGGATTTGGAGTTACATGGAGAGACTGACAAATGAGGAAGTGAAGGAGTGTTGTGTTGTGGATGTGGAGTTACATGGAGAGACAGACTGACAAATGAAGAAATGAAGGAGCGCTGTGGTGTGGATGTGATAAGAAGCATTAGGAGAAACACATTGAGGTGGTTTGACCATGTGGAGGATGGAGAACAAGAGACTAATGAGGAGGGTGTATGTGAGGTGGAGGGGAGGGAGGGAGGGGGAGGCCAAGGATGAGATGGTGGGTTGGAGTGGAGAGGTATATGAGAGAGGAGGGTGCGAGCTGGGAGTAGGACAGTGAAATGGCAGGGAACAGGGCGACATGGAGGCGGTATGTTTGTGGCCATCCCTTACGGGATTACGGTGTCTGGCAATAGATGGATAGATACGCTAGGTGGGGTTATTTAGTTAATGTAATTCAAGCGATTTGGATTTTCTTCCTCACCTAACTTAATGGATTTTTTTTTTCAATTTATTTCCTTTATTTTATTCCATACATCAAGTTATTCTGATGTATTTTACTGATTTTATTCCCACCTTCTGCAATTTTTTATTACCGGTATTCTGATTTTCTTCTCTAACTTAATAGATTTTTTCTATTTCCTTAACTTTGTCATCTATTCTGGTAATTTACTGATATATTTTATTCCCTATCTGACTTCAACATTTTTTCAATCAATTATCTTTATTTAAATCCATATATGATTTCGGGGGATGTATATCTATCAATTTTCTTTGTTCTGTATCCGACTAGAGATTTTTTTCTATTTTATTTCCAAACTGACAACACCCTCATAGGTGGCAGGGGTCAGTTGCAAAAAAATTATGTTCCAAAATCATCCAAACTATGTAACAAGTCGTTAAATGGATATATAAAAAGGCAAAAAACGTGAAAAGATATGTCTTGGCGTTCTCACCATACCAGGATTAGGCTACCTCCCTCCCTATTCCCTCCTCTCTCTCTCTCTCTCTCATTCCTCCATCTCTATATCAAAAATTCTCAATATATGAGCATCCAAACCAAGCTTATTATCATGAATATTTCACGACCCTTCCTCTAACGCACTCAGTCCACTCCAACCCCTCTCCTTCCTCCTTTCATCACTCCTCTCCCTCTTATTTTTCCCTCCTCTTCTCCACCTCCAAAAACTCCCCAAAATTCGCTATATATACTCAAAATATCGAAAAAATACTTACCATCGAGAATAGTTGTGATTTTCTCCTTCCCTCGTTCACACCACTCACTCTCTCAAGACACTGACGCGACAACATGGCGTCTTATGTAGTCTAGGTCTTTTAAAACGTTCTATAAAAAAAAAAAAAAAAAAAAAAAGTTTTCCTTTGACGTTCTAGGAATTATTTATTATTTCAAACCGTATAAACCTTATGAAAATTGCAAGAAATAGTTTATCTATAGGCGCTGGTTCCAGTAATACGGTACACAAACGTTTTGAAAACTCCAGAAAATTCTTTGATATCACCTTCAAAATTACATCATTTCCTAATAATATTTTAATTCCCAAACTATATCTGCACAGTGAAATAAAAAAAATTGACGTTCTATGTAAATTATGAATTTCCGCCATTAGAGAAAACGACTAAGCGTGTTATTTAAGGGTGAACTATAATATATTCTTCCCCCCCTCCCCCGCTTTAAAATTAAGCCTTCTAATAGTCTAACACCGTTTCCTAAGAGATTTATTTTGCTTATTACACCTTACTTTCCGGTTACATAAAACCTTATTGGCTAACACCATTCCGTAAGCGATTTATTTTGCTTGCTACAGCTTACCCCTATTGCGTAAATCCTTCCAACATCGCTTCTAATACGGCAATAAATAAAAATGAATCAATGACGGATCCACTTTAAGAAGCATTTTATAAACTAGACTATTCTTGTGTGGTTAGGAGGCTTACGAACCCCCCTTCCTTAGCTAATTTCTGATTCTGCTCCGTTACTCTGTTCTTGTTGACGGGTGAGGAAGCTCCCTAACACCTCTTCCTTAACGATTTATTTCTGATTCTGCTCCGTTACTCTATTCTTGTCGGGCGAGGAAGCTCCCTAATACCTCTTCCTTAGCGATTTTTTTTTTTTTGGATATGGCTGGTTTATATCCTTCTGTATATTATTAATGCAGAGCATGGCTATTTGGAAAGATATATGTAACAGGGCTAAGGTGTAATAAGCAAAATAAATCGCTTAGGAAAAGGTGTTGGGCGATATTGGAAGGATTTATGTAACACAGAAGAGGACAGTCAGGTGTAATAAATAACAAATCACTTAGGAAAAGGTGTTAGGCGATATTGGAAGGATTTATGTAACACACAAGAGGGCAGTAAGGTGTAATAAACAAAATAAATCGATTAGGACAAGGTGACAGGGAGCTTCCTTCACCTTTTCCAATTTTTCGTGACTAGCATCATATTCCAGTGTTAATCTATAGCTACACTTCTTTCCATAGCACTTCTTCGTGACTAGCATCATATTTTAGTGTTAACTATAGCTACACTTCTTTCCATAGCACTTCTTCGTAACCAGCATCATATTCTAGTGTTAACTATAGCTACACTTCCACAGCACTTCCTCGTGACTAGCATCATATTCTAGGGTTAATCTACAGCTACACTTCTTTCCATTGCACTTCTTTGTGAATAGCATCATATTCTAGTGTTAATATATTGTTGCATCTATCTATCTATTTATCTATTGCCAGACGCCTTAATCCGGGGGTAGCCACAAACAAACCACCTCCATATTGCCCTGTCCCTTGCCATTTCACTACCCTTCTCCCTCTCATATACCTCTCCACTCCATCCCTCCACCTCATCCTCAGTCTCCTCCTCCCTCCCTCCACCTCACTCACATACTCTCCAAGTTAGTCTCATATGTCACTACTCCTCTCCATCTCATCCTCGGTCTCCCCCTCCACCTCACACACACACACACACACACACACACACACACACACACACACACACACACACACACACACACATTCCTGTAAAGATACAATTAGGTAAGAATTAGGTAAGGTAAGAACTCCTAGTTAGTCTCTACCTCCACTCCATCCCTACTCCTAAAATCTCATCATAATAATAATAATAATAATAATAATAATAATAATATAATCCATCATCATCGAATCCTACTTTGTCCCATGAGGAGCGTAGGAGCCCGGGGCTAGGCAATTGGTCCCGACATATGAGTGACCAGCCTCACTCATCCCTGAGTGACATGAGCAATCAACCTCAACCACCCCGTGGATATAAACCTGCACCGGGTCAATCCGATTGGAGCGCAATAATTACCCACTAAAACCACCAGGCGCTAAAATTTGGTTGTATGGTTACCACCCAGTGTAGTAAATGGTTTCCTGGTGTACGGGAAACCATTTGGCTTGTCACTCAGTGTAGATAGATAGATGGATGGATCAAGTGAGTGGATGGTTATACATCAAAATATACTGTATTGCATCAGACTGGAACACTTTAAATGCAGTTAAACCGAATACATCAAGTAAGTGGATGGTTACAAGGAAATAACACTAACCCAGCCATGTGACCTCTTCCTTCTCCTCCTCCTCTTCCTCTTTCCTCTTCTTCCATGATCTTTCAGTCTGGAACACAATATAAGTGCTACATTACACGAGTGGATGGTTACAAGTCAAAATAGCTTGCATCAATGTAAAACACAGCTTAACCAAATACTACTACATGAAGTGAGTGGATTGTTACAGGTCAAAAGTGTCTGCATCAATCTAGAACACAGCTTAGCCAAATATTACAGCAATATCGAGTGGATGATTACAAGTCAAAATATCTTGCATCAATCTAGAACAGCTTAGCCAAATAGTGCTACATCAAGTGAGTGGATGGTTACAAGGTATTAACACTAACCCAGCCATCCTCATCATTTCATCTTCCTCTTCTGTTTCCTCCTCTTCCTCTTCCTCTTCTCCTCTTCCTCTTTCCTCCATCCTCTATTCTTCTTCATCACCCTCTTCACAGTCTAATATTTGCCTGAAATATAATAAGCCTATCAAACCTCTCGTTCATCAAGTGAATGGATGGTAACAGGCCAAGGAAGTATTTAGCAATCAATGAACAAGCTTCACCAAACTAGTGTTACATCAAGTGAGTGGATGGTTGCAAGCCACGGAAATATTTAACAATCAATGAACAAGCTTTATACATCAAGTGAGTGGGTGGTTATGGGTCAAAATGAACTATCAACAAATTCCTCAATCTAAAAACTTTAGTGATACATCAAGTGAGTGGATGGTTACAAGCCAAAATAAACAATCAACAACTATGCAATCTAAAGCGTAACTTCAAACAGTGATACATCAAGCGAGTGGTTGGTTTAGTTCTACTTAATTTATATTTTTCCCCAATAGCCTGGAACAAAAACCAAACCTGTATCACGAAAGTGGATGGTACGTCACAGCTAACCAATGCTCTCCTCCTCCTCCTCCCTCCTCTTCCTACTTGCCCGGTAAAATGCCTAAACTCAGTGATGCATCAACTGAGTGGATGGTTACAAGTCAAAATTAACAAGTAACCAATTAGCATAAAATTAAAAACTAGCTTAAACTGATACATCAAATGAGTGGATTGTAACAAGTCAAAGAATTAACATGCAATCAATTAGCATCAAATTAAAAACTAGCTTAATTTGACATCAAATGAGTGGATGGTTACAAATCAAAGAATTAAGGCCTAATCCAAATTTCACATCCAATTAGAGAAAGCTTAAACATACATGGAGTGGATGGTTATATATACTGTATATCATCATCATCAGCCGTTGGAGTATCCATTGCGGGACCGGCCTATCCCGACCGAAGTCGGGACGATACAATCAATGTATCTCTACCAAGTGGCTTAGACTGTCTGGTAGAGATTGTATGTAGGGTGAGAAGTGCTTGTATGTGTAACTGTAGTGTTGGAGTGGCTTTGGATGTGTGTGTAGTCTGTGAACCAAGTGTAATCGGGCCGCGCAAGCCGACTGGGCGCAAGCATGCATTATAATATGTGACACTGGTTCAACTACAGCACCCCTTGTGTCCGCCAATGCAGTACGTGGCCGGGTGAACACTCCCGAAGTTTATTACCTTGGCAGGCCGCGGGGCGCGAACCCTGGTTCACCCGTGTACGAAACGCACACTCTACCACAGTACCGCAGAGGCTCCATATATATATATATATATATATATATATATCAAATAGAAGCTGCATCATAGAAAACAAAAACAAAAGCTTTAAAAACCTGATACATGAAGTGAGTGGATGGTTGCTTCACAGCCTTCTCCCTTCCTCCTCTTCCTCTTCCCTCTTCTTCTCAGTCTGATATTTTAGCCTGGAATAAAATGTTTCATTTTAACATTACTGCTTATAGTAATATAATAATAATAATAATAATAACAATACTTATAATTACAATAACAGTATGATAATAATAATAATAATAGCAGTAATAATAATAATAATAATAGCAGTAATAATATTGGATTTGGAGAAAGCATTTGACAGGGTGGATAGACAAGGATTGTGGAAAGTGTTAAGAATATATGGAGTAGATGGGAAGTTGTTGAATGCTGTGAAGAGTATGTACGATGGTGCGAAGGCTGCAGTGCGTGTGGATGGTGAACTAAGTGAATTTTTCTCTTTGAAAGTTGGGTTGAAACAGGGATGTGTCATGTCTCCATGGTTGTTCAATCTGTACATGGATGGGGTAATAAAAGAGGTACAAGGTAGGGTAGTGGATGTTGGAGTGGCCCTGGTGAGAGAGGATAGTGTTTAGAAACTCCCTGTACTGTTGTTTGCAGATGATACTGTGTTGTTGAGTGAAGACGAAGGGGAGCTGCAAGGCTTGGTGGATGAGTTTGGGAGAGTGTGTAAGAAATGGAATCTAAAGGTGAATGTAGGGAAGAGTAAAGTGATGGTCTTTGAGAGAGGTGAAGTCAGTGAAAGTACAGCGAGGTTGGATGGTGAGGAATTGGAAAACGTGAGTACGTTTAAGTACTTGGGTAGTGTGATGAGTAAGGATGGAGGTTTGGAGGGTGAAGTGCTTGAAAGGGTACAGCAGGGAAGAAAGGTTGCTGGTTCTTTGAAAGCAGTGATAAGAAACAGGGAAGTGAGCATGGAAGTGAAAAAGTTACTACATGACAGTATTGTGATATCAACTCTAACGTATGGAAGTGAAGCTTGGACGTTGCTGGAAGGACACAAGTCAAGAGTGAGAGCAGTGGAAATGAGTTATTTAAGAGGAGCCTGTGGAGTCACATGGAGAGACAGGCTGACGAATGAGGATATAAAGGAGCGTTGTGGTGTGGATGTGGATGTGATAGGAAGCGTTATGAGGAACACACTGAGGTGGTTTGGCCATGTGGAGAGGATGGAGGTTGAAAGACTGACGAAGAGGGTGTATGTGAGTGAGGTGGAGGGGGGAAGAGGAAGGGGGAGGCCAAGGATGAGATGGAGGGATGGGGTGGAGAGGTATATGAGAGAGGGGTGTGTGAGTTGGGAGCAGGGCAGTGAAATGGCGGGGGACAGGGCGACTTGGAGGCGATCTGTTTGTGGCCACCCCAAACGGGATTGAGGCGTCTGGCAATAGATAGATAGAATAATAATAATAATAATAATAATAATAATGGTCTACCTGTACCCTAAAACGACGACCTACATTCTTGCCGGTTAAGGAAGCTCTGTAACTCCTCTTCCTTAGTGATTTATTTTTGGATATGGTTGTTTAATATCCCTTTGGATGTAATTATGCAGAGTATGGCGCTATTGGTAGGATTTATTTAACCTCTAAGTGGACAGTAAGGTGTAATAAGCAAAATAAATCACTTAAGAAAACGTGTTAGGCCATACTGGAAGAATTTACATTAACAAGTGGAAAGTGTAATAAACCCAAGAAATCTCTTAGGAAAGGGTGTAAGGTGATACTGGAAGAATTCATGTAACACGGAAGAGGACAGTAAGGTGTAATAAACAAATCTCTAAAGAAGAGGCGTTAGGGAGCTTTCTTACCACACAAAATTACACGCTCTTTACTCCTCAATGGCAGAGAAAGGAATGACATTGCCGTCTGCCGCTGCCTCCCCCCCCCCCTCCAGCACCACCAACTGCCAGACATAAAATTCAAATACGATAAATATCTCTACTTCGGTTTTCCTCATACTAATTGTGGATTCTAGTTATCAGATAAATAATATATCATTTACTAAACAAGGACAGTGAGATAAACAAAAATAACGAAGGCAAGCATACCTGTATTATCTCGTTTCAAACTTTCCAAATGCCAGACGTAAAATTCAAATCTATTAAATATCCCTAATTCGTTTTTTATCACGTGTGGATTTTAACTGGCAGATAAATAACATATCATCTATTAAACAACACTGATAGATAAATAAAAATACCGAGAGCGAAATAAAAATAACGAAGAATAGCATCTTATCTCGTTTTAAAATTTCAAATTGGCAAACCAATTATTCAAATCCACTCAATGAACTTAATTCGTTTTTTCTGGTACTATCTGTGGATTTGAACTGGCAGGTAAATAATATATCACTTATTTATTCTTGTCACAGTGAGAAATAAACGATAATTACGAAGATAAATGATATATATGAGAGTAATGAAGCTACGTTTATAGTACCGTATGAAATTTTCCGTCCAACTGCCAGACGCAAAATTCAAATGCGATAAATATCTCTAATTCGTTTTTTCTGTTACTAATTATGGATTCTAGTTATCGAATAAATAATATATCATTTATTAAACAACGACACAGTGAGAGATAAATGAAAATAACGAAGACAAGCATATCATCTCGTTTCAAATTTCCAACTGCCAGACGTAACATTCAAATGTTAAATATCCCTTTTTTTTTTTTTTTGGTTACTAATGGTGGATTCTAGTTATCAAATAATATATCATTTACTAAACAACGATACAGCGAGATAAGAATAACGAGATATAAATAAAAATAACGAAGACAAGCATATTATCTCGTTTCAGTTTTTCCAACTGCCAACGTACAGTACAATTTAAATCGGCTAAATGAACCTAATTATTTTTTCTGCTACTTGTTATAGATTTAATTACCAATTAAATAATAAACGATTTATTAAACATTGCCAAAGTGAGAAATATATAAAAATCACGAAAATAATCTTAGCAAATTATTCCGTTTGAAATTTGCCAACAGCCAAACGTGATTTAAATACCTAATTCAAATTTCCCGCTCCTTTTTATAGATTTTAATCATGAAATAAATAATACACGATTTATTTATTGATTTTATGATTTTTAAGAGACTGTTCCTGTTCCAATTCTTCATGGAACACAAAATCGAACCCACAGACTCAAGACTATATTCCCTATTGGTTTTTGTTACACGGAATTAGTTGGTAGGTAGAATTGGTTGGTAGGTAAAAATGGTCGGTACGTAGAATTGGGTGGTAGGTAGAACTGGATGGTACGTAGAATTGGCTGGTACGTAGAATTGGCTGGTACTTAGAATTGGTTGGTATGTAGAATTCGATATTGGTTTCACTGCTCTGAGACACAAGATCGAAACCACAGACTATACTAAATTCTCTGTTGTTGGTTTCACTGCTTCCTTGTTTCACTGCTTCATGAGACACAGAATCGAAACCACAGACTAGATTGTTTTCTATTGGTGTTTGCCACGTAGATTCGGTATTGGTTTCACTGCTTCATGAGACAAAATCGAAACCACAGACTAAGTACTCTATTGGTGGTTTCACTGCTACCTTGTTTCACTGCTTCATGAGAAACAGGATCGAAACCGCAGACTAAGTCCTCTGTTGGTGGTTTCACTGCTTCATGAGACACAAAATCGAACCGGCAGACTATTTTTCTTATTTGGTGGTTTTAACGGGACCTTCACCTTATTGGCCGGCCGTGTGAAGGGGCGAAGGTATAAAACGAGGAGGGGGGGGCGGCCAGATCATACTATAAATATGTATATATTGTACTATTAATTAGGATTGACAGTTGACATATTTGAAAGAGTTCCTCCTCCCACTGATCTATTTCTAATATTGATGTCCCCTACATTAAACCCCGTTCCTCGCCTGACAGTCACCAGCTGATGAGTGCAAGTGTGCAATATAGAAAGGTATTGGGCACTTGCAGTCGATGGTAGTCTGTTGGGCGAGGCACTTAACTTTTTGTACAAATTATGTAAATAGATTATACCATATTGTTCAAGTTGTGCTAATTAGGGCCCACAGCTGACGTATATGGAAATGTTCCTGACTCTTCAGGTTCTCTTTCATATATTGATGTCCCCTATATTAGGTTGTGCCTCGACTGACAGTCGGCAGGTGATGAGTGCAGGTATGTAATGTAGCAAGGCATTACATATCTGCAGTCGATGGTGTTCTCTTGGTCGAGGTATTTTTATTTTTATCATTACTGTAGGTGTAACTATTTATCGTTTTAGGATTTAGTATAGGTTAGGGATTTGTCTATTAGGTTATTAGTTTTAGGGACTTAAAGGTTTCTTAGACATTTTTTTTCCTATTAGATAATGTGAGGTTTGAAAAAACAAAAAATAAAAAAAATACAAATACAAATAAAAATACAAAAAATAAATACAATAAAAATTATATATCTATATATATATCTATATCTATCTATCTATCTATATATATATATATATATATATATATATATATATATATATATATGTATATATATATATATTGCCTTAATGACCAGGGGCTTCGGCTCCAATGGTCGATAGGAAAAAAAAAAAAAAAAGGACAGATCATAGGCTAAGTAGCAACTAGAAAGGCAACCTGACCCGAGAAGCAGGACTCGTCCGATTTGCTGGTAAGAATGTTGGATAAAGTTTGTTTTTCAATGTTAAGTGATGTAATCTGATGAGGAAGGAATGGAGAGGGAGTGTGAGTGAGGGTGGGCAGTGGAATTGCCGGGGATAGTGACATGGAGGTTGTTTGTGGCCACCCCTTACGGGATTGAGTAGTCGGGTAATATTTAAGTAGATGTTATGGTGGGATGGAGTGGAGAAATATGAACGAGAGGCGGGTGTGAGCTGAGGGGAGGGCAGTGGAATGGCAAGGAACAGGATGACACGAAGGCGATTTGTTTATGCCCACCCCTTAATGTAAGTTTATCGAACATTTACATACCGATATTTTTACTAATTCAAAAGCCTTGGGTGAGCCATAGGTGAGCCTTGAGTGAGCCTTGAGTGAGCCGTGGGCGAGCCTTGAGTACTGAACCCTTATTGAACTTTGGAATGCTTGCTTGGTCCCTTGTTTATGAACTTCGTTGCTAAAATATTGCCTATTCTCGCTTGCAGCTAGGGGCGCTAAGAAGAAGTGGCCGATTCTACGGTGCGCAAAATCTAAGGTAAAATCTACGTTGCGCTAAATGTACTTTATGCTAAATCTACGGTGAGAATCTACGGGTAGAGTCGGTGTGAATCTGTCTACGGGTCGAATCTACGTAGTATAAATCTGCGGTGAAATCTGCGGTGGAATCTGCGGTGGAATCTGCGGTGATGAGACGCGAATGTGAAGTGTATGAGAACTTAGGATAGTGGAGTTTTGTGGGAAAAAAACTTACGATGAAATTCTTTACTGTTTCCTTCAATAAAGCATTACATTACTTATCTACTTAATACATAATTCCTTTACTTTATCCTGTAGTAAGTGAAAATAGATAAAAACCTTGACTTAGTAGGTGGATGTATTGCCCTCTACACCTTGGTTACTAGTCAAAATAAGCGAAATTTTAATGTGTAAATGAGTTATATTTTGGTTTTTTCTATGGATTTAAGTTTGTCTGTGTGTCTGTCTCTCTTTCCCTCAAAATATCTGTAGTAGTGTATGATTACTTAAAATAACTTGGAAACTAACGAGGAGTACCTGGAGGAGAGGGGAAGGGCGAGGATGAGATGGAGGGATGGAGTGGAGGTATGAAAGACTAACGAGAAGAGTATGTGAGGTGGAGGGGGGAGGAGTGGGAAGTCGTGAATGAGATTGAGGGATGGAGGTATGAGAAACTAACGAGGAGAGTGTTTGAGTGAGGTGGAGGGGGAGACCAAGGATGAGATGGAGGGATGGAGTGGAGAGGTATATGAGAGGGGTGTGTGCCGGTGGGAGGACAGTGAAATGGTAAGAGGGCAGGGCGACATGGGGGCGATTTGTTTGTGACCACCTCTTACGGGATTAAGGCATCTGGCCACAGATACAGACAGATGGACAGACTTCCATAATTACTTACCACGGTGGGTCAAGAGAGGCGGGCTGTAAGTAGGTATGGTGTACGTAGGTACTGAAGGTATGCATGTGTAAGTAGATATGGTATGCTGTATGTATGTAACCAGGTAGAATGTAGGTAAGTAGGGTGTAGTAGTAAGTAGGGTGTAAGTAGGATGTAAGTAGGTAGGTAAGTAAAGTGTAAGTAGGATGTAGGAAGGTAGGTAAGTAGGGTGTAAGTAGGATGTAAGTAGGATGTAGGAAGATAGGTAAGTAGGATGTAAGTAGGATGTGGGTAGGTAGGTAAGTAGGGTGTAAGTAGGATGTGGGTACATACGGTGTAGGTATGTCGCGGGGGTAAGTATGTGGTAGGTAAGTACTTGTATTCATTCTCTCCTCTCTCTCTCTCTTTCTTTCTCTCAGTTTTCAAATATCTATCTTTCCCTCCTTCAACTTTCTTCTCCCTCTCTCTCTCTCACACACACACACACACACACACACACACACACACACACACACACACACTCACACACACACACACACACACACACACACACACACACACACACACACACACACACACACACACACACACACACACACACACACACACACACACACAATTTCAACAATTTCTCTCTCTCTCTCTCTCTCTCTCTCTCTAAGAAAAAATACTGCCAATTACCAACAATAAACCTAACTAGCTGTTACCTGCCTAAATTAATTATTGTCAGGTGTGACGTACGGATGAGTAACCTATGACGTCACACCTGGTTATGACGTCACGTGGGGTAAATATTATGTACAATATCTATAGTATTAAGAACTGATAGATAGATACATGTTGAGAGAGAGAGAGAGAGAGAAATTGTCAATAATAATAATAATAATAATAATAATATTGTTTCCTAACTGCTTTGTAAATATGTAAGAACAGTGAGTTGCTTCCCTCCCCCCCTCCGCCTCTCTCTCTTCCGCGTAAAGCTTAGTAGTAAGTAATTACGTTAGAGTTACATTGAAGGAAATATCTGGGTGAGAGAGAGAAAAAAAAAAACTTGGGACCGTGTTCCTTCATGATTACCTTAAGTCATGCCACCTTGCTTACCCCCCTCTCCCCTTCCTCCCTCTCTCTCCCTCCCACCCCTCCCCTAAGCATGAGTCTACCCCTACGATTATTGCATCAATACTACTACTACTGCTGGTGCTGCTACTACTACTACTACTACTACCACCTTCCCCTCTGGGTGCAGTGCTAGGGGGCCCCTCTCTGGTGTGGGGGTGTGGCAATTGATCAGTGATGGGAGGAGTAATTCAGTGGTTGTAGCAGCAATACGATCTACTATAATCCACTTTAGCTGTACACCTTGCGTAAATGTATTGTATGTGCTATATGAGGTGCTATTTTGGCGTGACTGGATAGTACATTTGGCTGGATAGTACTGTATATGTAATTCTTGCACACTCCCCCTCAAAAATGTGCATCGATAATACATGTATTTCCATCCATATGTACTCAAGCTGGTTGTCCACTCCACCTCTTGCATGCTTCAACCAGTCTTCAGAGGGCAATGGGAAAGTTGAAGTAGTTTGCAATTAAGCCGGTAATTTCCCTGATCATGTCAATTGCAAGGTTGCATCTGGGAGGCTCAAAATGATCACTTGACTATCTAACAATTTCACAGGTTGTATTCACCAAGGGTAGTGTATTTCATATTCACCCAGATTAGTGGATTTACCTGTATTTGAGCTTCCAGTATGTGGCATGACCTGTGATGCTGTTCTTCTCTCGTTGTTTGCGTCACTTCCGCTTTCATGTACTCCTCATTCTTGGTCTCCATCCCGGGTTTTATTTCCGTCATTCACTTCCTCAATTTCCATCTCTCTACCATTCACTTCCTTGTTGTTGGTCTTCATCCCGGATATCATTTCCGTCATACACTTCATCTTCTTCCTCAATCTCCATCTCCCTACCACTCACTTCCTCATTGGAAATAACCCATCACATACTTCCTTATCTCTCACATCTCCGCGTCTGTCCCAATCCCTAGTTTCACTATGGAATTTTTCAACACAACGCGTGATGTGGTGTCTAGTGACCCTGGTACTCTCTCTCTCTCTCTCTCTCTCTCTCTCTCTCTCTCTCTCTCTCTCTCTCTCTCGTAAATACACTACTAACATATGACACCAATAGACAATGGGGTCTCTCTCTCTCTCTCGTAAATACACTACCAACATGACACCAACAGCCAATGGTCTCTCTCTCTCTTGTTAATACACTACCAACGTATGACACCAACAGCCAATGTTCGTTCTCTCTCTCTCTCATGGGGCACATTTCACATCCTCGGACTGAAGGGGCACAATTAAGATCATCGGACTGAAGGGGCACATTTTTTTATATTTCCATACTGACGGGGCTAATTTTTTTATTCTTCGGACTTAAGAGACACATATTTAAGATCCTCGGTCTGAAGGAGCTCATTTTCTATTACCGTCGGCCTTGGGGGGGGGTCATATTTTTAACGTCATCGGACTGGAGGTGCACATTTAATATCGAACTCAAGGGAAAAATCATTTATATCCTCTGAATGAATGGCCATAATTTTTTTCTTCCTCGGACCGAAGGGACACATGCTTAAAATCCTGGGCCAAAAGGACAATTTTTTTCCTCGGTCTTTAGAGGCACATATTACATCCTCGGTCTGAAGAGGCGCATACATACGGTCGCCAGCCTAAGGGCGCTTAGTTTTTAGATCCTCGGACTAAAGGGGCCCATATTTAAGATCCTCGGACTGAAGGGGCACAATTGTTATTATCGTCCGACTGAAATTCCACTTTTCTTATATCGTCTGAGTACACGAGTATACTTGCAACATACTTGCACTGAAAGGGCCCATATTTAAGATCGTCGTACTTAAGAGACATTTTTTTAGACTGTCGGTCTGACACGGCACTTATCATTGTCTGACTTAACGGGCACATTTTTGCTCCTCGGAGTGAGGGGGCACATATTTCTCATCCTCGGACTAAAGGGGCACAATTAAGATCCTCGGCCTGAATGGGCATATTTTTCAGACTGAACAAGCACATATTTAAGATCCTCGAACTGAAGGGACACATTTAAGATCCTTGGACCGAAGGGGCACATTTAAGATCCTCGGACTGAAGGGGCACATTTAAGATCCTCGGACTGAAGGGCCACATATTTAAGATCCTCGGACTGAAAAGGCACATATAAGATCCTCGGTCTGAAGGGCACGTTTAAGATCCTCGGACTACAGGGCACGTTTAAGATCCTCGGACTGAAGGGTACATTTTTTTTTTTATATATATCGTCGGACTTAAGGGGCACACATTTAAGATCCACGGTCTGAAAGGGCACATATTTAAGTATCGTCGGACTTGCGAGGCATATTTTTTACATCATCGGACTGAAAGGGCACACTTAAAATTCTCGGACTATAGGGGTCCTCTTTATTTTTATTCTTTAGGTCCGATCCCCTGCAAATGCTTCTGGGACTTTCTCGGGGGCAGTGGCGTATCCCCAGGCCCTGCAGTACTCCTGCACCTCCACATGTCACCACTTCGGCACTAACACCCACCGTCCATTTTGAATACATGCTAGGGCTGTCTCATACAGGACTGGTGTACTGGTATTAGCGGGGATATTTTTATGACATGTCGGCGGGCCTTCTGGTAGATCAGTGAAGTCTGCTTTTATTATATTCAAATCCTTACGCTGTTCCCTGCCCCAGCCAGGATTCGAAACTGGGTCCATTAGGACTGCAGGCCACCTCTCTACCTAATCACCCACCGCCTCCCCCATAAGATCCTCGGACTGAAGGGGCAAATACTTTTAGATCTTGCGACTGAAGGGGACATATCCTGGGACTGAAGGGATACAGATACATATTTAAGATAATCGCTCTGAAGCAGCAAATAATTACGATCGTCGGGCTAAAAGCGCACGTTTCTTACATCGTCAGAATGAAGTGGCACATTTTAAGATCGTCGGGGTAAATGGGTATATATTTTTTTATCCTCACACTGATAGGGCACATATTTAAGATCGTCATGCTAACCGGCCACATTTTTTTTTATCATCAGACTGAAGGGGCACGTAAAATTCGGCACATATTTAAGACCCTCGATCTGAAGGGGCACATATCATCGTACTGATGGGTCACATTTTTTACATCCTCGGATTAAATGGGCGCATATTTTATGTCCTCGACCAAAAGGGACACATATTTCGATCACCGGTCTGAAGGCGCACACATTTAAGATCCTCGGTCTGAAGGGCACATATTTAAGATCCTCGGTCTGAAGGGCACATATTTAAGATCCTAGGTCTGAAGGCGCACATATTTCTGATCTTCGTACCCAAGGGCCACATATTTCACGTCCTCGGTCTGAAGGCGCATATATTTAGGATCTCGGTCTTATCGGGCACATATTTAAGTTCCTCGGTCTGAAGGGGCACATTTCAGATCCTCGTACTGAAGGGGAGCATTTTTTTTTTTTCAAACTGAAGAGGCACATATTTAAGAGCCTCGGTCTGAAGGGGCACATATTTCAGATCCTCGGAACATACTTCACGTCCTAGGTCTAATGGGGCATTTATTGAAGATCCTCGTACTCAAGACCCACATATTTAAGAAATGGGAGGATGATCGCTATATGCCAGTCAGAATAAAACTTTCGTCCAAAATTTATTATAAAGGGCCAAGGATGTGGCTTGTGAATAGAGGTGTTTTAACAGCATAATGAACACCATCAAGCCCCTCACTCGTATTCTTACAAGATTTAAATGATGACGATAGTTCACGAACAGAAAAGGGTGCGTTAAGAGCACCCTCAGCTGACAACATAAAAGAAATCGGTACGGATTCAGAATAAGATCTACGGCGACGAAATTCCTGGGAGAGAATGAGACTAAAATAATTACCTAAGGCATCTGTAACTATGGAAGCGTCAGCTACAGACTAGCCATCGATGTGGAGAACCGGGACTTGGGGTGGGACATGTTTGCCTGATAATAATCTACAAAGTCGGGACCAGATTGCTGCAGCAGGCGTATTTACAGAGATGAAGGAAACATAGTCTCTCCAGCTAGAACGTTTAGCTTGGCGAATGGTACGACGGAAGGCAGCGGAAGCTTGGCGAAATATGAGGAGGCTACGAATCCGAGCAGGGCAGTGAAATGGCGGGGGACAGGGCGACTTGGAGGCGATTTGTTTGTGGCCACCCCAAACGGGATTGAGGAGTCTGGCAATAGATAGATAGATAGACGAATCCGATCGGGGGTGGACTGTTTAGGGAGAAAACTTTTCCAAGCGGCACGTTTCACACGAAGAGATCGTGAACAAGCAGCAGTTCACCAAGGAACACGTTTGGCAGTTGACGGTCGCGTATCACAGGGAATGGCAGTGAGGGCAGCACTTAAAATCTGGACAAGGAAAAAGGACAACATATCTTGTGGGGACGAAAAAGATGGAGGAGGAAGCGGGGGCACTATGAGAGAAGAAAATAACTCCCAGTCAGCAGCATGGAACTGCCAACGAGGGGGACGAGGAAGAAGACACTATAAGGCAAAAGAGAGTTTAATGGGGAAGTGATCACAAAAAAGTGTCTTCTAATACAGACCAATGAAAATGGACAGAAATTGAAGGTGAGCAAAGGGGTAGATCCAAACAAGAGAGGGAACGAGTACGGAGATCAAAGTGAATAAGGGTGCCAGTGTTATGGATAAAAAGATCTTGAGAAGACAGAAATTGTTCTTATAAACGTCCCCTAGTGGTGATCACACAGTCACCCCACAGGGAATGTCGACAATTGAAGTCACCAAGAAAAAGAATTGGAGGAGGAAGGGAATGAAGGAACGTGACAAAGTTGAGGAAATCAAGAGGAACTGAAGGAGAGAAACAGAGAGAACTAACAGTGATCCACCGACGGAGAAAGACACCATCTGGAGTATGAGGAATATATAAAAAAATAGGAAGAGGTTCAAAGGGGACATCATTGAGGATAAGATGGGCAGTGTCATGTGTAGTAGGGGATCCAAGGAAAGTATAGCCAGGAACAGGAGCCGTTAAGTATGAAGAAAGGTTTCCTGAAGGGAGATAAGAAGAGCATTATGGGAGGAAATAAGTAATCGAAGGTCCGTACGATGAATACGGAAGCCGCTAATACGAGTATTCCACTGAAGTGCCAGAACTATGGAAAATCAAATGTGGCAAAAGCGCAGAGACTACTTACGGCGTTGAGGAAAAGAGTACCCGGGAGGCATAGGTAAATAAAAAACGGAAGAAATCGGGAAAGATAGGGAGGACGTAGAGATCACAGAGGAAGCGGGTGGTTGAACAAAGGATGAGACACAAAAGAAAGGGGAAGAGGAGGTGCTGGAGAGGTAGAAATGGCAGAGGAAGGTGCAGAAGAGGTGAGAGGAATGAGAGTAGGGGGGAGTGAGGAAGAGGGGGAATGTATATCTGCAGTGACAAGGGTAGGCAAGGAAGAGGTACAATGAAAATAACTGATGATGCTTTGCAGGGATTCTGCCTCCATAGGAGAGGACAAAGGTTGACTGTGAGCTGGTGGTATAGCATTCTGGTGCTGTTGTCTGGAGGAGGTGGAACACTGGACAGGTTGTATAGGCTGAGTAGATGAAGAAAGGGGGGACACTCTAGGAATATGAGAAGGAGAGGACACAACAGCACGTTTACGTTTGTTAGCTCAGGGAGAAGAAGGTGAGGAAGAAGATCGGGAATATAGAGTATGAGGAGATGGGGTGGAGGGAGCAAGACGAACAACAGAGGGATGGGACGAAGAGGAATCAGGAAGAGAGGCAGGAGTGGCAAAAGAATTTGAGAGAGGAATAGAAGTAGTGACACAAGACGAGCTAGGAACTTGTGATATAGGAGTGGGTTTACGCAAGCATAGGAGATGCCAGGGGAGTGCCCTAAGTGATGACCCTGACGACAAGCTTTACAGAGGTTAAGTCCCATTCTCCACCTGATGTGCGACACTTCTACTTAAAAAATGTAGGTGGGACATTTCCTGCAGGAGGCTGTATGTTGCCCCCCCCCCTAGTTTGGGCAGGACCAGGGGCGCACCCAGAGGGGGGTCCACCGGGCCCGGGCCACCCCTTAGCTCTCTGGGTCTTTTAAAACTTTATACATATTTATTTCAGTAACAGTAAAACATGAAAAACTGGCAAATGGGCCTCCACTCCCTTAGAAAATTCCTGGGTGCGCTCTTGGGCAGGACTGGAAAGAAGGCATGCAGGTGGATGTTGGGTGTCCAGCCTGCAAGCAGTTGGGGCAAATAGCTGTAGACTGGCAGTATTTTGCAGGGTGTCCAAATCGCCAGTAGGAAGTGCACTGACGAGGAGGGGTAATGTATTCCTTGACGGAAAGAACTGTGCCTTCAATAATAACGGAGGAGGGAAGGTCACGGGTCTCAAAAACTATCTTGGCGATGTTTGCTGGTTGTTCGCAGCATCCTTTGGGAGGGATTGTATGATACTGTACAGACAGGATTTGGTGGTGCTGTTCAGAGAGGATGAGTTTTGCATCCTCAGCACATTCGGAGACAGGTCAACTCCCAAAAGAGATGTATGAGGTTAAGTTGGACAGGACCAGTCGAGGAATTCAATTGAACATCTGAAAAAACACGGACTGGATTCCCTGATGCATCCACTAATGTTCTGATCTTCTCTGCTTGTGCAGCATTCTGGACTTTGAGGAGGCGAGAGCTGTTCAGTCTTACAGAGAACGTTACATCAAAGCCACCTGCCATAGCAGGGAAAGATGAAGAGACAGGTCATCCATTTGGAAAGTACTGTAATATTAAAACACTGTCACCAGATCTGGGGTCCATAAAGGGAGGTGGTAAAAGCAGAAGTAGGGAGTCGTGAAGCAGAATAAGGACAAAATGAGGAAGCTGACGAAACAGGACGGATAGATGGAGGAAGGTGGAAGGTAGATAAAGAGCAAGGATTACTATGGATGACGAACAGGTAGATGGAATAGTATATGGAAGGAACTGTGAGACAGGAGTCGGTGTAGATAAGCAGGAAGAAACAGGCAGGGGAACAGTGGAAGGTGTCGGAGAAGCACCAGGACGAGAAGCTGGGGTCGTCATCGTGCCCCCAAAATTGGCAGAACCTGGGGAGGGAAAACCTAAAACCATTTCCATAATTTTACTTAGGAGGGAAAAGGCTAATAGAGACTGTTGTAAAAGAAAGGACTATTTGGCCAAGATGCAGAGCCTAGAGGCCTGGCCATATACCCAAGTAGGGATCAAGCTCCAGGTATGCACTCGCTACCCTACCCTTGAAGGGATGGCAACACCGTATGGGAGATATACGGCCATATTCTTAAAAATAATTCCTTCCCTAAACTTTTCCTTCCCTTCGAAGGATATTTCTTTCCCTTCAGTATGCGTAAAGATTTCCTTGGAAGGGAAGGAAAAATGTTCAGGTTGGTAGCCCTGTTAAACTAAAATGACCCATCCTGCTGCTATTTGGTATGATTGAGCGTTAAATTTATAAACTAATACATCAGAACACGCATATCTCGTGCTGGATAATGAAAGCACAACACATTTGAGACGTGGGAGGTGGCCACCACATCTACAGTATACTGTTGGTTTGTATTCAGCCATAAATGCTATTCTGGCCAACACCGCAGCATGTTCACTCCTCAAGACAATATTTTGATAATTATATTCGAGGAATATTATTACGCTTAATGTTGTTATTAGTAAGTGTAAGAATCACTTGTTAACGTCCGTCTCGTGTACTCGCATGGAGGTGCTCACTTGTTTTTTTCCAGCTGGAAGACGAGCCGAACCACACGTGTGACCTTGACGGCAGATTTTCCTTTTTCAGGCAAATTAACAACCAAAATGTTTCTTGAAATGAATCCTCGTTTGACCCTGGCCATAATGTTTGAGATTTGTCAGTGTCAGATCATAAAAGACTGGATGAATATCGAAGGTAGTGCGTCGTCTGCTCTGTTTATGTCTGGCTTATTGTCTCAGCCGACGTGGGTAACACATTTAAAGAGACACAAATAGCGCTTAAACATTAGTATAGCGTTGTAAACTGCATCAATAAAATTATACAGTAACTTGTCAACATTTTAAATATATATAAGACAATGAACCACAACAGAAAGCACAAAATTTATGAAGGAATTTTTGAAGAGAAGGGTCAAGGAATTCCTTCAAGTTCCAATAATTTCTGCTGCCCAGAGGAAAAATCTTTCCCTTCGCGCGGTCCAGGAAGGGAAGAATACCAATTCGGCTAAAGATTTCCTTCCCATGCCTGTACAAGGGAAGGAAATGTTTAAGAATACGGCTGTTACCAGCACAATGATAGGCCATTGGCTATTGGCTGAGAGTCCTACTGCCAAACAACAGCACCCCCGAATCCGAAAGCTGCCGCTTAGCAGCAGTTCCGCCCCTGCAGAGGTCTACCTTTGCAAAGGTCCACACACTGGGGTGGGGCCAAACCCTACTCAATAACATTTAGGAAAGGAAACCTCTTTACCTTGTAAGTCCTAATCTTACAAACATTTTTTTTTTTTTTTTTCATTTTTATGGAAGGAAGAAGGAACCAAAGACCAGGAGCCCACAAACCGTTCCTTCCAAGAAAAAACAAAAACAATACAAAAGAGAGCCAAATTCAAGATCTGTTCATTTCGAGATGCCTGGACACGCTACATTTGAAAGACTGAAGATCAAAGGAAGTAGGAAATACAGACAGAAGGAGTCAGTTCCAGAGCTGACCTGTTGCATAAATGAAGGCCTGGAAGTAACAGTTAACTCTTGCATTAGACAGCTGGACAGAAAAGGGATGAGAGTTTGTTGCTAGACGGGTGCTATGCACCCGTCATACAGGTGAGGGATGCAAGCAAACAGTTCAGAGGAGCACTGACCACTGACGTAGTGATAGAAAAAGAGAGATAATGATGCAATAGTGCGGTGAAGAGACCAAGGTTGAAGGGAGCCAGTAAGAGGCGAGTTAATGAGACAAATAGCCTTTGACTCCACCCTACTGAGTCTCCCCACACGTGAGAGCTGTATTCTACACAGGGGCAAATAAAAACCGTGTACAAAGACAACAACTGTGCAAAGGTAGAGATGGTACGGAGTTGGCTTAGCACATCCAATCTCTTGGAAGCAGATTTTACAGATGTAATATGATCTTTCCAAGGAAAGTCCCGAGGGAATGAAACCCCAAGTATGTTTAAGGATGATGCAGCATTGAGCTGGATATTATTAACCCTTACACCGCGGGCATGTTTACCAATGTTTTGCGTCTCCAGCGGGGTTATTCGGGCTCCGACAGACTCTCAAAAAATATTTGCCAAAAATCAGTTATTAGTCCTTGATTAAAATTACATATGCATATGGCACATACCTTCAGCTTTCTCCTGGGATGTTTGTTGAGCCTTCGTCGATTACCGTAGGACTTGTGGAGACCTCTGAAGTTGGGTAACGAAGTCTCCACTTTACACTTCCCGACAACCCGTAATATGATTACCACAGCCATATATTAACACTATAAACACTATGATTATCAAGTAGTTTGGGATCCATACTCCAAATAAAAACCACTGTGAAAGCAATGAAAATTACGAGCGCGTATGACCTTCCCACTTGCGCTAGTTCGCTGTTGGTATTCTGCCATTTATTATTCATAAAACCCCTCACACTTTATATTTCTATTACTATATAACACTTATATATATCTACAGTCTTTATCCATAAGTTTCCTTCAGTAGTATTAGTTTATTGTCACTGTAGGGATTCAATTTCTTTCAGTAAAATACGTAGCATTCACTTTCTCGTCCTGTATACTAGCATTGAGAGTGAATGTCACTTTCACCTTCACTCTCATAACTCACAGTATTCAGACATGTTAGAGTGAAACTTTCACTTTCATTACTCCTAGGGTATATACTCGTATTCTTATAATACTACTCATTTACATTTCTATTTACGTTATTTACATTTCTATTTTATTTACACTGTTATGCACTGTCACTTGAAGTAACTTATAAAACTATTTTCCACTGTCCACGTATATTTACATTCATTACTTTCACTTGCTGTTTACACATTATTTACAATTCCACTTGCACTGTTTTACTCAATAGAAAGATCGTAGTCACTCTTTTATCAATTGTCAGCCCTTTACTTCTTTCCACACGAGGTTTAGTAGGGGGTAAAGGTCACAGGGCCCTTTGCATGGGGGTGAAAAGTCCCTGAAGTTAGCAAGAGCAAACAGACGTAGCTCCACATTGGAAGATGAGAGTGAACTGATAAGGGTGGGTTGGGGTGTTGGCCTACCTAGGGAAATGCATTACTACCAATGTTAGCCTCTTGACAGAAGCTAATATATAGCAGTGAAATGATTGGCACGAAATCTAGACATTAAAAATTAGGTAGTTCCAGGTGAATGTAAATATCACTTAGGCTTCTCCCTTCCCTCCTTATATGTATATCTATTACGAAAATAATTATACGGCATATTTCAAGGGGAAATAAACCGAAAATTAGCGAACGAGTGCACGTGAGGTGTTGTCAGGTGATAATTAGCCAATTCCAGGTGGATGGCACTCTCACTTACCTTTTCTTTCTTTCTTGTATATATCATTTGGTATAAGAATAGGGCATAGGGCTTATTTCAATGGATGAAATCAGTGAAAAATTCCAGGGAAGATTTACTTAGCGTAGCACAGCCGGGCAGGCGAGAGGATAGGGTAATGGAGGGGGGGTAGGAAGGGGAGTCAAGAACGGGGAGAAATGGCTAAATTGTCAACAATGGATGGGAGTACAGATGAGATTAGGAGTGCTGACTAGTGTTGGACATTGGCAGTACTGATAGATGATACAGGCCACCACTTGGAAGCCCGGGTGAATTCAAAATAACACAGAATCACAAAAGCGACACCCTGCGGTTAAGGGGTTAAACATTAGTGGGTACTGCTTCTGTTGGGTTGATATATGTAAGAACTGAGTCTCTGATGCATTAAAAACAACAGGATTACTTATATCCCAGTCAGAGATACAAGCCAAGTCAGACATTAGGTGTGCCATAGCCTCATCCCTTGTTTGTTGAAGTAACTGCTGAGATGGACATTCTGGGAACCAAATGGAAAGGTGAAGGGTGGAATCATCAGCGTATGAGTAGACAGGGTTAGATGTACAGCTTAGAAGGTCATTGACGATAGGACAGAGCCCTGAGGAACACCACTGTTGTATTATGAACAGTCTTCCTTGTCATTAATTGGAAAAGAAAATGATCATGTATTGTACATTAATATGTCTTCCTTTTTTAAGGTGTGTAATTCCTACCTACCTACCTACCTACCTACAGCCAGATGCCACAATCCCTTCAGGAGTGGCTGTTTGTCTTCGAGTTAGTTGTTTGATTGAGAGGGTCACTAAACCTCCACCAACCCCCTTGCTGACACTTAGAGAACACGTATGGGTTGGTTATATGGTTACCATCCAGCGTAGTAAATGGATTCCTGGCTCTCACGAAACCATTAGGTTTGTCACTCAATGTAAAGCCACCTGAAAAGGAAAGAAGAGTAATGAAAAATGACAAGTAAGATGGGAGGAATAGGAAGAGAGGAGAGCAGACACAGAAAAAGAATGATAAAGGTGAAGGAAAATGTAGGCAGTTCTACATAAGGTGAGTGGATGATGGTTGCCACCACTGACCACATGTCAAGCAAGTGAACAGGTTCAATATATCAACAGCAGAAAAAGTTTGTAACAAAATCCTTACAACATTCTTGACTTTATTGCTAAAGGAATGAACTTGTACAAGCTTTGGGTACAAAATGTATGTACAAATGTTATCACTATCTCGTATAAGACTCATCTGATGCTATCACTCGTACAAGTACTGTATTTATAAAACATTCACACAATGTCTTAGGAATTATGCTAGTTTAATGACAAGCTCATGGAGTGTACAGTGTCTTCCAGTATGACTTAGGTCCTTGTCACGCTGTGGCTGGAATCAGACATTTTCATGCAGAGCGTCTTATCATGTATGCTAAGGTAAAAGTAGACAGAATGCCCCACTTCATAGGACCTAGTTCTAAGCAATTCATTGGTCATTGCTACCTACATTAATGTCTGGCATTGTTGTTGTTGTTGTTGTGGCCCCAGGCTCATGTGCATGTGAACCCAGTGAACTGCAGGGTACTGTTGCCCTTTACCTGCACTCCTCCTCTGAGGTGATAGGGAGGGGGCTGAGGGATGCTTATATAACCAAGAATAAAAGGGCTGACCAATTACTTTGGTGCCAGCACATGAAGGTGTCCTTTGTCAGCATCTGTCTGGCAGTACAAATGGAATTTCAAGAATGTGGCCCAATGAAGCAGGGTGTTTTTCCTCCAACTTTTACCCTGAACTATCCAATCAGACTATGTCCAATTCAAACCTCAGAGGGACAAGGCCCTTAAGTTCTGCAGTGTCTCAAAATTTATGTAGTGACAAAAAGAATGCATGTGCATGGTGTTCTCAGATGAAACATCAAGGATAACTGCATCAGTTCAATATATTACTTAATGAAATGACTGAGTACTTAACTGGTAAGTGTGACTACTGTTTTCACCAAAAATAAAAATAAAAAATAAAACTCATTAAACAAGAGTGATTTTGTGACTGGAAGGTTATTACTGTAAATCTAAGATAAATAAGCACCATTTAACTATAAGTACCCATTATTTCTACATAAAGTTTGAAAGAAGAGATAAAGGTTATGAGAAAAGATCTCAATCCATTTCATGTAAAGTGCTAGTGTAACACCAAACAGTACTAAATTTCTTGGCATAACAGAAACAAAACAGCGATAACAGTAATGTTGAATATAATGAAATTAGAATGACCATAACAAACTGAATACTAACTGCTGAACAGTAAGCAACAGATGACTAGATGTTTATTAACTTTCTGGATCACTGTTACTTACTCACTTCCCTAATAATAACACTTATAATCCAAGCTGTCCCTCTGAGATTCAACAAATATGACCTCACTCAGGCATTTAACAAGTGTTAACTGAAGACCAAACAAAATGTCTAATATTCATATTACTGTACATGAGGTACTGTACTACAAACAGGAAAGTAATTTTTTGGTTGGTGAGGAATGATAAATGTGTCAGATGCAATTCTCTATTGGTGCTTGCTACTACTGCAGGCAAAATTTTAACCTTTCTGGCTGCACAGGGTTTCTCTCTGCTATAAAGAACACTCAGGAATTTGCCAGAAAAAACTACCTGAACTCTAGCATTGCTGGGATGATCAAACTTATATATTTTTATCTCACTAACTACAGATGATTACATTTAACACAGAGAAACCCAGTGCAGTCAGAAGGTTAAATGTCACTAAGATGCAGCACTTGGATAAATCAAATTCCTCATAATGAAGTCACTATAGTTTTGAAAGAGACAAAGGAGACCAGTAAAGATGACTAGATTCCCTCACTTAACGTATAACAGATGTCAAATTACAGAGAGAATTTAGCTGTTTCAGCTTACTACATGTATAAATGGAAAGAAATTCACCAAAATGATTGCCACCCATGAAACACGAAGATATTATTGGTATTGTAGTGAGTTACTCCAGTTGCTAAGTACAGTTTTCATTTCTAAGAGCAGTGTGCATTCACTTTCTATCGTCAAAGAGAGAGAGAAACATCTCTGAGAGCCAATCAGTGTTCTAGTACTGTTACTTTCAGGTACACTCCTCAGACATAAATATGTAAAAATATGAGCACAGTAAAACAGCTGTAAAATCATTTTTAAAAATGACAGTATCACCAACATGTCTATAAATCACAATCCACAAAGTATTCTACATTGTAATAAAGAAAAACTTAGAAGAAACTAGAACCTTACTAGATTAACCTAATTACTGTACAAAATTTGTAGGATAAAAAATTATCCATTAGAGAGAACAAGAGGATTTTAGTAAGACACAGCATGGGTCAAGGCTAAAAGCCAAATTAACTGTACAGCATTAAAACCAATTACATGAAGGTGCTGGAAAGGCCAAGTTTTTTATGAACATTTGTGGATCCCTCATGATTATTATACTTTACTAGCAGACTGACTATCTGGTAGGGAATGTGAAATGCATCTACAAACTACCAAAAAATACTGCATATGCATATGCAGGTAACTCAGGCTATTAGATACAGCCAGGGTTTTTGCAGTTTGCATGGCAGACAACTGAATTTCTGGTTTATGTCGATTGGGATGATGCTGATAGTTCTCTCTCTTTCACACTTACTCTCTCCTTGTTTATTGAACCCTACCCCACCCCATCTTTGGGTGAGGGTGCAGGTGGGGGGGGGGGGGAAGTCAGGATGACCATGATGACGACGACGACAATGACGATGACGATGATGATGATGATCTCCACATTAGAGTTCAATCAGCAGTGATATGGAGAGGCAAGATATATTGAAATTTCATAATGTGCTTTTCTCTTGTAATCAAAAACTACAGTCTTTACTTTCTCTTCACAGTCTTAGTTTTAATAGCACATTCATAAATGGACATTACTGAGGGCTACTGGATTGACTGTGGCAGGATTCACTTACTGGACACGACAAGGCGCAGTGGGAGACTTTACATGTGAGGAACTAGAATACTCTATGTGTGGCAATGCAGAGTTATTAACATGTGTCTTCAATAAACAAATAAGATATAAAAACAGACAAACTCCATTCCATTAAAGACAAGAAAAAGTAAACTCCACTTTTTACTTAGCTAAAAATATGAATGAATATTTCATCTACGATCTAGTATTTAAAATTCTTGATATAACATGTGGCTAATAACAAGAAAAAATACCATTTTACATTTGAGTAAAAACAAGAATGCATGTATAATGTTTCAACTCTGCACATTCTTGTGGAGTATGTACTTTATTTCTCCCCTTGAATTGAGATGATGGCCTTTTCATTTTCTTGTTGCCATTTCCTGACAATTTTATTCACTTTCTTCTTGCCATTTCCTGACAATTTTATTCAGCTTAGGACTTTCAACTAATATGGTTTGATGTAACATTAAAAAACCTTTTCAATAAAAGAGGCCTTTCCTTACTTTGATAAGTGTTTGATGGCTGCAAGTATCAACTAACAAGGACATCATCTAGATTCAAGGGGTTTATGTCTCAGATGTTTTTGTCACACTCAAAGATCCCTACTCTCACCAGTTTTGAAGGCTTTTCAACACCTCTTCCTAACCAGGTTATTTCTGCATATGGCACATTAATATTTTCAACTATGATATACAAACTATATCAAAATTACATGCAAAAATAACATGAAAGATTCTTAAAACCTTTCATTCTAATAATGTTCTTACTTTAATCTTGCCATCTCTAGACAACTTATTTTCATTCAACTTTGGTAAAAGTTCAACCCTAAGCTGAAAAATCTGTCGGGTGAAAGCATGTACAAACTAACATATATTTACCAGATTAACATGGCAAAGGAGTACTAGGCAAGAATAATCAATGAGGAAGAGGTACTAAAATGCCTCTTAATCTCACAAAGTTATGACCCAGTCTCCCTTCTGCAGTCAGACAATATGAAAATGCTACTGCCACTCCTGGTCATGGAAAGAACAGCTTTGCCCAAGGAAGATGCCTGAGATCTTATTTAGTATTCTCCACTACAAAAATGGTATTCATTATGCTGTGAAAATAATCTATTATAGTTCCTTAAAGTTTAGAAAAATATCTAGGTATAGCTTCTACGCTGAAATATATCTGGGTAACTACAAAATGCGCATATCACATGAATATGTTTTGCTGGAATATATCAAATAATAATCACAAACAACATGATAAAGCCATAAAGCAGAAATAAACTGAATACTGCTATGCACCAATGACAAAAGTTATTAGTAAGCTACTTCACAGACAGCATATTAAGCTAGATAGCCAGAACATTCCATATCTAACTGAGCAACATGTATATAAATTAGAGTACTGAACTGTACAAAAGTTTGAGACTAATTTAATTAGGCCTGCCTTGCAGAAAGCTAAAAAT
The DNA here is from genome assembly GCF_032717465.1 of Coenobita brevimanus. NCBI lineage: Eukaryota > Metazoa > Arthropoda > Malacostraca > Decapoda > Coenobitidae > Coenobita > Coenobita brevimanus. Next base: position 33,663,400 of record NC_137013.1, read on the forward strand.
ACACAAACAAAACAGACAAGATCAAATCACAAAATCACAGTTTAACAAAGTACTGTAACACTAACTGGCATTAACACCTTCAATCCAATGACATTTTTAAAGTTTAAGCTTGCTCTCTTCAGACAGTAATATTCAGTAATACTGTCTACCACAGTATATTAGTATAGGGATGATTAGGGCTACAATATAGAAGGGTTAGATATAACCTAACCCTTCTAATTTGAATTATCTCCCATAAACTGAATAAAAAAAATCTGGAAACATCTTGAGCAGAATATAAATTACACCACAGGGCTAAAGGGGTTATGTGAAAATGAACATGCTTGTGTGAGCACCAGTGTTCTCTGAGAACTGCAACTGTAGTCTGTATTCTAGTGTGCTTCAACTTCTGTTTCTCTACAGCTCAGAAAATCTCATAAATTAACTTGCAGAAGGCAGTCTTATTCCCTACAGCCTTGGGATGACTTCAACATCTAATTCTAGCTACTACCTGATGGTTTCTTTCAGCTTAAAAAGAAACTTTTCAAAGTGGAGAGATAAAATGAAACCTTATTTAATCCCCTCACTACTACCACTGATAAAAACTTGACAAATAAAATCATCTATTGGTAGCAGGAATTAATTAAAGAAAAAAAAAAAAAAAATCAAGGGGTTGTGCTTTTTCAATGTACTATGGGAAAAAATGCTTGAAATCAAAATCACTCCTTACAGGATGAACAGACTAATGAAGCATCGTCACAATATTCGATGAAGTGAACATTTTTTGGATGAATGGATGAACACAACAGTATCCAGACAGTCTCATTCCACCTGCAGTATTTTCTGGTTTATTATGACCCTGGAAATAAATAATTTATGATACAAGACCAAAGCTTTTCTTAAATGTAAAAATACCCTTTGCACAATACAGTATTGTTCAAACATATACAACTTTTATGGATACCAAGGCAGTAGTATGTGAAACTTGTATAATTAATGTTCACAAATACAGTAACAATAATAAGAAAAGATCTGTCCCTACTCCACCACATACATATAACAGCTTAAGACAATCAGCTTGAAAAAAAATTGCAAAAATCCATGACTGCACACAAATACAGGACTTCTTGAATATTAAATCTGTAAATGGTAAATAAATATTGAAGAACCAGCCAATGTAATAAGCTGTGGGATTGTAGAAATACTCCACCAATACTGTCATGTTTATCTTACTAGGGGAAGAGGGTCACTTACTGTGGCTGTTATATTACATGACTGCCCCCCCCCCTCCCCACACACTCACACAGTAGCTCTGCTGAGATGTATAGATGGGTACATGGCCAAGCTTAACCCCTGGAATCAAGTAACATCTTTTTCTATTCCATTTTTGCTACCACTAGATTCTCTTACTCAGCTTACAGAGACTTTTCAAACAGGAGGGGGCTAATTATGGCCTTCACTACCAGAGGCCTCTCCTAAGCTGAGTATCGAAAGTGATAAACATGATGTTCTGAGGCTGAAGAAGTTAAGTCTAAATACATATCCCACTTTACATTATAGCAGTACAGTGGTAGATGTCATTTTCTAGCTTTCTAAATGATCGCAAACAATTGCCTGCTTGGCATCATTATAAAAACCATTAACAGTAACACTAATCCTTGTGTTTTCTCAGTCTGTTAATATTCAAGGATATATCTATGAATGAAAAAAAAAAAAGTAACTCAGTAGCTACACAAATGCAGGTTATTTACCTGCAAGTACCAAAAACCTAACTACTTCACCATATAAAGTAGTTCCATCACTCAGATAAGTATCACAAAAAAAAATGTTAGACCACCAAACTATAATGGACTTTTCATATAGACTGAGGCAGTGATGTAGGACACTCTGATATTCAGAAAACTATGTACTAGAAAATTCTGAGTAAAGCATACAAACACACACACACACACACACACAATGATAAAATACCTGCACTACCCCTTGAGTATTGAAATTAACTTTATTCTAGGCTGGTTGGCAATGGACATTATCTAATCCTCTTGCAATGCCCTAAAATTATGAGGATTAACAGGAACTTTGGAATGACTACAGAGGAGACAAGTACTGTGAAATGTCATGTATGGCAGTACAGTACTGTGACCCAGCACTAGCTGTACAATGAATTTTTCCAGATAATGGTAGGCAGCTAAAACTGGTGCAAGAGGGAAGATAGAACCACCCACTTTTTAACCCCTTCAATAAGGTGTTTTTTTTTTTTTTTTTTTTTTTTTTTTTTTTTTTTTTTGTGCTACCTCCAAAAGTATTTTCATCTAGGAAAGACTTATCATAGTAAAGGAGTTAATGAAAGCTATATCTAAATCCTCCTGCTCAAAAAGTCTCTCCTGACCTAAATAAATCAGCTGAAGGTAATAACATACAAATTATGTCATCAGACTGAAGTGGTTAAAGGCCAGAGGATGTAGCCACTCACTGGCACCCACCTATGACACATGCAGCCTTGTAGCTCCTACCATACAAATGAGTGGAGACAGAAGTTACTTTTTTTTTTTTTCTTTGACTTACATACCAAACGACATCCTAGAAACATAAAGTTAAAACAATGCTGCTGATGGTGGTCAGCACTTGTGTTTGAGAGATAAAGTCATACTAATGCTTGATTCAATTTCTGATACTGTGGTTTAGTCATTCCTCTTGAATCTCACAAACTAAAGTCTGAAAACTAATAACCAGATACTGGTGAGGTATTCCAAAGTGGCAGACCTTTCTATAATTTTTTTCAGTGCAAGTCCTGTGGGTTGTTGAAATTTGTGAGGAAAATGTTAGAGAAATTTGAGCTACATAGTTAAGACTTTTCTATATAGCACAACCATGCAAGTTGAGATGTGGACTGTGGAAACAACCACAAAGAACTCTACAACTCACTGGATAAGAGAGAGGAAAAAGAAGAAAAGATTATGAATGAATTTATCTCTTAGGACCCAACATGGAAAATGAGCATGTTGAGTCTTTTATCACTGTAAAGTACAGTAGACTGCTTTGTGAGACACAGGAATTTGCATAGTTATAACTGATGACTATCTGAACACAGGAAGATTAACAGTACAGTACATGTGAAATATATTCACTATCATTATGAACACCAAATTATCGAACGCTGTTCTGAACACACAACATTTATATCGGTATTTCCCATTTATTTTTATTTTTATTTCACGATGAGATTAAAACCCTGGCACAATTCACTTACAGCACAAGAAATATGCTGACACTAAAAATCGGTGTGAAATATTTACATTAGGACAAATTAATCCAATTCTACTCTGTTCCCAACTTAAAGTAAAGCAGCTTTAATAATAAGTACCTAATTACGAAGTCTTTTTTACACCATAAATCGGATGATAAATTACTATAGTTGTACTGTATTTCATTCTTGCAAAATCTAGGCAATTTTATTCTCCCACAGAATCAACATTTAGAACTAGATGGGTTTTGATATCCTTCCTTAACATCTTCACTTCAAGAAGTCTACCTTGAGCAGCATAAAAACATCTGATAGTAGCAAGACTAAAAAGAGATAAGGTTGTTTGCCTTAAAAGTCAGAACATAGGGAGTCAGAGTGAGCTCAAAGAAATCCTAACAAAACAGATTGTTTCCATATACAGTATTTTAATATCAAATACCCTCAACATGAATCTTATTGCTTGAATTCAGTATACCAAGCCTATAACGCTGAAAGCAGATGAAGACTGGGAGTTACAACAACTGCTGGAATTCTTATACAGTGTTTCTTTAATTTTCAATTGTTAATAAACACCTCAAAGACTTCTTTTACAGAAATATTGAAATTAACTTTCCTATGTTTATTGTGCAATAACATAACATTTATCAGTAACTGACTGTAAATTTTTAACAAGCTAAGTTTTATATTGCTAAAACACATCACAGGGGCTGATTTTAGAGAGAGAGAAAAAAAAAGTTTCACAGAATTGTCTTAAAAATGTTTTTATGTTGTGACAAAGACAGATTTTAAAATTCTTGCCTAACAAATTTTTTCAGGTGCTCCCATTTCTCCCCATCCCTATTGACTTTGGCCACATTACTGTGGAGGTTGGATTGACCCCGAATTAGAAATGTCGTCAGACTGAAGGGGTTAAGCACTTAAATGAGATTTGATGTTCATGGATTACAAGTACAGTGCTGTACAGTTTTTAATCTGGGACAAAAGAATCATAACTACATGTGAAAATGCTTGTTACTGGAAAGACACAGTTGCATCAGCTTAATCAGGACCCTCTTTGAAAGTGGAGAACTAAACCATATGTAAGTATTGTGTGTAAGATGTGTATGTTCCACCTTTGTTCATACCCAAAGAAGGTCTACATATGGCCAAGATTTCTGTATCTTCTCATTACATATTTCCATACGTGGATATAATTCTTTTATATGAATAATTCATGACAATTTGAAAAAAAAAAGAAATTCCTCATGTGCTGTACTGTACAGTAATTACAGCAAGTTCTCGTTAAAAGTCAACTTTTTGACATCCTTTGATGCTATTACCACTTTCAATTCATTGATGTCTTGTATTATATTCTTCCCTCAAATGATTTTCTTCACCTTATGGAAGACATATTTTTTAAACTGAATGGATTAGATATAGGCTTCAGAACCTCGTTTCAACAAATGGGTAATGCTAAACTAAATAAAACTGGCTAAGAATGTAATAAGTAAGCTACAATATTATGTCACTTTACTAATGCAGTTCACTCCACAGTAAATAACAGAAGAACTGCCATAGTTCCACTGTTATCTGTAATCCTGTTTTTCTAACTTCATCCAAATTTCAGTATCAGTTGTATGGAGGAAGTTGTGATATTTGGGACCATATCTCTGACTTATACTGAGGATTATATATATATATATATATATATATATATATATATTACACTACCATTGCAGTAATGTACTGTTAAACAATCACTACAATAATCAAATGGTATAATGCATATATTGATACTGTACTGTACACTGGTTAACATGTCTTTCATTTACCTTATTGTGGCGAATATAGCTGAAGTGGTCAGATGGTCTGGACTGCTTCTGGCTTTATCGGACATTTTCCAATATATGAGAATTTAGTTCAGAAGCTCCTCAATTCCGATAAAAGTGAATTCCACTCTACTGAAGTCCATTATATTTAGTTTTTACCGTATGTATTGTATATCTATCTATCTATTGCCAGACGCCTCAATCCCGTTTGGGGTGGCCACAAACAAATCGCCTCCAAGTCGCCCTGTCCCCCGCCATTTCACTGCCCTGCTCCCAACTCACACCCCCCTCTCTCATATACCTCTCCACCCCATCCCTCCATCTCATCCTCGGCCTCCCCCTCCCTCTTCCCCCCTCCACCTCACTCACATACACTCTCTTCGTCAGTCTTTCACCCTCCATCCTCTCCACATGGCCAAACCACCTCAGTGTGTTCCTCACAACGCTTCCTGTCACATCCACATCCACACCACAACGCTCCTTTATATCCTCATTCGTCAGCCTGTCTCTCCACGTGACTCCACAGGCTCCTCTTAAATAACTCATTTCCACTGCTCTCACTCTTGACTTGTGTCCTTCCAACAATGTCCAAGCTTCACTTCTGTACATTAGAGTTGGTATCACAATACTGTCATGTAGTAACTTTTTTACTTCCATGCTCACTTCCCTGTTTCTTATCACTGCTTTCAAGGAACCAGCAACCTTTCTTCCCTGCTGTACCCTTTCAAGCACTTCACCCTCCAAACCTCCATCCTTACTCATCACACTACCCAAATACTTAAACATACTCACATTTTCCAATTCCTCACCATCTAACCTCGCTGTACATTCACTGACTTCACCTCTCTCAAAGACCATCACTTTACTCTTCCCTACATTCACCTTTAGGTTCCGTTTCTTACACACTCTCTCAAACTCATCCACCAAGCCTTGCAGCTCCCCTTCGTCTTCACTCAACAACACAGTATCATCTGCAAACAACAGTACAGGGAGTTTCCAAACACTATCCTCTCTCACCAGGGCCACTCCAACATCCACTACCCTACCTTGTACCTCTTTTATTACCCCATCCATGTACAGATTGAACAACCATGGAGACATGACACATCCCTGTTTCAAACCAACTTTCAAAGAGAAAAATTCACTTAGTTCACCATCTACACGCACTGCAGCCTTCACACCATCGTACATACTCTTCACAGCATTCAACAACTTCCCATCTACTCCATATATTCTTAACACTTTCCACAATCCTTGTCTATCCACCTTGTCATATGCTTTCTCCAAATCCATGAAAGCCGTATACAACTTCTTTCCCTTCTCTAGAAACTTTTCCACTAAAGATCTAAGAATGAATATCTGATCTACACAACCTCTTCCCTTCCTAAAGCCTCCCTGTTCTTCTCCAACTAATTTCTCTGTTCTTTCTCTAACTCTGTCTATAAGTATCCTACCATACACTTTTCCTATTATACTAAGAAGACAAATGCCCCTATGATTACCACACACTTCTTTTTCCCCTTTTCCTTTGTACAAGGGAATAATTATACCTGACTTCCAATCCTCCGGGACTCTACCTTCCTCCCAGGCCAATCTGCACATCTTCCACATCCATTCTACTACTATCTCTCCCCCATGCTTCAGCATCTCACCACACACTCCATCAATTCCTGGGGCTTTCCCCGATTTAACTTTCTTCATTGCTTCCACAACTTCTATCCTACTGATTTCTTCCTGTCTTCTCACCTCCCTCCTTCTCCCAGCCATTCCCCAGCCACTTATACTCGCATTACTTCCATCCTCTACGTTCAACAATTCCTTAAAGTGTTCTCTCCATCTGCTCACTTTTTCTCCCTTCTCCACGAGTAATCTACCATTTTTATCTTTATATATATATATATATATATATATATATATCACCATCATCATCCAGACCTCCTTTCCCACCCTAGGGCAGGATGAGGAGTAGCAATGTCCAGACAACCCAAATTTGCCCAATCCAATGGGCCATACTTCCATTCACTCATCATTCAAGCCCCCAGAATCCTGGATCTATTGGATACCCCCAAAACATTCACCAAGTTCTGCAGCTTCACACATATCTGACTGAGTCAACTTGGACGTTGCCACGTTAAAAAGGGGTGCCAAAATCCCTGATCATGCACTTCTCCTCACAACATTCATCCTCCCAGCTCAATCTCATCAGTTCCCTAGCCTCACAAACTTCCAAACCTCTCTTCCTCACACACTCATCCACCATATCCCTCCACCTTCTCCTTGGCCTACCTCGCCTCCTCCCTCCTTCAAATTCGCTCAGATATACCTTTTTCACCACTCTACTGTTATCCATTCTCTCCACATGATCATACCATCTCAGTACACTCGCTTCAATTCTGGTGTCCACCGACTTCCTCACTCCACATCTTTCATGAAACACATTATTTCGTATCCTATCAACCTTCTGTACTCCACATACATTCCTCAGCAGTCCCGTCTCCACTGCTTCACTCTTTTCATTTTCATGCCACACCATACTCTCACATCCACAAGTTAAAGTTGGCACTAACCCTCCCTCATATAAGCCTTGTGCAGCTGCAACACTCAAGCCTCTGTTTCTTATCAAGGCCTTCATTGCACCAGCTACTTTTCTTCCTTGTGTCACTCTACTTTCCACTTCTTTTGCACATTTTCCTCTTTTCTATCACTGTACCCAGGTATTTGAAATCTCTCACCAATTCCAGTCTCTCTTCATTCACTGTAACATCACACTGGGAGTCACTGTCTCTCTCAATAACCATCACTTTACTCTCTTCTACATTTACTCTCAAAGCAAGGTGCTCCCAGACATCAGCAAAACTCTGCACTAGCCTACCAAGTTCTTGTCCTGTACTTGCAAGCAGTATTGCATCGTCAGCATACAACAAATTTGAGATATTCCATCCATTACCAATGCCATCCCTCTCTCCATCATTCGTGTTTTTACTTCTCCCATCACCCCATCCATATATACAGTTGAATTCCAAATTTCGACAGTTTAGAATTCGACTGTTCTAATTTCGATGCGTTTTGAAGTGGTTCACCTACTTCACTTTTCGCTGAAAAATCACATTTTTCGATGCTCTCAGGGCCACACTCCAACCAAAATAAGCGTAGATAATATTTTTTATGCGAACCAAAATGCTAGAAGTGAATGAAACTTATAAGAAAAGTATGAGCCTAACCTAATATGTGAAATGTGTCAAGCAGAGAATGAAAATCAACATCATTTATTCCTATGTGAAGCATACAAAGATATGGTTCCGAGACAATTCAGTGTCAAGTCAATTCGCCGTCAGATAATTCCCCGTCAAAACATGGACACAGCCAAAGGAGAAATGGCAATACAGGAAAGGGCAGAAATACACCAAGTATACACTTTCTGACAAGGCGATATACACTTGCTAACAGTATGGCAATACAATGCAGAACTACAGTTACTTATCCACAATTATAGTTCATAAAGCTTATAGGGGGTCTGGGCGAAAAATCATGATTTTAAGTAGTAAGGTTTGGAGGCCCCGGACCCAAACTAATTTTTCCCATAAGAAGTTCAGTTTAAATTTCGATTATTTGAATTTCGCGGTGATTTTTAGGCACCTATGCCCGTCGAAATTCGAAATTCCATTGTATATTGAACAACAATGGGGACATCACACAACCTTATAGCACGCCCACACCAATTTTGAACCATTCACTTAGATGCCCATTAACCCTTACAAATGCTTCGCTACCATCATAAAAACTCTTGACAACACCTACAGTAGAAGCTTACCATCTACACTGTACATGCGCAAAACTTTCCACAATCCCTCTCTGTCTACTTTGTCATATGGTTTTTCCAGATCCATGAATGCCATAAACACCTTATAGTCCTTTTTACAAGCCTTCTCTGCTATGTCTCACCGCAAATATTTGATCCACACATCCTCTGCCACTCTAGCCACCCTGGTCATCAATCAATAGTGCTTCTGATATATCTCTTACTTTCTCTTTAATAATTCTTCCATATACCTTCCCTACCACACTCAATAAACTTATGCCACGATAATTCTTGCACAAACTTCGTTCACCTTTATTTTTGTACAGGGGTACAATTACAGCCTTTTTCCACTCTGCAGGCACAGTTTCAATCATCCATGCCTTCTTATATATCTCCAACAAGCACTTCATTTCACTCTCTCCACTACACTTAAGCATCTCTGCATACACCTCATCAAACCCAGCTGCTTTCCCATTTTTCAGCTGCTTCACAGCACACTTCACCTGTGCAAGTGTCACTTCTACTGGCACTGCATCCATTCTCTGCACATCCCCAAAACTAATCACATTTACAGCCGCTCTACTCTCTCTATTCCCATTCATCAGGCTCTCAAGATATTGTTTCCATCTGGTCCTCACTTCATCTCCATGGGTTAATAATCTACCACCTACATCCTTCACATCATCACATTTCTTTCCGCTTTCACTTCTACATTTCCACACCTCTTTCCAGAATAACTTCCTATTTTCAGAGTAGTTCGCATTCATTTTTCTTCCTAGATCATCATTTACCTCCTCCTTTTTCCTCTTCACTAGTCTCTTTATGTGCTTCTTGCTCTCAATATACAGTACTCAGTTCTTATTTCAAATGAACCACTATCCTGTAACCATTTTAGCCACTTCTTCCTCTTTTCCTCCACCGCTCTCTTAACCTCCTCATCCCACCATGCTGTACCTTTCTTCTTTGTTGTTACTCTTGCCACACCACATGCCACTTTAGCATTCCTAACTAAGCAATCCCTGTACGCATTCTAAAGGCTGTCCAGATCCATTTCATTTTAGTTCACTGATTCTAACTCCTCCTCTGCTTTGGTCCTGTAATCATCTGCCATTTCTTTGATCCTCAGCTTCTCGACTTTCAGCCTTTCTCCCAGACTGCTCCTCTCTCTCCTGATCCTCTGAGCTTGATCTTGCATGCCACAGTCATATGATCTGACAGACCTCCACATCGTCCTCTCACGGCCCTCATATCAGCAACCTTTCCCAGCATCGACCTCTCTATGAGCACGTAATCAATCAGGCTTCTTTCAACATGATCCCTGTTTCCTCTAGAACATGTATATTTATGTGCATCTTGGTGTGTGTGTGTATGCATGTATATATATATATATATAAAAATATATATATATATATATATATATATATATATATATATATATATATATATATATACTGTAGGTATTTATATACACAGTCATCTTGTCTAAAGTGCGTGAATATGGGCGACACAGCCCACTGCACTTTATAAATTCGCACTTTGTGAAGCGTAGGATCCCATGTTAAAATGGCTTTATGGGCGACACATCCTGAATTTTCATATATTAATTCACCAATACCTATCCCGAACTAAAATGCAAAAGGAAAACTTACAGCAGAAATATGCACAAGTACTACTGTATATTTATTATGAAAATTCAAGACCTTACCAGCATTGTACAGAGGGTAGATAATGCAAACTGCTGATGTGGTACCAGAGGCTATACCATGGAAGCTGAATCAAAACACTCACAGCTATTCTGTACAGGCCTCATCATGTGCTTCACTATCATTCTCGTCACTACTGGAGGGATTTTGGCTTTTTTTTTTTTTTTTTTTTTTTTCTTGGAAGGAAGTTTGTGGGCTCTTAGCCTTTTGTTCCTTCTTTCTTGCATTAAAAGAAAAAAAAAAGAAAAAGATAATCCACCGTCTCCATCCTTGGTACACTCATATATGTGAACAATCCTTTTGGTAATAAATCATTCTGAATCATTACCATTCAAGTTTTTCATTACCAAATTGCCCCACATTTGGTAAAGAAAAATACCAAAAGGCAACCTTGGTGACGAATGCGCCAGTGATTAATGATTGCTCTTAAAGCACAATATTGTGTGGCCAGTTTTATGGGATGCACATCTTAGTTTGCACTAGGTTAGGTGCTGCCTGTTGCTGCTACAGGAAGCCCTCAAGTCCAGGTCAGACACTACATACATTACGTCATCATCCTGTTGCTGTGGCCACCACTCACTCACACACCAGCTGCATCCCACCACACATACTCACCACCCCCACCCTTACCCATCGCACGCTACAAATTATGCTCGAGTGTTGCAATACAGTATTTGCCTCAATTTTTCATGCCCATCGCACATTGCAAGTAGCAAACGTGCTTTCTAAATAACTAACTATTGTCAGACCCCTGTCGCACATCAGGCGCAACGCACTTTGCGAAGGCACACTTTCAGCAAGATGACTGTATATAAGTGTGTGTGTGTGTGTGTGTATATATATATATATATATATATATATATATACTATATTATATATATATTATATTTTATATATATATATATATATATATATATATATATATATATATATACAGTATATATATATATATATATATATATATATATATATATATATATATATATATATATATATATATATATATACAGTATATATATATATATATATATATACACTTTGTATCTTGACATTCTTAATTAGTGTTCTTTTAGCTTATTTTCAGTGTTCTAAAAGATTATGGTAATTTCATCACTTCAGCCAAAGGAAATCTTACTTCTAGTTTGGCTAATGCTAGATCATTTTACTCTGCCAAGAAGAGATCCCCTGGGCTGAAAGGGTTAATTTAACACCTCAGTACAGTACAATGCAAGGACACATTCATACACTTGTAGTGTTGTCCCTTTTAACCCTTTCAATCAGATGATGGATGCTTCATTTTACTGGTACTCAGTCCACCACCAGATAATTTTATTTATTATAGGAAGGATCTCCAGTAGTGAAATGGTCAGTGGAAGTTATATATATACCCTCCAGTTTGAAAACTCCATTGTAAACTGAATAATATACCATACATAGCAAAAATATAATGAAAAACACATCATCAAACTGAAGGGATTAAATAAGAAAGAAATTCAAACAGAAAAGAACAGATGTAAATTTCTATTATTATTAACAGTGAAATCTCATATACAGTATATATATATTTTTTAACACAATTGGTACTGTGAGAGTATGTTAACTTTTATGGGACTAGGGCATATATTTTTACCATGGCTACCTGGACTGGTTAGCTCTCTCATGGTTAGTATGACTTTAGTACAGTATTTAATTCCAGCTAAAGCCAGATGATTTTATTTAAACTGAGTGAGTCATAGGAGAAACAGAACTAAAATTATTACCATTAACTTTCTCATGGATGGGACAACTCTAGTATTATATTCTTGGTAAATGCAAACAATTCCATTCAGCCCAAGGTGAGTTATAGGAACCCATGTGTATGTATTGGTTCATGAACCATCTCCAGATTAGGACAACTCTAATATTTTATTCTAGTTATCACCAGACACTTACACTTGTTTAAGAGTGAGCCATGGGAGCATGACTGTTAATACTGGTACCATTTAACCTCTCATGGTTAACTTAACCCTATAACTCTATTCCAGGTAAAGTCAAATAATTTTATTCAGTTGAGATTGAGTCATAAGATTCTGAAAGTGTTAATAATGGTACCACGAACTCTTTCATGGTCACTTCATTCCTCATATTTTATTCCAACATCAGATGATTTTAACTAGCTGAGTGTGTGTCACAGAAGCCTGAGTGTTAAATGAGTATTCACTTCATCATCAAGATTCTGAAGCATGAAGAAAAGCCATTCAAGGGAACTATGCCACTGACAATATGAAGTTTGGGACTTCCACAGTATAACATTAAGACAATTATAATGTTTTCAATGGTACAATATTGTTGCTTTTTCTTTATTGCCTGATTAGTTTATTCAGCTATCTGAAATCCTAATTAGTCAAAAGGGTTAGAAGATATTTGTTTTCTTTTTAATCTTGTACTTTATGAGGAGATAGGGCCACCCTAAGGCAGAGGGCAGGGCAATGTAGAAGCATTTTTGTGTAAGGCTAATGGCCATACCCTCTGGAATCATTGTTCCTGATAGATAAACAAAAATTTGTCTGTAATCCCCACAATGATGTTTTTGGTCCTATGAATTTTTTCCTAGATAATACTTTAATTAGGAAGAGAAAATCACATTGTCAAAGAGTTCAGGTTAGTGATGAATGCAATACAAGAAGTATGTGTTGAAGACTTAATGATAGAGGAGGAAACTGTTGATGTCATGGTTGCAGTTCCATTCTATCTGCTGCAAAGAATAGTTTGAGGCCATAATTCTGAGAAAATGGCATTTTACTGATTCTCCACAAACACACTGTCATATAATTTATGGCCTGATAGTGTAAGATATCCCTTGCAAATTATAATACCGTGATGGATATTAGCACCCAAATGGTGGTATACAAAGCTGTGGCATCATCTATTGGCACATCAGTGGAGAACCAAACTATACAGATGGTCAAGAGCCAAGTCAATGCATTAGTAAAAAAAAAAGAAAAAAAAACTGCAAATTTTCTACATACTGGTATATCTAGGGCTACCATTCATCCATCAAATCCTCTTCTGAGAGGGCTGAACAAGGGGGAGGATCTCTAGTAAACAATAGGGAACAGCTTTACAAACCTTGTAAGGTACTTTTTGATATACTACTTCAAGTGCTTGTTTCCTCACTGCACCTGGAAACATTCTGGAAAAAACAAGGTAATTTATGCCCCCAAATTTATCATCATCTGTGCATTTGCTTGTGGTTCTTTCTAAAAGCCTCTTCCTTTTGGACAACAAACTCATAAATCATGCTACTCTGGGATATGCCTATCTGCTGTTAAACACTGAAACGTACTTCAATAAGATGGTTCAGCCCTAGTGAACCTCTTGAATTTGGGTGACATTCCATTTAGTTTATCCTTTCTGGTAAGAGACAACTTTAACTTAGGAGAGGTCTCTCATAATGAAAGAGCTATTAATGCTATATCTAACCCTTACAGTTCAAGAAGCCTTTCCTGTGCATATAAAACTGCTTGATGGCAAAATCATCATCATCATTCAATCTTGTCGTGCCCAATAAGGAGCACAGAAGCAACAAAATGAAAAAGACATCCCAAGATTCAAATGACTAAGGATTCAATTATTAACTCTGGTGACTGATACTCTAAACAGGTACTGTATATACTTGCACAGTACTAGATAACCATAAATGGTTTTCCCTAATCAAAGCAATTTAGTAGAAGAAAAGATATATGTCTCAGTCCCTCTGGTATCAACGGTTTTTCATAACCCTCAAACCAAAATGAAAACTCTCGTACGGTTTGGCTTTCTGTAGTTGTTAGTCAATCATCCCACTATTTCTAAGAGTTCAGCACAGCACAGAGTATGTCTAAAACATTACATCAAAGCTTTTCTTCAGCCAACTACTGTATGGTACGTTGAGTAATAAAAGTTTCAGAGATATATTCTTTAGCAGAATGTAAAACCAATACCATTTTATATACAAATAAAATTGAGCATTAACTATAACAAAAAAAATACGTCATGACTCAACAAAGCTATCGACCTGTGACCATAATATAAAAATACACATATAAAAACAGCATGGCACAAAGCAGTTAGGGACCTTAAAAATTATCTGCTATGAGTGACTATATTTCTTGCACAAACCACAGAAACTGCTACAAGTAGTCCTCCAGTATACATAACAGGTCCGCAGTATTACCATCATTCAAAGGGTTTTTTCTTTTGATAGAATGCAATGAAGGCCAAAAGTTGTGAAAGGAAATTACTTTTTTTTTTTCCCTAAGTGTTTCTGCACATATCTGCCATCACACTGCCAGCTGCCTGTTAATCTCTAACGATGCTGGCCATAATGAGTACAGAACTAATTTTTACACTCAAACCTGAGTGTAGATCACTGAAGTTTGGTTCAGTATAAAAAAGTTTTTGAGTACAAAATAATTTGTCCATAAGCATATTTAAATTTAAAACAGAACACATGATATGTTCTATACTATCCATACTTCCATACAAATTCGGAAATACATTCGATAATTGAATGGACTATTGCTCTTTTAAAGAGCATAATATTATTCTGGAAGGCCCCAGCTCTTTCAAAAGCTGATGTCAGAAATGAACGATAATGAATGATAAACATATTTAGTTCAATGCAACAAATAAAATGCATATCCATGTCAACAAAATTCACATAATGTACACAAAGTAATGAAACATACAATTTTTAAATTTTGGCCAATCATAATTTGTTACCAGTTTCCAATGTAACTGAATGAACACATTAATGCTACAATTTATCACTCACTCACTCTTCAAAACCTCAGTCTGCCAGGGGCTCCTCTGAATTAACACTGAGTCCATCACTGCTCAGCACAAAGTAACCACCAAACAAAAGAAGCTTTGAAACCCTAAATGTAAGCTGTCGTTAGCTGCCAATTTTCTCTATCTGACGATATTTCTTACGGTGCACCGAAACCTTGTCCTTGAACAGTACAGGATCGAGGCGCAGGTTGGAGTGGAGGAGAGGCATGTAGCCCATGGTGGAGGCAAAAGTGTTGAGGCAAGCACTGCGCTGCTGGAAGTGACCAGGATCTGTCCAGATCCACCTAATGAAAAGATAGTACAGGTCACTATTAAAATAGGGACCATTTACCTTCTTCTTACATGTTAGTATATCTGATTTGGGGCCTCCAAGTTTGGCAAGATTCTACTTCAACAAAATACTGGTAAAGTGTAAATATGTGAAGTATTGTAAACTGAAATGAATTTTTACTGGAAACACTATCAATGGTTTCACAAGACCGACAATAGTATACTACCCATATTTACTGAAAAACTATACTGTAGCTTTCTAGTTACTAATCCGTGGCAATACCTGGTGCACTTCCAATTACTTAATTTTTCATTCTGTGTCCCCCAATTTGGAGGCATCCTAAAGAGTTGACTTCAATCCCAGATTCAGAAAGCTATGGAGATGGTGCACTGTTTCTTGACTCCAGTTAGATTATCTCATCAGGTATGGCCTTTCTCCATGGTTGCTATTCAGATCGAGCCATATGGTGCTCAGTCTGAATGAGCAAATGACACATCAACACCCTTGGGGAAAGACCACCACACTGAAGGCAAGAAGCAGTGCAACCTTTTCTCAGCTCTCTTGGTCTTTCACAACATTGAAAAATCCCGAGTGGTGATGCAAGTGGTACAAAGCCTATTCCTCACGGTGCCAACAATTTCACCTGATATGAGTGATAAATGGGTTTTTGATCTTGCAAAAACTAATTTCTTTTATTCAGTAAATTTCATAATTGCATTAATATTTTAAAAATGCATATTACCTGAAGGCCACACAGTAATGGATTTCTCTTCATAACCAGTACAGGATGGCTGCGATGCTTTAGATTTTATTCTGGCTACTGACAAACAATTCTATTCTACTACAGCCAGGTACCATATGCCATCTCTATACTTGCATTGCTATTCTAACAACTCACACTCACCTGGCCTCAGAATTAGGGTCCTTGTACTGTTTACGCTGAGTGAGCTTGATGGGTGGGCGACGGGTGATGGAAGAGACGAGGAGATTGAGCAGGATATCGTCACAGTTGGCAGTGGCAGCAACAGAGGAAAGGAGAGGGGCAGGGGAGGCATGGGTATAATAGTGATGCCAGTATCGGTGGTAGATGGCAGCACCCGTCAGCACCAGCGAGTAAGAGTTAGTCCACCGGCTGCTATACCTCCATCCACCCTTGAAAAATTGTAAGTTCTACTTACTCTTCAGGCTCCATTATATAGAAAAGAAGTCCTTGTTATATATAATCTGTCTTGACTTTAATTTTATGATGACACTTTAATTTTATGATGACAACAATTATGTAAAAAAAATATTGTAATGATAGCCAAGTGTTTAGCACTGTTAACAATGCCGCCAACCCAATACATACATAAATACATACGGTAATCTAGTTTTGTGTTGCCCCATGCGGAGAATAGGAGCCTGGGGCTAGGCCAGTTGGTCCAGACATTTAAGATGAGAGTTACCAGTATATATAATCTATCTTGACTTTAATTTGGTATGAAGATAACAATTATGTAAAAATATATATATATATACAGGTATATATTGTCATGATAGCCAAGTGTTTAGCACTGCTAACAACAATGCCACCAACCCAATACATATATACATACATAAACTAATCCTGTGTTGCACCATGCAGAGCAAAGGAGCCCGGGGCTAGGCAAGTTGGTCCAGACATTTAAGAGGAGAGTGATCACCCTCACTCATCCCTGAGTGGCACTGCATGAGCAATAAACCCCAACTACCCCTAGGATATAAACCAACACAAGCTCAATCCAGTTGGAGCTCCTTAATAAACCACTAAACCACCAGGTGCCATAATTTGGAAATATGGTTACCACCCAGAGTAGTAAATGGTTTCCTGGTGTACAGGAAACCATTTGGATTGTCACTTAGTGTAGAGTCACCCATAGACAAAAGGAAGAGGAAAGAAAGAAGGAATGGACATAAGAGGAAGGAAGGAAGGAAGAAAGAAAGAAGGAAGGAAGAGAGGAAAGAAAGAAGGAAGGAAGAGAGGAAAGAAAGAAGGAAAGGACATAAGAGGAAGGAAGGGAGGAAGGAAGACAGGAAAGGGCAGACACCCAAAGCAGCACTACATCGAATGAGTGGATGGTGAGTGCCCCCACATTCATACCTGGGAAAAATTGTATGCTGCATGTGCGAGAAGTGTAATGTTTCACGGTGATTAAACTGGGATAATACAGAATAACATCGTTATGTATAGGCGTACAGGGATGGAAATGACTAGATGGATGTTTAGTGCTCCTCTAAATGAAAGAGTTGCAGAAGAGCTGCTGAAAGGTTGTGACGTACAGAGATAGAATGAGGTGGTACAGATGTGTGGAGTAAACAGATAATGAGATATGGGGTGGACATATCTAAGAGCACGAATGTGGCAGGTAGGGCAGCATGTAGTAGACCTTGGAAGACCATGAAGAAGTACAGTTCCAAATTTTAAATGAACACTTTGTTAGTGGACTGAACAGTTGTGATGCCAGGAATCATATAGAATGCAAGCCACCATCAAGTGGGCAAGGCAGACACATGTAAGTATGTATGGTCACCCCAAGTAGTGATGGCAAAGTATCCAGAAGCTTTTGGACAGCAATAATGCACATACTCTTCCTTTATACCTTTATATAACAAAACCTACTTTGTAAAACTGTAACAGAAAACAAGTATGTGCCAAAATACCTGTACATTTCAATACTGTAGGAGGTAATTATCTAGTTACAATAACAGGAAATCCTCAAACAGATCTAACTGAAATTTCAGAACTATCGCTCAGGGGCAGCCAAGAATAATTTGTGGAGTTTAAATCTAGTCAGTAACAAGCAATATTTTTTTAGTAGCATAAGACTGAAAAGGAAATAGTTTAAAAAAAAACAATTAAAAATAACTTAATACAATAATAGTTTGAACATTAACTCCTACACGCCGGGGGTTATCCGATGTTGCATGCTCCTTCCTACAGGGGATATCCGTGACTGAAAAAATACCCTTACTTCAAACCCTAATATCTGCCAAACTATAATAGATAGAGAAAAAAAATAAAGATACATAAGAATCATCAACTCTTCCTCATTCAAAGGAAAGCATCCCCACATCTCTAGGTGGTCCCATCGAAGAGTAAGGATGTTAAATTTCAAAGGGTGGAGGGAAGATGCTTGCGGTTATACACGTCAACTGGCATTGCTCTGCGCCCAAAATTGTGACATCCATACACGTCAGCCGGCGGTTAGGGGTTAATGAATAACTTACAGCCATCTATTTCTGCTTCTGTTGTTTCCATGGATGATGGAAGAGGGTGGAAAACAGTGTATTTGTAGGCTATTTTTAATGGCCTATCAACAAGCATATATGGAGACAACTGTTACTCAGAGACAAGCATTTATTACACTGCATTTGGTGGGAGGTGGTGGAAACCATCATCCACATACTTGAGGTAGTGCTCCACTCACATGATGTAGTGCTCCCTACTTCTTCCTTGACCTTTATCGCTATCTCTGTGTCTGCCCTCCTCTTTCCTGGTTCTCAATGTCTTTCCTTTCACTTTTTATTACTCGTCTTTCCACTTTAGATGGCTCTATGCTGATTGAAACGCCTAATGGTTTCCTGTAACTACTAACTCAGGAAATTATTTACAACACTGGCTGATAAATATACACCCAGACAACTGGGTGATGTGGACCCTGCTATGGTGTCCCTGCTAACTGGGTGAAGTGATGCAAATGTGGCATCCATCTGGGAACCAAACCTCCACACATTTCCCCACACCGCGCTGCTCCAAGATGTTGTCATCCACAAGGGAATGTCAATTCACTGAATGGGATGACCCTACAGAGGCAACTGCTTGCCTGTGGTTGATGGGTCTGCTCAGCCAAACAAACTGAGGTTGATCAACAAACAACAATAGGATCTTGCCAATAATGTCTAATTGGTGCCAGAAAAATGCCGTTATTAGTGAAAATGTCATGAATCTACATTCCTGACTGAAGCTTCATTATGCATTTGATTCATCTGGTTTTACAAACTGAGGCTTCATTCCCTGATAAAACGTTTGAGACAGGTTAAAGAAACAATTTTGTGCACGAGTAAACCTTCTTTTAATGTTGGTTTTTGTACTGATAATTTTCTAATTCTAGCCTTTGAAGTAATAAATTGAAGTAATTAATATAATTTATTAAATTCACATAGTAGTTTAAGGACTATAAGTGTCTAATGAAACATGTGAAGCCTCGATTTGTCCCTTGTAATGGGGTGGAACTCCTAGCTAAATAGATTCTTATGACATAGGGATAGAGAGGAACTGTGACTGGTGGAGGGGAGTAATCGATGTTGTTGTGTGTTACAGACTGAGCTTGACTCAGGAGTGTGGGATCTGGGTTTGCTGTGGTTGGAGGCGAGTGTTGGTGAGCCCTACATCACCTGTTGAGTCTTTAGTGTTTACTTAGGGCTGTGGATATAAGCACCTAAATTTGACCCATGTAGTGAGAAGATGCTGTGGCAATATCATGAGTTTAAGGTTCACTCTACAGCAGTGACTATAGACACTATCTTTAAATTAAATGGAGGTAGCGGTGGTCATTTTAGAAGAGTGTGATGGGTCTTTTAGATGATGCTTACAGCCCATGGTGATGTTAACATTAAATTTAAACAACGGTAGTGATGGTGTTCATTGATAAGTCACTCCAACCAAGTAAAGCAGTCTCACATTCGCTCTTTTAGGTCTTTAGGATATTGTCATATCTTTAGTAATTTACCCTGGAATTTGTATATATTTAAACAATACAGGCTTATCTTTGGAGTTGGGTTGCAGGGGGAAAGTGATGTATTTTGATGTTAATAAATGTTAAAATTAGTTGTGTGTTCTGACCACTTAAAGGATTTAGGCCAATACTATTATATTTACCTATAATTATCAGGTCTGGACTAACAGTAATAAGGAGCCTGACAGAAAACGTTATTTGCGTGACATTAAAATACACGTATAAAGAGTTTATTAGTGCCGCCACCTCAGGACTTTACCCATTTTCCCCATCTGAGGCCCTCCTATCACTACTTTTTTTTTTTTTTTTTAAGCTGAAATGTTAAGATTAGTTATTAAATCATTATGAGTAATATAAAACCCACCTTAAAGGAGTTAATGAGGTGTTTGATGTGATGAATGTTCTGAGGCTTGTGCATGAAGGTTACTGCGGCATACCCTCTGACTCCTTGCTGGCCTAGTTCCCACTCCTGCCTCTCATGCCAGGGTCACCAACTTCTGTCAACACTTCATTCAACTCCACAAAATCAAAATCTTCAGGCAAATCTCCAGAGTCATCAAAGTCTTCATCTACATCAACCCGTCTCTGTTATTCTTCCTCGGCTGGGAGGCGTTGTGAACGAAAGCGAGTGATGAGTGACTGATGGCGGGCATTCACTCGGTCATGATACTGTGTGTGGTATCTTCTTGAAAATGTTTTACAAGTCCAATCATTAGTCAATATTTCTGATGGCCACTCTCTCTCTGTCTCAGCAGACTTGAGTTGTGGCAGGAATGCCGACCAGGCGTGTTTCACGGTTGCCAGTGTTGTATTAGTCGAGGCTTTGAGGAAGGTATTTACTGCCTGTCGAAATGTTATATTTCTTCCAGAATACAGCAACAGTCACTACGGCAGGGGTTGCTGGTATGCCAGGTGGAGCAGGTGAGTTACGTGGGGCCGTGGAAGTGGAGGGGGAGGCAGCTGGTGAGTCAGGTGGGGATGTGGAGGTGGAGGGGACGGTGGCAAGCGAGTCAGGGGAGGTGACGAGGGGAGGATCCTCCATCTCCTCCTCGCTACTGTTCACAATTTTGGCAATTTCCTTCATCTCTTTTTGTCTGTCTGTTTCATTCCTCATCATGTTATGGACATATTTTTAGTTTAACAACTTGGCATTCGCGAAATAACCATTATTCGAGTGAATCCAAACAATATTATGGAAACTAAGTATCTATTCTAACTTACTGTTGTTGCCGAAAATGTTATTGTTGAAGTCGTTATTGATGAGATCCTCCTGAATGCTGCATCTGACCAGTTTTCCAGTAAGAAAAATCTCTGGCTTGTAGCCTGAGAACTATCAGTGAATGAAATACAGTATACAGAAAAGATTCTCTAAAATCTGCAGGAGTTTAACAGCCGTATTCTTAAAAATAATCCCTTCCTTAAACTTTCCCTTCCTGTCGAAGGAGTTTTGATTTCCGTTGGTATCCAAACAGATTCCCTCAGGAGGGATTGGAAACTGTTCAGCTGGTAGCCCTGTTAAGCTAAAACGACCCATCCTGCTGATATCTGGTATGGTGGAGCATTAGATTTATAAACTAACACTGTACATCAAAGCATGCATATCTCATGCTGGATAATGAAAGCACAACACATCTGAGATGTGGAAGGTCATCACCACATCAATACTGTTGGTTTGTATTCAGCAAAAAATGCCATTCTGGCCAACACCGCAGCGGTGTTCACTCCTCAAGACAATATTTTGATAAAAAATTATATTGTAGGAATATTATCATCTTTAATTTTGTTCCTATGTACAAGAATCACTTGTACTCGCATGGTGGCGCTCACTTGCCTTTTTCCAGCTGAAGATGTGAGCTCAACCATTCGTGTGACCTTTATGGCAGATTTTCCTTTTCTGGGCAAATTAACACTCAAAATGTCTCTTGAAAAAAATCATCGTGTGACACTGGCTATAATGTATGAGATTTGTCAGTGTCAGATCCTGTAAGAGTGAATGAATATCTGAGGTAGCACATCATCTGTTCTGTTTATGTCTGGTTGAATATCTCAGCCGACAAGGGTAACACTTTTAGAGATACAAATAACACTTAAAAATCAGTATAATGTTGTAAATCGTATTAATAAAATAATAAAGTCCCTGTCATCAACATTTTAAATATATTTATGACAATAAACTACAAAAGAACACACAAAAATTAAGAAGAGATTTTCGAAGAGAAGGGTGAAATGATTCTGTCAAGTGCCAACAATTTCAGCTGCTTGATGGGATGACCTTGCCCTCCGAGCAGCTAGGATTTTTTAAAAATACCAATTTAGCAACTGATGTCCTTCCCATGCATCTAAAAGGGAAGGGAAAGTTTAAAAATATGGGCATAAGCTCCTTAGAGAATGCCAAACTTATGTTACTGCCTAATATCCTCAGTGCCTGCATGACTGGCAAGAGTAATAAAATGCTGAGATTCATAACCATATCACTGAGTTTAAACTTCCATATAAATATTTTCATTCAAGCAGAACATAATGGTTTATTTAACAAGAAGGATACTAGAAATGAAAAGATGCAGAAAGTGTATGTGCTTTTCCACTACAAGAATTTGTCAATTCATGTTTTAGTCCTATTTACTGCCTAGTGTAAGAGAAGAAAGTAATAATATTCCATACCTCCTTACAACCAGGAATAATTTTTCAGCAAAAGGGAATAAAGTAACTACCATAATTAACCCGTTAACTGCTCTATACAGCCTGGGCTGTTCCGAGTGCGACTGCTCAATACAGCTCTGGCTGCACAGGCGAATTTCAAATACAGTATATTGCCATGGTGACCAAGGCCGACTCATGCAAGCACATTTGAGCCACCAAAACTGAAACAGAAAACGAAAACCATACATTCCAATAGGGAATCAGACACTTAGATGTTCATCCATGGCTTTACCAAGGTAAATATTGGGCTAATATTTCGTTACTATATATAGTAGGCTCGCACAGTGTGCTTCATCACAGTGCACGATTCACACTGTGCGCAAGTGACCTAAAATCATATCCAAAATCCTAGAATGCGCAAGTTTATCTCACAGAACGCAAAGTAGAGGCAAGGACTGGCTCAAAAATGCCATTTTCTATTAGTACACGACCACCCCTCATACAACGTGTCATGTGTCGTCATGATGATGTGCAGAAATTCCCGGGCATTCTACTGCAACGCTTGGGGTACAAGGCAGCGGACGCGCCATAACAGTCCTGGCTCGTGCACAGTGTGGATCCGCTCTCTACAGTTAACCTGTCATGTACAACAAAGACCTCGATGAGGCACCTGCTCCTGTTCCATCTCTGCCAGCAGCTGTATCCCGACCTGCCACAGGTGACATGACTGTTGAGGCATTTTGGCATCATTTTACAGTGAAAGATACAGTTGAATTTCTTGTACAAGCCTGGCACCAGATTACACCTGCAATGGTGAACCATGCGTGGTGAATGCTCGTGCCTCACTTATGCACAACCCAGGAGACGGCCATTCAATCATTGGCCGAGGCTGAGGCAGCAACACTGACAGCAGCATGAGCTCTACCAGGTTTCAAGGACATTACATTGGCGGACATACAAGAAGTGCACGCTGCTAATGAGGAGCAGCCTCCCGAGGAAGTGTTGCAACGGACAGACAAAGCTGACGCAGAGCCCGATGCCAGGCAGAGTCAAGTTGAGCAGCCTAGTATGATGGAGGGCAGGACTAAGCTGTGTATGTCAAGAATAAGCAAGATCCTTGCTGCCGTGGATGAGCAAAAGGAAGAGGTAAAGGAACAGGAAGTGAGCAGCCTAAGAACGGAGGAAGTTCTTGTTGGTATCGACAAACTCTTCCATTTCTACACACACATGCACAGGCAAGAAATAAACAGAAGAAGACAAACGCTCATAACAAGTTGCACACAGCGGGCTCAAGTTAGTGAAATTGAGGAACCAGCTACACCGTCTGCTCCTGTTCCTGTTGAGGATGAAGAGGATGCAATGTCAGAAGTGTCAGCATTGGACTTCGAGGGGTTTATGGCCAAAGTGAGTGACTTTGAAGCTCCTGGGGAAGGTGCTCAAGAGGAGTCTGTGGAGGGAAGTGTTGGTGCGGTGGGAGGTGTGGCTCTTAAGTACTGCCACGCTTCGGAACCCATGTTATTTAAGTCCATCAGGCCTGTTGTCTACTGCTGTTAAGGTGACTACCCATATTTCTGTTACTGTAGCTACATCTGTAGTAAAATATCTGAAAAATTTGACCTTTATTATGTCTCTAAGGGCCAAAAAAAATGTCCAGGTATGAGGGGGCACCGCCCATATGTAATTTTTCCCATAAGATTATGTATTCACAGTGCGCGAGGTCGTGGACCAGCCAATCTCTCGCGCACTGTGCGAGCCTACTGTACTTTGGCATGTGTTCTCTCAATTCCTAAGACAAAATTTGGCCTTTGGGAAATTTCATTTTTACCCCTATGTCTGAGCACCATGGACATCTCCAAAAATTACCATAGTTATTTTGGAAATCCAGTAAAGTATTGCATTCACATGAATTTTCCTCAATTGGCCTTCAAAAACTAGACTAGTTGTATTTAGAATTGTGGGATGTAAATACATCACAAAAATGGGGTACACTGTAACCAGTATAATACACATTCTGGTTCAGAAAATTTATCTTACACCATTAAGTTCTAATATATCAATTCATCATGCTATGCATTTTCCTGGCTCATAATTTTTATGTGATATACTATATACTTTATTCACTATGATGATGAAGATACAAACTTTTTGTTTTTATTCACTAAGTCTTCACTGAATGCCTGACAGGGCAAAGTGACTGAAGTAATCTGAAATTTTGCCATCACTTCTTGGAGCAACTGCAATAGGCCTTTCAAAACATATAAATGAATGAATATACTACTAAACTGTTCTACTTCTCAATACAATGTAGCAGCTCAAAACCAATAAGTTTTTTTTATGGCTAACTGTAATGCAGGTGGTTAGCAGACAGCTTACTGTTCCTCACATGTCACTGTAGTAAGTAAAATGCAGCAAATAACTGGCTGTGATGGACATTCAACCACAGTACAGTATAAGAACTTATTCCTGATGGGTCAAAACATCTGTTGATGCCAAGGTCTATTATATATCCATCATACTGTACTGAGGGTTGCTGCACAAGTAAATACATTATCATATTCCTAGAAAATTCTAGATAAGCTAGCCAAGATTAAATAACTGAGGAACTGCAACACACCAACACTACCCATTCCAGAGAAGCACAATGACAGTCTGCATGGACAAAGTTGCAGAACACATCTAAGGAACAATGGAGGTCTGCATGGACCAGGCTGCAGGCCTCATATTAGGCACAATGAAGGTCTGCAAGGACCAGGCTGCAGGCTTCATATGAGACAGAATGAAGGCCTGTATGGAACTGGCTGCAGACCTCATATGAAACACAATTTACATTGGCTATAAAACAATGACTCAGGAAAGGCAAACTACCTTACAAAGAATCAGTGTGGCAGGGTTTCACTACAATTTATGCTGCAAAATTAATTACAACACAGTTTGATGAAACAACCAATCTTAACCCCTTGAATCACGTGCTGTATTCTGTTGGTTCATACTTGCTACTTACAGATGACTTCATCTTAATGGAGACCTTTTGTTGTGAAGAGGTCAGTGAAAGCTATACCTAACTCCCCTAGTTTAAAAATTTTCTGTTGAGCTGAATGAAATAATCAATGAAAATATATCAACAGCTGTAAAGAGTTAAAAGTTACTCTACCCAGGCATAGCTAAAAAAATTACACTCTGCTCACTTTTGCATGGTCCCAGTGATGTGACCGTGCAGGGTAGCCCACTATCCTGTCTGGGAATGTGCTCCATACAGTAAATGCAAAGTCCAGCTCATCTGTGGTCAACGTCACATCTTCATCCAGTGAGAAGATGGCATCAGTCTGAATGAGAGGGCTGGGGTGATGCCGGGCTGAGGGTGAGTGGTCAGGTGGAACGGTCAGGCGGAGGGGTACTGTTCCACTGGGCAGTCTACTCTCTGCTGGTGCTGGCTGGCTGCTTGTCCACACCACTATTACCTGTTGTGGAGGAGGATATTCAAAATGCAAACATCACAGTGGCCAACTCACATGTGTCTGTACTGTATACATTATAACCCAATTTTACCTCATCTCTTCTACTGTACTTGACTTTCTGTGTGAACAGTGAGTATCATGCCATAATTTTTTTCTTTGAAACACCTGACTTCCCACTTTCTTCTAACTTTCCTTTCATTTTTTTATCAACATCATCATCATCACTGTCATTGTCATCATCACTGTTCTAATTATCATCTTCATCATTTTTCTTCCTTGAACCACTTGACTTTTGACTTTCTTCTACCTCTCCTCTCTTTTTTTTTGTTTTAATCATCATCATCCTGACTCTCTTTCCTACCTATTATCAACAGCCTGACCTCATTCCCAGCCAAGGATGTGGTGAGGTAGGATCCAGAAACAAGAAAAGAAAAGCACATCACTGAGAGAATTATCAACAGCATGCCCGGCCAAATGGGCCACACAATCATCTACATCTCTTTGCACCCCAACTCACAGCTCCATCTCACAAGGTCAACTGTCTGTCCACGTTCACTGTATACAGTATATAACATACTAATTTTACCTCACCTATTTTATCTGACTTCCATGTGTGAAGTATTGCATTTATCATAAAATGTTAAACACAATCTGTGTATAGCAATACTATTTCACATTACTATCATCATCATGAAATGGAAGGATTTCAGCTTTCTGCTTCCATCTCATAAAATGAAAATCAGATGGACTATAAAATGACCAAGAACAGATGCATTTGCTCTCTTCACAAAATAACACAGTATTCCTTAATATACTAAAACCAATGAAGACAAGATATATACAGTTCTCAGCCACTATCTCACAAAGTTCACACACGCAATTCCATATCAATGCTCCTTTTCCTGAAAACATTACATGCACATTATCTTAAAGCATCATATATGCCCTAAGAACTCTTCCATCCAACAGCACTGTAAACAGAAATGCTACCAACAGTATTCTGGTACTGTACGATTCCTCACAATACCCCAGTTAATGATGCAATTGGTTAAGTAAAAACCCACTGCTAGGTGAAGTACTGTATCGCGGGGTAAATTTAACACGTAAAGTATACTGTAAGGATGCATTTTTGAGCCTTGGGTTTCCTCCCAACCAAATCCTAAACCCATCTGAATGAGTCCAAAAATAACTTTCTAGCTAATCTAAACCCCCAAAGAAGTTTAAAACAAGCTAAACTAAGCCTAAAAGCAGTTTATAACTCACCTAAACCACAAAAAAAAAATCTGAAAATCATCATACAGTATATGACTGGAAAAAAATAATACTGTAAACTGTACCCCAAAATGACTGTTCACCCCACCTATGACTAAAACACATTAATATGAGTCTAACAACAGTTTATAAATCAACCTAAACACAACATTTAAGTCTAAAATATGATCAAAATTGGAAAAGAAAAAAAATCATTATATCGGGGTTTGGCCACCTTTAGGCAGCGCTGAGTGGTATTTTTACCCCCATCTTTATGCTGGGGTATTGCATTTTGGGGTATGCTTGTATTGTCTTTTTACTGATTCTAGACTGAGACTGAGGGTACCAGCTCGTGTCTGAGCATTCATGACAGCTAGTACAGTGTTGTATGCCACTGCAACATACTATATATATATATATACTGTATATATAGTGCTCGTCAGAAGTATCGAGCGCCTATGTCAGGGTGGGCAATACTTTTGGCGAAAAAAGAATCACCCTATTTTGGTACTAAAAATTGACCCAGATGTTTGGGCCGCTAACATGACGTCACGGCAGCTTGAGGCCTTACTGCGCACTGGTTGGCTGCTGCCTCAGTTGCCTACGGGCTACGTGAGAGAGAGGAACTCTGCCGCCCCTCCCTCTCTTCTTCCACCATTTTTTACCTAGCGTCCCGCAGTGTTTTGGCTTTCGCCACTTTGTTATGGCCCCTACCCGTGAACTTTCAAGTGAAATCATATCACAGATCATTGCTCTAAAGGAGGCAGGCCACCCCACGAAGGAAATTAGTAATTTGGTTGGCGTGGCTCGATCGACAGTGCAGAGGTGGTGTGCCCGTTTTCGAGTGGAAAATAGTGATGACGTCCCTACAAAGAAACCGCAGTCTGGTAGGCCCAGGAAAACTTCCCCGAGGTCTGTTAATGTGTTAAAACGTGCAGTGGAGTCTAATCCTCGTGTGAGTGCAAGGAAAATTAAGGAGAGCAACCCGGAAGTGTTTGGTGAGGTTTCAGTGTGCAAGGTGTCTCGAAGAGTCCATGAACTTGGTTACACAAGTCGCAGGCCTGTGAGAAAGCCTCTTCTTACACGTTACCACCGACTTCGTAGGCTTGCCTTTGCTAACAAGTACCTTAACTGGGGTGAGGACCAATAGTTGTCAGTGTTGTGGTCTGATGAGGCAACGTTTAGTGTTACCTGTAATCGAGGAGCGCGCGTGTACCGGCGCAAAGGTAGTGACTCGCTTGACCCCCGTTACATGGAAAGCACAGTTAAACACCCTGATTCACTTATGGTATGGGGTTGTTTCTCTGGGAAGAGTTTGGGGAAGCTTGTTGTGCTTCCCAAGAACTGCAGTGAATCAGGACATTTACCTGGAGCTTCTTTGTGATCATTTACCTGAGTCCTTCGAGCTCACAAGTGCACGAGTGTTTCAGCAGGACGGTGCTCCTGCTCATAAAGCCAAATCGGTCACCAACTGGCTTTGTGACTGCGAGGTCTCCTTCATGAAAGACTGGCCAGGCAATAGCCCAGACCTCAACCTGATAGAAAACCTCTGGTACCTCATATTGAAGAATCTCCAAGGGAAGGACGTGAGCTCTCTGCCTAAGCTGGAAGCAGCCATTCGTGACTCCTGGGCAAAAATACCATCCCAGCACCTGAGGAGGGACCCAGGATGCTCGATACTTCTGACAAGCACTGTATATATATATATATATATATATATATATATATATATATATATATATACATATATATACATACACACAGTAAAAGTCCATTAATCCGAACACGGATAATCCGAAAATCCCAATAATATGAATTTTTTAAGAAAGCTGACAAACTCCAAAAGTTAAAAAAAATAAAAATTAAAAAATTCAAACTGGGCGTGAAATGCGCCGAGCAGTGTGGTCATGGATGTTTCATGGAAGGAAGCTTCTGTATACTTTGATAAACTGGTGCATTTCGTTGAACAAAATAATCATTACAATGAGGCTGAGGTGATCACTTTCCATATCTTGCGAAACGTGTTCTACAAGAAACGTGCGCAGGCTGTCAGGCAGGCTGATATCCGTGACTGACTGAAGTGCATGAGCAACCAGGCAGGTAAATCCACTGATGATGACCCAAGACCAGCTACCCACACTCCAAAGAAGGCACCTCAAGGAACCCTAGAAGAAGCAGGTAGTCCTAAGGATTCCGAAACAATTTGCCGTCAGACAGTTCATCATCAAAAGATGGATGATTTCCCGTCAGGACAACTCGCACCCTGGATGATTCCCCGTCATTCTATATATATACATATTATTAATTAATCCATACTTTAATAATATTTCAGGGAGAATGATCAAAGTCCATGTTCAATTGTGTAGGCTTTCGATATTATTTAGTAGTTACACCTTTAGCCAATAATTAACTTGTTTCTTCCTTGCTATGGTCGCCTTTAAATTGTATTCTTGCGTCACCCATAGCAGTCTTCATTAATGACGTTGAATTGTCTTGTTATTGTTGTGACGGCGAACTGACTTGATGGTGAATTGTCCCAAAACCGTCCTGAGACAATGCTCGAGAACGATGAATGAAAGTGACAAGGTGAAATATACCGTACCTTAGGTTTAAGGAATTTTCCACAGTAATACACATTAAGTTTTTGTGCTTTTACAATATGTGCATATTATTATTAACCCTGGACTTACTCTCTCTAATTGAATTTACCTGCCTACAACTGCTGTTTTCAACACTATGCATTATTGGTGAGTTAAACAACCCATAACATCTCTTCATTTACCAATTACAGTTTGTGTCTTCAGCAACAAATTATTAAGTAAAAAATCTGTGTTATACGTAATGTTAATATGTGCCATACTGTATTATGAATGAATGAAAAGTGATCCATTTGGTAAAATTTCAGTTTAAACATGAAATTAAGTGTCTTAGGGGTTCCACCCTAAAATCTGAAAACTCTGATGATCCGAATGATTCTCGGTCCACTGCCATTCGGATTAATGAACTTTTACTGTGTGTGTGTGTGTGTGTGTGTATATATGTATATATACACATATATATATACGTATATCGTTTCGTTTCGTTTCGTTTTTAAAGGCTCCAACATGCTTGCATGTGTCGGCCTTGGTCACCTAATGGCGGCTCTCCACACTGCACGATCCATTGCAGCCTCCCTGTTCATTCCCTTAACCCTAAGGTCACACTTAATGACCTCGTCCCATGTCTTTCTCGGTCTACCCCTCATAACCCCACCCCCAATATTAACACTTCTCACCTTCCTCACCCAATTATCATCCCCCATCCTCTCCACATGTCCAAACCACCTCAATCTACCTCTCCTCATCACAACACCAATACGCTCCAGTCCCATCCTACCTCTCAACTCTTCCATTGTAAACCCAGCCCCTCCAGGCCTTGGACGCAGGGGCACACTGCACATCCACCTAATTATTGTCATTTCTGTACGTCTGAGCCAGCGAATATCTTCCTCCTTCACTGCCCAGGTCTCACTGCCATACATCATTACACTCCCAACACATGCTGCATACAAAGACCCCTTAGCACGTAGGGAGAGCCCTCTCAATGTCAGGAGAGGCAAGAGCTCCCTGAACTTCTTCCAACCACTTCTCACCCTAGCCACAGAGCAAGCTCCAGCCCCACCTCCAGCACACAACATGTCATCCAATCCACCCTCTGTACTCCACATACATTCCTCGGCAGTCCCATCTCCACTGGCATTTTCATGCCACACCACAGTCTCACATCCGTATGTTAAAGCTGGCACTAACACTCCCTCATGTAAGCCTCATGCAGCTGCAACACTCAAGCCTCTGTTTCTTATCAAGACCTTCATTGCACCAGCTACTTTTCTTCCTTATGTCACTCTACTTTCAAACTTCTTTTGCACATTTTCCTCTCTTTTCTATCACTGTACCCAGGTATTTGAACTCTCTCACCAATTCCAGTCTCTCTCCATTCACTGTAACATCACATAGGGAGTCACCTTCTCTCTCAATAACCATCACTTCACTCTTTTCTATATTTACTCTCAAGGCACGACACTCACAGACATCAGCAAACACTGCACTGGCCTACCAAGTTCTTGTCCGGTACTTGCAAGCAGTACTGCATCATCAGCATACAACAAAATTGAGATATTCCATCCATCACCATTCATTACCAACGCCATCCCTCTCTCCACTACTCGTGTTTTTACTTCTCTCATCATCCCATCCATGTACATATTGCACTTTATAAAATTCTATATTCTCTCTCTCTCATAAACACACAAAGTATTTGTTCACTTCTTTTCAATATGGTACTCACCCTTTCGACAAACTTGCTGCGAGCAATGTTCTTGATGAGCTTATAGAGAGGTGTAGTATGGATGGGACCACTACCGCCATGGCTCACTGAGATCACAGCAGTGTATCTGAAGAAAGTGTAACATTAAGCATAGGCAGTCCTCATTTAAAGTTACAATGTGTGCAGGCAAAATCCTACTTTCAGTGCAACAACATATTTTTGGTTCATGTGAAAAAAAAAAAAAAAAAAAAATTAAAACAAAAAAAATAATCATCATCATTATCATCTGGACCTTCTTTCCCACCCTAGGGCAGGGTGAGGAGTAGCAATGTCTAGACAGCCCAAAATTGCCCAATCCAATGGGCCACACTACCATTTACTCACCATTCAAGCCCCTGGAATCCTGGCTCTATTTGATACGCCAAAAACATTCACAATATTTTGTAGCTTCACACAAACATATCTGACAGTGTCAATCTGGACATTGTCACATTAAAAAGGGATGCCAAATCCCTGATCATGCACTTCTCACAATATTCATCCAGCCAGCTTGATCTCGTTAGTTCCCTAGCCTCACCAACTTCCAAACCTCTCTTCCTCACCAACTCATCCACCATATCCCTCCACCTTCTCCTTGGCCTACCTCGCCTCCTCCTTCTTTCCAATTTGCTCAGATGTACCTTTTTCATCACTCTATTGTTATCCATTCTCTCCACATGACCATACCATCTCAGTACACTCTCTTTGACTCCGGTGCCCACAGATTTCCTCACTCCACATCTTTCATGAATCACATTATTTCATATCCTATCCACTTTCTGTTCTCCACATACTTTCCTCAGCAGTCCCATCTCCACTGCTCTTACTCTTGACTTTTCATTTTCATGCCACACAATAGTCTCACATACGTATGTTAAAGTTGGCATTAACACTCGTTCACGTAAGCCTCCTGCAGCTGCAACACTCAGGCCTTTGTTTCTTATCAAGGCCTTCATCACACTCACTACTTTCCTTCCTTGTGTCACTCTACTTTCCACTTCTTTTGCACATTATCCTCTCTTTTCTATCACTGTACCCAGGTATTTGAATTCTCACCAATTCCAGTCTCTCTCCATTCACTGTAACATCACACTGCGAATCACCTTCTCTCTCAATAACCAGCACTTTACTCTTTTCTACATTTACTCTCAAGGCACAACGCTCACAGACATCAACAAAACTTTGCATTAGTCTACCAAGTTCTTGTCCTGCACTTGCAAGCAGTACTGCATCATTAGCATACAACAAATATGAGATATTCTATCCATCACCATTCATTACCAACGCCATCCCCCTCTCCATTACTCGTGCTTTTACTTCTCTCATCACCCCATCCATATATATATATATTGAACAACCATGGGGATATCACACAACCTTGTCAAACGCCCACACTGATCATGAACCATTCACTTAGATGCCATTAACCCTTACACAAGCCTCACTACCATCATAAAAACTCTTGGTGGCACCTAGCAGCTTACCATCTACACTGTACATGCGCAACACCTTCCGCAATCCTTACCATCTACACTGTGCATGCGCAACACCTTCCGCAATCCTTCTCTAATTTGTCGTATCCTTTTTCCAGATCCATGAATGCCATAAACACCTTATAATCCTTCTCACAAGCCTTCTCTGCTATGTCTCACTGCAGATGTCTGACCCACACGTCCTCTGCCATTCCTAAAGTCACCCTGTTCATCACTCACTAGGACTTCTAATATTTCTCTTACTTCCTCTATAATAATTCTTCCATATACCCTCCCTACCACACTCAATAAACTTATGCCACGATAATTCTTGCACTCACTTTGCTCAGTTTTATTTTTGTACAGGGGTACAATCACAGCCTTTTTCCACTCTGCTCTGCTGGGAATTTCACTCATCCATTCCTTCTTACACATCTCCAACAAGCACTTCATTCCACTTTCTCCACTACACTTAAGCATCTCTGCACACACCTCATCAACTCTAGCTTCATTCCCACTTTTCAGCCACTTCACAAGTGCTCTTCACCTGTGCAAATGTCATGCTTCCTGACACTGCATTCCTTCTTTGCACATCCCCAAACCCAATCATGTTTACAGTGGCTCTGCTCTCTCTATTCCCATTCACTGGGCTTTCAAAATATTTTTTCCATCTGGTCCTTACTTCATCCCTCACACTTTCACATTTCTTTC
This sequence comes from Coenobita brevimanus, assembly GCF_032717465.1. Taxonomy (NCBI): domain Eukaryota; kingdom Metazoa; phylum Arthropoda; class Malacostraca; order Decapoda; family Coenobitidae; genus Coenobita; species Coenobita brevimanus. Next base: position 33,697,643 of record NC_137013.1, read on the forward strand.
TGTTGTCACCTCTACACTTCCGCACCTCTTTCCAGAATAACTTCCTGTTTTCAGAATAGTTTACATTCATTATTCTTCCTAGATCATCATTTACCTCCTCCTTTTTCCACTTCACCAGTCTATTTACATGCTTCTTGTTCTCAACATATTCAGTTCTTAATTCTAATGAACCCCTGTCCTGTAACCATTCTAACCACTTCTTCCTCTTTTCCTCCGCTGCTCTCTTAACCTCTTCATCCTACCATGCCATACCTTTCTTCTTTGTTGTTACTCTTGCCACACCACACACTGCTTTAGCATTCCTAACTAAGCAATCCCTGTATGCATTCCACAGGTTGTCTAGATCCATTTCATTCCAATTCACAGATTCTGACTCCTACCCTACTTTGGTCTTGTATTCATCTGCCATTTCTTTGATCCTCAGTTTCTCGACTTTCAGTCTTTCTCCCTGACTGCTCCTCTCTCTCCTGGTCCACCTCACTCCCCTCAGGTTCGTCTTGCACACCACAACCATATGATCTGACAGACCTTCACATCCTCTCATGGCCCTCATATCAGCAACCATTCCCAGCATCGTCCTCTCTACGAGCAGATCATCAATCAAGCTGCTTTCAACACGATCCCCATTCCCTCTATACCATGTATATTTATGTGCATCTTTGTGTTTGAAATACGTTATAGATGCACAACCTCCTTTCCTGACACTTATCCTTCAGTCGCTTCCCATTATCATTTTCTCCTGGTACTCCATAACAGCCCATTATGTTACCTTCAGGACCAGTGCCTACTCTTCCATTCATATCACCCATTACGATCACTATATAGCTCCTGGGTATTTCTCCCACTGCTTCATCCAGCTCATCCCAAAACCTGTCTCTCTCTCACTCCTGTCCTCACACAGTGCATACACTACAATCACAGTCACTTTCACCTTCTCAAACTTGAACTTGACACATACATCTTGAGCGGATACATTTGTAATCTCTCATTCCACTCTGCCACAACTAACAAAGCAACTCCGTCCCTGCATCTTCCTCACCCGTTCATGCCTGATCTTACACACTTTACACCCTCCCACTCCACTTCACACCCTTTCATCTTTGTTTCACACAATGTCATCACAGCATATCTCGCACTCTTGAACACATTCACCATTTCCACCCTCCTGCTCTCCTCATTCATACCTCTCACATTCCACATGACCATATGAATCTGACAATTTGTCTGGGGCCCTGGGCAGGTATTGGGCCCTCTCACGCTCTCCAAAACAAAAAAGAAAAAAAAAACTCTGATTTCAAAACAACTTTATAGCTAGTCATGAGCAACTTCTAAGTGAGATCCAGGTATTACCAGTATTTCATCAACAACTTAACCCCTTGGCTGCAACAGCCCTAAATATTTCCTATGTCGGTGGTGCGGGGAAACCGGTTCAAAATATTGTTTTCATCATGTGCTTTGATCCACTTATACCTAACAAAACATGATACCATTTTAGTCTGTCAAATTTCACACTCCACACTGATGATTTGCAACTCACTCATTGAGCATATGCATTCACTAGGCGTGAAAAGTATCCAAAAAGCTCGCAATATTTCATGTGGCTCTTTCAGAATGTACGACAGTCTACTGATCAGCGTTTCTGGAATACTATATGCAGCTGAGGGGTTAATACTGAAATGACTTCAAATGGGGACTACAATATTTGTACTGTATATGAATACAGATACTAGATGTCATGGGATACAAAGTTACTTTGCACAGTAACCATGTAATAACAACAAAAAACATTATGAAAGTAGTACCAGGTTCTGCTGGGTAAGTAGAGTGTCTATTGTTAAAACATTCTATATTACTATTTACTGAAAATGGTTTCCAAAACTACTATACTATGCTGTACAAATAAACTATATAAGTAAGCAGTACTGAGTGACATATACAGCATTTATACTTTAACCTCTGTCACACTGATTTTTCATACAGTAGTTTATCTCCCAAGTCATTGTTTCATAACCAACATAAATTGTACCTCATATGAGGCTTGCAGCAAGGCCAGTGAAGACCATTGTGTCTCATATGAGGTCTACAGCATGGTAGGGTTAAATCCTTGTCTGCATAGGGTTTCCCTTAAATAAACAAATTCATATGGCAAAAGCATCATGAGGGCTACATAGTAACTCTGTTAATTTTTCACATGTACCTCTCTCTCTGGTGGTAGGTGGTGGCAACCATCATCCACTCACTTGATGTAGTGCTGCCTACTTCTTCCTTAGCCTTTATCTGTGCCTGCTCTCCTCTCTTCCTATTTCTCCCATCTTTCCTGTCACTTCTTAATATTTTTCTTTCCTTTACAGGTGGCTTTACATTGAGTGGCATGCCAAATGGTTTCCTGTAAGCCAAGAAACCATTTACAATGCTCATATATATATAACCAAACCATACGTGCTCCCTATGTGTCAACAAGTGCGTTGGTGGAGGGTTAGTGCCCCTCCCCGTAAAACAAATAACTCGAAGTCAAATGGCCACCCCTTACAGGATTATGGCGTCTGACAATAGATAGATAGATAGACCTCTCACTTTTTATTCTAAAAACCTCCCACATTAGTCTAAACTCATGCATGAAGCAGTGGATGGTGGAAGGTCACTGCTACTGTGACAAAGTGGTGCACCATAGTCCAAGGGGGATCAGGTGCCCTTCAGGACCTGTAATACTGTACATGAACTGAACAAATATAATAATAAATTGCCCATCCATGTCAGGTGTACGAGGGATGGCCACTAAAATGTGTACATACAGCACATACTGTTCTGAGCTCTGCTTGCATTCCTCCTCCATTATAGTGGGTGTGCAGAACCCATCTAACTACACACAGTCACCCTGTGTCTGTCAAGCTTTGTGACTAACCCACTCCCAGACTTTCTTCCTCATTCTGTTGTTTCCCTTGCCTCCAACTAATTTGTTCAAGCATCCTGAAATTAACAGATCTTTAATGGATTTTCTTTTTGTTCACCTTTCTCTAGGAAGAACATTTGCAACCTCTCAGCTTTGGATTCTTTCTCGATGTAAAAAGAGGGGAGGGGCGGGTTACACCTCAGTGCATCAGCATCTATGAATATGTAAAATAAAATAATAGTGGCAGCATACCTTGGTGAGGGAGAGAGACCAAGTGGTGTGAGATAGAAGGGGAAGTGAGGAAGGTAGTCTGAGAAGGACAAGTTGACTGCTAGAGCTCCTGGGGTGGAGTTCCATACAGAGAGTGGTCGTGCTCGCTGCCGACGTACTCGGTCTGCCACAATCTGTAAATATTAATTAGGGTAGAGATTTGCCACAATGCTATCGTTCATCCACCTAACTTCATTGACATTTTCATCCTTCTGCATTTTTTTTTTTTCATAATTCAAAGGCAGAATACAACAATAATGACTAAATTCTTTCCACAGCAATTCAACATAACTAGGATAAGAGCTTAATGATAATCTCTTGTTATGGCTCAGTATTCATGAAAGAGAAATTTCTGGCCAACGTAGAGTGGACAGAATACAATGATTAAATTTGCATTGTGTAAATATACATGAAATGAGAATAAATTACAGGTATATTAAATTTAAAATTTTCTTCATACAGGGTACATATGTTACAGTATGTCAACCTAACCAAACTTCAGAATGAGTAATGAAAAAAAAATTACAATTGGAAAAAAAAAAAAAAAACTTTACTACACACTGCAGCAATCAGAAGTATGGCTCTCCTGACTTATCTAGACAATGCAAGAGAATCACTGTAATCATTACCTTTCTGACCTTTTTTCCACCTAAGGATGAGGTGAAACAGGGTCCAAAAAACAAAGTAAGAAAATGAATATGAAAAGGAAAACTATCAACAGTATGCTTATTGAAATTAACCAGACATTAAATTACACATCATCAAGCCCTAGAATCAGGGCTTCATCTCACAGGCCTAACAAATGAATAAGGCAGTAGATGTATAATCTGTTTTATTATTGCTACCACACGAGTTCAATCTGCATGAGGTGACTGGTGGTTTTTCAATCACGCAATACCATCAAGGGAAGGAGGCCAGTCATCTGCTCTTAAATGTACTGGAGTAAAGTAGTCTAGCCATGAAACCCTATACCTGGAAGATTTGAAAAGGGGTAATGTGGTAATGGCTGCTACTTTTTCATTACTTTACATTTACACTTAAGTGTACTGGACTATGGCAGCAAAGGCCTGGGCTCCTATGCTCTTATGGAAGTACAGTACAGTAAAACCTCGATATAATGGACTTAAATAGACTGGAATTCCCTTTTAACAGGATCGAGGAGCTACTGGACTAATTTCCTATATACTGGAAAAAGTCCGATAAAGCCAGAAGCTATCCGGACTGCCTGACCACTTCAGCAATGTTCACCACAATAAGGTAAATAAAAGACATGTTCATCAGTGTACAATACAGTATTATTATATATTTTATACCATTTGATTACTGTAGATAATGTATAGTACAGTTCAGTGCTGCAATGGTAGTGAAAACAGTTTAAAAATCACTGGTGGGATCCAGACTAATGTCTGACACATCGGAAAAAGTTTGGGTTAACAAGGGGAAGTCCGGATCACTTTTATTGGAATTTTGCTTTTTTCTGAATGGCTTGGGCCCCAATCAGTCCGTTACTGTGAGGTCTTACTGTCCTGTATCACGAGATTGGTTGTTACTGTTTCATTACTCAGAGGTGGATCTAGAAAAAAATCTGGGAGGTTCTGAAACATTCTGACTGAGTGAGCCACATGCTTATTACACATGCTGGGGGAAGAGCAGGGGATCTGCATGCTTCCTCTTGAAAAACAAAGTAGAATGGTGCATTTTGATGCTATAGGGAAGAATAATAGCTGAATTTTCAGTATTTGTTGAAAAGGGTGGGTATGATTCAAAAGCACCATGCTCTACCTCTCTCCTGAACCTAATCCCTTCCAATTAATGACATACACTAGAGGGGTCTAGCACAATTTGTCCTGGCCAATCTAGTAGTAACTGTATGACGGTGGGCTCTCTACCTGAAAATACGAATGCATGCACCTTCTGAGTTGCATCATTCGTTATAATATGTCGTCCCTGTCTGAGGCCTGTTACTATTACTGTACCTCAAGTGTGGCAAACACAATTTTTTGCACTGATGAGAAGTACTGGTTCCAGATGACCTGTGTCTGCTGCCTCATATACAACATCTGAGAGGCATTGACTGATCGCACCATCTCAGGAACCTGCAATGAGGAAAATACAAATTTTACCACTGGAGAAATTTATATCCTAACCAAAGCAATTTCATTTTACTGCTGGAAAAACTCTTTCAAAATACATTACTCCTGGAGAAATTCATATCCTTAACAAAACAATACAGAGAAATAAGGAAGTTCTAGAGAATTGTGGTGTTGATGTGGATGTGTTGGAAAGCTTTTGGAGTATCCTGACATGGTGTGGCCATATGAGTGAACAGAGTGTGAAAAACTGATGTGAATGAAATGGAAAGGGAGGATGAGGATGAAGTGGAGGGATACTGTGGAGAAGTATTTAAATGAGAGTGATGGAAGATGGCGAGATAGCAGCATGTAGAGGATTGGGCAGGGGTCGGTCTTTTCATCATGGGCCACCAAAGGCCACCTCACCTAACCTAGCCTAACCTAATCTTGCTCTTCCAGTGGCTCTCAGTGCACCATGAAGTGGCCCTCAGTGGTTCTCAGTCTTTTCATCGATGGCCACGTGGGAGCACACACCAGCCATCCACTTGATGCAGTGCTGCTCTCGGGTGTCTGCCCTTTCCTCTCCTCCATCCTTCTTTCCTTCCATCCTCTTCTGTCTTTCTTTCCTTCATTCTTTCCTCGTCCTTCTGCCTACGGGTGACTTTACACTCCCTCTTCTTCTGTCTTTCCTTCCTTCATTCCTTCCTCTTCATTCTGCCTTGAGTGACTCTACACTGACTGACAAGCCAAATGGTTTCATGTACACCAGGAAACCATTTACTATGATGGGTGGCAACCATAAAACCAAATTTTGGCACCTGGTGGTTTAGTGGGTAATTATGGCGCTCCAATCGGATTGAGCAGGTGAAGGTTTATACCCAAGGAGTGGCTGGGGTTTACGGCTCATGTAATGCCACTCTGGGATGAGTGAGGCTGGTCACTCTCATCTTAAATGTCAGTACCAACTTGCCTAGTCCCGGGTTCCTACGCAACTCATGGGGCAAAGTAGGACTGGATGATGGATGGATGGATGGCCACTGAGCGCCACCTCACCTAACCTAACCTAACCAAACTTTGGTTTTCCATTGGCCCTCAGTGAAAGGACTCACCGCTGAGCAGCATGGAAGCTATCTGTTCATTGCTACCTCTTTCAAGATTAAGACATCTGGCTACTGACAGACAGAATTGTATTGTAAACAAAAATGGCTTAATTTTACCATTGGAGAAATTCATACTCTACAGAAAAAGCCCAGTACATTCCCTAGGGGTCAACCCCCAACTCATCTGTTTTTCCACTGAGACCTGTTCCTGCACTGACCAAAGTTTCCCCATGGATTCATTTTCCCCAAGGGGCCTAAAGTCCTCCATGGACCTATTTTCCCCATAGGCCTGTCTTTTGCCCCATGAACCAATTTTATCCATATATCTATCTTTTTCCATGATCTACTTTACTAAATGACCAATTTTTTCCTATGAAAAATTTTCCCTACAGGCCTATAATACCCATGGGCCTACTTTACTTCCATAGCCCTATTTTCCATCACAGATGTACTTTCTCCTGTGGACCAATTTTACCTCATGGACCATTCTTCTTCCTATGGGGAAACATCAAATCCCCATATGGACCCATATTCATCCTTGTACCTATTTCACCCATGAATCTGTTTTTAACCATTGGACCTATGGGTTCACTTGGACCTTTTTCCTCCAAGGACTTATTCTCCATGGACATATTATCCCAGCTGGATTTATTCCAAAAACCCTATGGACCTACTTTCCCCCCATCTACCCACCCACCCACCAACATACATACCTAGTTACCTACCCAACTCACCCAGTGTAACCAGTCTCAGTAGTCGCATTATGACTTAGCAAATTTCCCCTCACCCCCTGAACACAGTCATAGCAGATTAAATAGTACAGTATAGGTTAAATCTATAGTGCCTCTATGTGTGTGTGTGTGTGTGTGTGTGTGTATTTACCTAATTGTGATATACAGGAAATGAGCTACGCTCGTGGGGTCCCGTCTCTGTTTCTCAATAAGTCAAATTTAGCTTTAAACTCGTTTAAGTTTTTAGACTGGACGATCTCTTTGTCCAGGCTATTCCACAGGTCTACTGTATACATCTATAAGGAAAACTATAATTCTTGATATCCTTCAAGCAGCTTGACTTCTTCAGTTTCATTCCATGTCCTCTTGTTACTCTCTTATCTTCTTTGTCAATTTTTTATCTACTCCCACCATGGTGCTGAACACTGCAATCATGTTCCTCTCTTTCTCCTTTCTTCTAAGGAAGGCAAATCCAGCTTTTCCAGCCTCTCTCTGTACAACAGATCTGCCAGACTGGGGACCATTTTGGTTGCTGTTCTTTGTATTCTCTCAATCTTGTTTTTATTTTTATTTTTGCGTGGGGACAACACTACTGCTGCATATTCTAACCTGGGGCGAATCATGGCCACTATTAATTTTTTCATCATCTCCTCATCCATATAATGAAAGGCTACTCTTATATTAGTCAGGAGTTTATACGTCTCTCTAACTGCCCTGTTAATGTGTTATTCAGGTGACAAACTGCCCTGGACCAGCACTCCCAAATCTTTCTCTTCTCTCGCTTTTGTGATTGGTTCATTAGCCATCAAATAATTCAATGATGGCCTCTTGGTACTTTTACCCATTTCCAATATTTTACATTTCTTTGCATTAAATTTCATTTCCCACATCCAGCTCCAATCGTGTATCCTATTCAGATACTCCTGCAGCATTTTACAATCCTCCTCAACCTCTACCTTCCTCAAGATCTTTGCATCATCAGTAAACAGACTTGCATAGCTGTTCACTCCATCTACCATATCATTTACATAAATCAGGAACATTACTGGCACCAATACCGAGCCCTGTGGGACTCCACTTGTTACTTTCCTCCATCCAGACATCCTATCCTTTATTACTTTCTCATTTGTGTCTCTCAAAAAGTCTCTCATCCATTCCAGGGGGTTCCCCCTCAGTCTTCCTATATGCTCTAGTTTCCACATTAGTCTCCTATGAGGTACCTTGTCGAAGGTCTTCTCCAAATCCAAATACACACAATCCACCCAACCATCTCTCTCCTGTAGCAAGTCAATCGCTTTTGAGTAAAAACTCAACAAGTTGGAAACACATGACCTTCCACTTCTAAATCCAAACTGACTATCAGCCAAGATATTCATCTCTTCCAGATATTTTATCCATCTCTCTTTCAGAATTCTTTCACACAATTTTGCGACCATGCTGGTTAGGGACACTGGTCTATAAATCAGGGGTTCTTCCCTGTTTCCTCCCTTATAAACTGGTACCACATTTGCCCTCTTCCATTCTTGAGGCACTTTCCCCTCTTCCAAAGAACACACAATTAAACTGTGAATTTTATCTGCCAGTTATTTTCTGCATTCCTTCAGTACCCAATTAGAGATTCCATCTTGTCCTGGGGCTTTCCTTACATCTTGAGTTTCCAGTAATTTATACACTTCCTGTACTTCCACTTTTATATCTTTTATCACTACATTTCTAGTCACTCCCACTCTTTCCACAAACTCCTTTTCATTTGTGAAAACTGATTGGAAACATTTGTTCATTATTTGTGTGTGTGTGTGTGTGTGTGTGTGTGTGTGTGTGTGTGTGTTCTTACCTAATTGTATCTTTACAGGAATGAGTCAAGCTCGTACTGTCCCGTGTCTTAAACCATATTTATCGTACATATCCTTAAATTTGTGAATTGTTTTGGCACACACTATTTCATTCGGTAGTGCATTCCACTGATCAATTGTTCTATTTGGGAAACTAAATTTCCTTACGTCTTTATCGCCTCTCTTTTTATGCAGTTTTTTGCAGTGTCCTCTTGCTGATGCTTCCCCATACGCTAAGTAATCATTAATGTCTATTTTCTCCTTCCCTGATATGCATTTATATAGCATAATCATGTCACCTCTTTTCCTTCTCTCCTGTAATGTTGGTAGATTCAGTTTATTTAGTCTTTCTTCGTAGCTTAGATCCCTTAAGCTTGGTACCCATCTTGTAGTGGCCCTTTGAACTTTTTCAATCTTGTCTATGTGTTTTTTGAGATGGGGACTCCAGACTACTGATGCATACTCCAGGGTTGGTCTGATGAATGATGTTATTATCTTTCTTACCATGTCTTCATTTATGTATGTAAACACTATTCTCATATTGGCAAGCAGTGTATACATGTTACGTACCTTCTCACTGATGTGGTCAGCCGAAGACAGTCTGATATTGACAATCACACCTAGGTCCTTCTCTCTTTCTGATGTGTGTAGGGTTTTATTTCCTAATGTATAATCCCAATCAGGTCTTTTTCCACTTTTACCAAACTTGATTACATGACACTTGTCCACATTGAATTCCATTTGTCATGTATTACTCCATTCATGAAGTTTATTTAATTCTTCTTGTAGCTCTTTACAAGAGTCTGTGTTAGTAATTCTCCTTTGTATTTTTGCATCATCTGCAAACATATTTAGATAACTTTCATTTCCAGTGTTTCTGTCTATATCATTTATATACACTAAAAACATGATTGGTGCCAGCACTGAGCCCTGTGGTACTCCACTAGTCACTTCTTTCCATGATGAGTAATTTCCCCTTAGTACTGTTCTCATTTTCCTTTTCATAAGAAAATCTTGCATCCAACAATACAGATTGCCTCAAATTCCTCCTTGATGGTACAGTTTCCATAAAAGTCTTTGGTGTGGTACTGTGTCAAATGCTTTCTTGAAATCTAAATAGATACTGTCCACTCATCCTCCTCTTTCCTGTAATGTGTCTGTTACTCTGTCATAGTAGCTCAACAGATTAGTAACACAAGATTTTCCTTTTCTGAAACCAAACTGTCTTTCTGTTATCATACTGTGTTCTTCTAAGTGATTTACCCAAGCTTTTCTTATAAGCTTTTCTAATACCTTGCTTACAACACTGGTTAGTGATACTGGTTGGTAGTTACGTGGATTTTGTCTATTCCCTTTCTTGAATAAGGGAACAATGTTTGCTTTCTTCCAAATATCAGGTAGTTTACCTTGACTCAAGGATTTCTTGAAAATTAAAAATAATGGTTTACTTAACTCCTTTGCACATTCACGTAGAACCCAACATGAAATTTCATCAGGACCATGTGCTTTTCCTTTGTCTAATTTACTTAGCTCCTCCTGTATTTCTTTTTCTGATGTTTGTATATCTGGTAGTATGTGTGGGCATGCTTGTTCCACATAATCCCTTTCAATTTTTTTTTTCCTCTTTAAAAACTGATTGGAAATTCTTGTTTAGTGCTTCACAAATATCCTTCTCTTGTGTATAGGTGATTCCATCGTCCGTAATGGATTGTATTTGATCTTTTACTTTAGTTTTGCTTCTGATGTAGCAGTAAAATAGCTTTGGTTGATCACTACTTTTATTTGTAATATCCTCCTCAAACTGTTTCTGGACTTCCCTCCTTATTCTTGTATAATAGTTTCTTGCCTGTTTTTAATTATTATATGCTCTTTCACTATTGTCTTCTGTATCTATTCCACAACAAATCTCTTTTTTCTTTTGATTTTTTACATTCTGTATTGAACCATTTCTTTATTTTCTTTTCTGTTTCTTTGTGCTGTGGGATGTACTTCTGGACTCCTATTTCATAAAGTTCACAGAATTTTTCATACATAGCATTTAAATCTTGTCCTCTAAGCTCATTTTCCCAAGCAATTTCTAAGAAGTACTTTTCTTGCCGTTACAGATGGCTTTGCATTGAGTGACAAGCCAAATGGTTTCCTGTAAGCCAAGAAACCATTTACAATGCTGGGTGGTAACCATATAACCAAACCGTATGTGCTCCCTACGTGTCAAGTGGGTTGGTGGAGGGTTAGTGCCCCTCCCTGTAAAACAAATAACTCAGAGTCAAATGGCCACTCCGTACGGGATTATGGCGTCTGACAATAGATAGATAGATAGATAGACTTCTTTAGGTCATGATACTTTCCCTTTTTATAGTTTAGGCTCTTTTTGTAACTTTCATTGCTGTTATCTATGTCATATGCAATCCTGAAATTGCAATTTAGTACTGCATGGTCACTTTTGCCGAATGGAGGGTGATATATTAAATTGTCAATATTGTTTTCTTGCCTAGTAAATATGAGATCTAGCATTGAGGGCACATCAAGTCCTCTTTTTCTGGTGCTTTCCCTTACATATTGCATTAGGAAAAACTCTTGCACAAGATCCAGGAGCTTTTGGTCCCAACAGCTTTCTTGGCTTATTATATCTAGAGTATTCCAATTTATATTTGTATCAAAATCTCCAGTTAGTATAATTCTTTTCGATTTCTCTTCCATTTTATGTACTAATGCTCTTAAACTCTGAATTGTACTCTCCGCCAGTTCCTCATATTCGTCTCTTTCCCATGTGTTAGATCTGGGTGGCATGTACAAATTGGCTACAATTACTTTCCCTTCAGATGTATTTATCTCTACTGCAATCAGTTCTACTTGTGATGGTATATCTAATTCTATTTCTTTGACTTTTAGATTTTTCTTAGTTAATATTATAATTCCTCCTCCATTTTTTAAGTTCCTATCTCTTCTCCATATATTATATTCCTCTAAGTTTAGGATGTCATTTGATATCCTTTGTGTTAATTTTGTTTCAGTTAGGCATATTATATGTGGTTCATTTTCTCTGACATAATAATTCATCTCTAATAATTTAGATACCATTCCATCCACATTTGAGTACATCAACTTAATCATCTTGTTTATATACTTGCCATGATTTGGTTCTACTACCTTCCTCCTTTTTATTCCCTCCTGTTTATGTACCACTTTCGTACCTGCAATCTAATTACTTTGTAAAACAATGTATTCTTCTCCTCCTCTGATCTTCCCTCATTTTTTGTTTTTGCTTCCTCCCTCTTCTCTTTCAGTAATTCCAGTTCCTCTTGTGTTAGGCATCTTTTTATCCATACATTTTTTAATTCCTCTTTTTCCATAAGATTCTTTGCATTTTTTAGTATCTCCTCCACGGTGTTTACACTCTGGAAGGTTACCTTTAGGGGTCTTGACTTGCTTTTCTCATATTTCCCTAACCTTTTGTGTTCCTCTATGTCTTCACTACAGATTTCCTCTGATATTTCTTTCAATATGCTCATTACATGTGCCATCTCCTTTTTGTCTCTTGAGATCTTGTTTTTTACTTCTTCCTCTTCTATACCAGTGATTACGATAGATTTGTTAATATCTACTGAGTCTCTGACTAACTTAGGATTGTTTTGGATTATTGTTTTCACTTCCTTTTTAATGCTTTTTACCTCCACCCTTGTTTCCAAGTCTTTCTTTACTTTCACTATTTCAGCATAGGTGGTTTCCACATCATTTTTGTAGCTTTGCACAGCTTCATTCACCTATGTTATCTTCTCAGTATCACTGCTCTGGTCTATCAGACTGCTTACTTGCCTAATTGTCACTGTATCATTTTTGAATTCTTCCATAATACAGTACTCTCGTTGTTGACTACTGTACTTGCCATTTCACTAATTTTCCTCCTAAGTGTACTCACTTCAACTGTTAGCTCATCTATGGTTATGTCTTTCTTGTTGACTTCCTATCCTAATTTTTCTATTTCTTCCTTTTGCAAGTGCATCTGTTTCTTAATTTCATCAATCTCATTTTGAAAAGCCGTCTCTAACCTGTGTACTCTTTCCACCAGTTTATTGTGAGTCTCCATTTCAACCAGTTCTTGGTAGGAAATCATCATCCTGCTTTCTAACTTTATCCCTTTTCTTTTCCAAATTTGCTTTACTGGTCATTTTGCAGTACTAAAACTGCATATAGTACTTACATTCCCTGGGGCAGATTGTAGACTAAACAACGATCAGCTGATTGTGCGCATTCTTGCGCCGCTGGTTTGTTTACTTTTCTGTTAGACCAAGTCTTACTAAAAACTTCTTCTTTTTTATATTAGAACATCATTTAGTCCAACCTTGTACTAAGCTTGACTCATATAAAGATATTTAGGTAATGCCGCTGGCCAAGTTGGCCAGGTATAGAGCGGTGGTGACGTGCATCTGCTTTCTCTCGGTGTGTGTGTGTGGGGGGGTTGACTGATGGATTTGGGTGCTGTGAAAATACTGTAGGTCTATAGTAGAAATAGGTCCATGAATGAATAAAGGTACACTGGAGAACAAGACCCTGGAGGAAATGGGCCAGTGTAGGAACATGTCTAGAGGGAAAAAATGTCAAAGGATAATATGCCTATGAAGGTAGTAGGTCCATAAGAGATAATAGGTCCATGGTAAAAATACAGGTAGGTTCCGAGGGGAAATACAGTAGACTTGCATAGTGCGTGAGAGATTGGGCGAACCACGACCTCACGCACTGTGAATATATAATCTTATGGGAAAAATTACATTTGGACGGTACCCCCTCATACCTGGACATTTCTTGGCCCTCAGTGACATAATAAAGGTCAACTACAGATATAGCTACAATAACAAAAATATGAGTGGTCACCTTAACAACAGTCGACAACAGGCCTGATGGACTTAAATACAGTAATATAGGTTCCGAAGCGCGGCAACACTTACGGCGCCACACCCCCTGCCACACCTCCCACTGCACCAACACTTCCCTCCACAGACCCCTCTTGAAAACCTTCCCCAGGAGCCTCAAAGTCACTCACTTTGGCCATAAACTCCTCGAAGTCCAATGCTCACACTTCTGACATTGCATCCTCTTCATCAACAGGAGCAGGAGCAGACGGTGTAGGTGGTTCTTCAATTTCACTAACTTGAGCCCGCTGTGTGTAACTTGTTATGAGCGTCTGTCTTCTTCTGTTTACTTCTTGTCTGTGTAGAAACTGAAGAGTTTGTCGATACCAACAAGAACTTCCTCCGTTCTTAGGCTGCTCACTTCCTGTTCCTTTACCTCTCCTTGAGCTTATCCACGGCAGCAAGGATCTTGCTTATTCTTGACATACACAGCTCAGTCCTGCCCTCCATCATAACAGGCTGCTCAACTTGACTCTGCCTGGCATCAGGCTCTGCGTCAGCCTCGTCTATCCGTTGCAACACTTCCTCGGGAGGCTGTTCCTCATTAGCAGCATGCACTTCTCATATGTCCGCCAATGTAACATCCTCGAAACCTGGTACAGCTTGTGCTGCTGTCAGTGTCGCTGCCTCAGCCTCGGCCAGTGATTGAATGGCCGTCTCCTGGGTCGTGCATAAGTGAGGAACGAGCATTCACCACGCATGGTTCACCGTTGCAGGTGTAATCTGGTGCCAGGCTTGTAGGAGAAATTCAACTGCGTCCTTCACTGTAAAATGGCGCCAAAATGCCTCAACAGTCATGGCACCTGTGGCGGGTTGGGATACAGCTGCTGGAGGAGATGGAACGGGAGCAGATGCCTCATCGAGGTCTTTGTTGTACACGACAGGTTAGCTGTAGAGAGCAGATCCGCACTGTGCACGAGCCAGGACTGTTATGGCGCGCCCGCTGTCTTGTATCCCAAGCGCGCAGTAGAATGCCCAGGAATTTCTGCGCATAAACATGACGACACGTGATGCGTTGTGTGAGGGATGGTAGCGTACTAACAAAAAATGGCATTTTTGATCCAGTCCTTGCCTCTACCTCGCGTTCTGTGAAATAAACTCGCGCATTCAAGGTTTTTGGTTATGATTTTTGGTCACTCGCGCACAATGCGAATCGCGAACTGTGATGACACGCACTGTGCGAGCCTACTGTATGTCTATGATGGAAATGATGTTCACAGGTAAATCAGGTCCAAAGGGGAAGGTAGGTCCATTGGGAAACTGGTTCATAGGGTGAAAATACTTCCATGAGAGGAAGAGGTCCATGAGGCAAAATACGTCAGTGATAAGTACAGGTCCATGGGGTAAAACAAATCCATCAGAAAAACTCCATGATGGAAAATAAGCCCATAGTGTACGTATGTCTAAAAGGAGAATGGTCAAGGGGATAACAGGTCCTTGGGGAAAAAACTGGCCCATGGAAAAAATAAGTCCAAGGGGAAAACAGGTCCATGGGGAAAAAACTGGCCCATGGAAAAAATAAGTCCAAGGGGAAAAAACTGGCCCATGGAAAAAATAAGTCCAAGGGGAAAACAGGTACAAGGGGTAAATAGGTCCACTTGGTAAAACAGCTCCATGACGGCATGCTGGTCCATGCAGGAGCAGGTCTGTGGGGGAAAATAGGAAAAAGGGGAGGAGGGGGAATAGACCAGTAGGGGGTGGAGTCGGAGACAGGCATATGGTTAAAACCTAACTACCATCTCTTATCTGGTGTTGAGTTACCACTGCAAATTCCAATTTTCTCTTGATTAATTTGCATTTAGTGTTGATGTAATTCCACAAGGGAAAAAAAAATCAGGTTCATGCTCACCTATCTTGATCCACCACTGGCCAAATGATATTCAACTGATGAAAAAGTCCCCACCACAGATGGTAGGCTTGTTATCAAATACAGCAAAGATACTTTGGTCCTTCTGTCAAGGCTACAGTAAAAAAAAAAAAAAAAAAAAAAAAAAAAAAAAAAAAAAATTTTAAGCAGTCCTTGTTTACAGTCTGGGTTGTTTGAAAATATCACAGCTTTTTCAGTGCAACTGGTACTGTAAATAATGGTAGGGAAAATAGAAAATAGGTTTCACTGGAAGTAATCAAACTCTAATACGCAATTCTGCATCTTACTATGAACTTCATAACGAAAAAGAACTAAAGAGGCTACTGATGTCCAGGATTTACTGTATATCAACCTCATTCTCCTCCTCCTCCTCCTCCTATCATCATCATCACCACCCATCTGACCAGACAGTAAGAAAAACCTGAGAGAGGGAGACCTAGAGAGAGTCTGCCCAATTAAATGGACAGCACTCAAGCCCAGCACCTCAAAGACATAAACATCCACACTTATGTGTTTCATGAGGACATCTGTTGTTATATTTCTCTAGACAATTATCATCACTTCAGAGAACCCTTATTCAAAATGGAGATGTTAGAATTACACTTGTTACCCATTCACTAAAAGATATCCTCCATATGCTGAAATGCTGTATAAAATTGTCAGGAGATTGAAAACAAAAACCAATAACAGTCATCATCGGATTCAAGTTCGTCCCTTCATTACAATTATGTATTTCTGTATTCTTGCTGCCACCAAACAATGATAATCGACTTATGAAATCTGTGGTAACACACTGAAGGGGTTAATGAAGGCTATCTCTAAACTCTCATGTTCAAAACATACATCTGGAAAAAAAAAAAAAAAAAAAAAAAAAAAAAAACACGCCTCAACGGATTTAAGGGGTTACATCGACACTATCATTCCTAAAGCTAATGTACCTGTAGCAGTAGTCTCTCGTCAGCATATATGGTTGTTGTAGTCCAGTCGATGACCTCGCTGAAGGGCAGCTCCCAGCCATTGGCCAGCAGGACGGGGATGCAGCCAGCCTGGAGCACCTCAAGGAAGCGGAAGGAGCCCAAGCGGCGGCCACGCGGTACCAGGCAGAAGGTTGAGTTGCGCATCAGCACCTCGTAGTCGTACCTGCCGAGAGGAAAAGGTCTAAGTTACCAAGGGGAAAAATATTAGATGCTAATCTTTCCTACTCCGTTGAGGAGATAATATCCACAGCCTAGTACAGTCAGTCCTTTAGGCTGTACTTTGCCAAAAGTGGAAGACATTTTCATGAAAACAGATATTAGTGCTCTATATATATGGGACATGTAGGCCTATTTCCCTTCTCTACAGAATTTGGCTGGACGGGGTCTTCTTAACCCCTTAAATGCGGCCGTGTACAGTCGATCCCCCCCGAGTGGCGGGGTTGTATTGCGGTCTGAGTACCTGTAGGAAAATATTAGCCAAAAATCAGAGATTAACCCTAGAACATTATACTTGGTATGGCAGATAGTACTTACATTCAGCTTTCTCCAGAGACAGGTGTTGAGCCTTCGTGGACTACCCAAGGACTTGTGGAAACTTGCAAAGTTGGGTAACCAAATCTTCACTTTCACACCTCCAGCAACCCGGTTTCCCCTCTACCACAGCCTCATTCTGTCACAGTAAACTTTATACTACAACTTAAAGGTAGTTTGGAATCCGTATTTGTACAATAAGCACTGAAAACAAGGCTAAAATCAACGGAGCGTACGGCCGACATGCACCGTGGCGGTGGTCTTCCCGTCACTCAACAAACATTTCCATTTTCACAGCTAGAAACATGTATACTACATTATTTTCAATCATATTATTTCCCAAAAGATCACCACGGCGCGCTTTTTATTCTGCCTTACGCCCGCCACTTTATTCTCGTTCCTGTCGGCCGCTTGCACTGACTGGGAAGAGCTAGAACTCGCCATAATGTCACTCTGAAAGCCTGCAGTAAACTGACGCTAAACAGGGGCAAACCGTGAGAAAAAAAGCTAGTGTTACAACTGGGGAAACAAGCGTTTCCTATTAGCATAAACGTGGTGGGGGGGGAACGGGGGGAAAACGCGATACTTGGCAACAACTGAGGTCAGTAGTACAAAGGTAAAGTATGCTAGTTGTAGCTAGAGGGTGGTGGTACTGATAGACAATACCAGATGGAGCCTGCTTGCCCACGGTTATTCAAAATTTACTAGAATCGCAAATGCGACGATCCGCCGTTATGTCCTTTTTGCCGAGCGTCGCAAACGAGACGATCCGCGTTTAAGGGGTTAACAAGACGACACACGCATACACAGTGCACATGAAGTATAGCCAATGTACAGCCACATTTTCCACCATCATCAGAGGCAACTTGCTCAATGATCTAAACTGGAATTATAGCATATTATCTCTATCTATACTGAAATGTGTTGGTTCTGATGTATTGGTGTTTTAACCAATCAGAAGTAGAGTTCTCATTTATGAATCATTCTTTCGCAAAAATCTGGAGAATACAGAAGCTGTGTCAGGAACTAATGCCTGTTTAAGATGATAAACTGGAATGACAAACACAGAAAAAGAAACTACATGGGCGAATTAATGATGCTTCTATTACCAAACCAATGGTATCTCAAGAACACTGTTGACCTTCCTGATACTTTCATTTATTTTTCTGTATCACTGAACTGCTTCTCTGGTGTGTTGATATAGAATGTGCATCAACACCCATAGCATCCCTCATATAATATCACATCTGCTTTAATTTCCCCTTCCACTTGGTTCTCAGTCTAGCCCTTCTCCCAGCAGCCAGCCTGCTTTAATACACGTTCCTTGCGGATCATTCTGTTCAAACTACCTCCATATGCTTTTCAACTTGGCATTCATCTCATCATTTATTTGTCTATCTGTCCAATGTACTCATCCCATATGAATTTCTAAGGTGACCTGTTTCTACTACCCATACATGCCCGTCTTGCGTCTCTCAGCATCGAATAATGTCATGTAAACCTACCCCCAGTTTATCGCTATTTTCAAAGCTCAGGTGCAACCGGTCCTACAGTGCACTTAAACTAATTGTATATATCTACGTATACAGTACTTATATATAGTATATGCATATGCATGCAGTAACCTCAAAATGAAACTTTTAAAGCAGCGAAAAAGTGGCACTACTTAGCTAGAAAATAAGATTTTATATATATATATATATATAGGCTTCTGATAAGGGCAATAAGGTGTTTATGGCATTTATAAAATCTGGAAAAAACATACGACAAAGCACCCAGAGAAAGACTGGAGGGTTTTGCACATGTACGGTGTGGATGGTAGGCTGCTAGGTGATGTCAAGAGTTTCTATGATGGTGGTGAGGCATGTGTAAGGGTAAATGGGCATCTAAGTGAATGGTTCATGATCAATCTGGGTGTACGACAACGTTGTGTGATGTCCCCGTGGTTGTTCAATATATATACAGATGGGGTGAGGAGCGAAGTAAAATCATGAGTAATGGAGAGAGGGATGGCGTTTGTAATGAATGATGATGGATGGACTATCTCAAATTTGTTGTATGCTGATAATGCAGTGCTACTTGAAAATACTGGACAAGAACTTGGTAGACTTATACAAAGTTTTGCTGATGTCTGTGAGCGCTGTGCCTTGAGAGGAAATATATGTAGAGAAGAGTAAAGTGATAGGAATCGAGAGAGAAGGTGACTCCCAGTGTGATGTTACAGTGAATGGAGAGAGGCTGGAACTGCTGAGAGTTCAAATACCTGGGTACAGTGATAGAAAAGTGGGGAATATATACAAAAGAAGTGGAAAGTAGAGTGACATAAGGAAGAAAAGTAGCTGGTGTGATGAAGGCCTTGATAAGAAACAGAGGCGTGAGTGTCGCAGCTGCGTGAGGCATACATAAAGGAGTGTTAGCGGCTCAGAGCCAACTTTAACACATGGATGTGAGACTATGGTGTGGCATGAAAATGAAAAGCCAAGAGTGAGAGCAGTGGAGATGGGACTGCTGAGGAATGTATGTGGAGTACAGAGTGGATAGGATACAAATAATGTGATTCATGAAAGATGCAGAGTGAGGAAGTCTGTGGACACCAGAATCGAAGAGTGTGTAATGAGATGGTATGGTCATGTGGAGAGAATGGATAACAACAGAGTGGTGAAAAAGAAAAAAAGAAAATGTGCAAAACAAGTGGAAAGTAGTGACACAAGGAAGGAAAGTAGTTGGTGCTATGAGGGCCCTGATAAGAAACAAAGGCTTGAGTATTTAAGCTACGCTAGGCATACGCGAAGGAGTGTTAGTGCCAACTTTAACATATGGATGTAAGATTATGGTGTGGCATGAAAATGAAATGCCAGGAGTGATGGCAGTGGAGATGGAACTGCTGAGGAATGTATGTGGAGTACAGAGAGTGGACAGGATACGAAATAATGTGATTTGTGAAAGATGCGGAGTGAGGAAGTCTGTGGGCACCAGAATCGAAGCGAGTGTGCTGAGATGGTATGATCGTGTGGAGAGAATGGATAACAACAGAGTGATGAAAAAGGTATATCTGAGTGAATTTGAAGGAGGAAGGAGGTGAGGTAGGCCAAGGAGTAGGTGGAGGGATATGGTGGATGACTGTGAGAAAGAGAGGTATGGAAGTCTGTAAGGCTAGGGAACTGACATGAGACTGAGTTGGCTGGATGAATGTTGTGAGAAGATGTGTATGATTGGGGATTTGGCACCCCTTTTTAACGTGACAGCATCCTGATTGACTCAATCGGATATGTTTATGTGAAGCTACGGAATGTGGAGATGTTTTTGGTGTGTCTGATAGAGCCAGGAATACAGGGGCTTGAATGATGAGTAAATGGAAGTGTGGCCCACTGGACTGGGCAACTTAGGCTGTCTGGATGTTGCTACTCCTCACCCTGCCCTAGGGTGGGATAGGAGGTCTGGATGATGATGATGATGATAACACACACACACATATATATATATATATATATATATATATATATATATATATATATATATATATATATATATGTAAGCAGAGAGGTGAATGCTGTATAAAATTTTGTTTGTTGGGTTCTCAAAACTGCGGTAAAACTACTTACCATCGCTGCCTTCTTTCACTTATGTTAAGGAAATCCGACCTATTTCTGCCTACTGCCCCATTTTCCACACCCTCTCTGACACATCACCCCACACGCCCAGATTTTCCATAATTAATGGCTAACTCATGGAAAGCCATTGCTGGCTTATATATAGAACGGAATCCCCCACTTCTGTGTATTGACATAAGGATCCAGCAACCCCACCGCCCAGAAATTGTTGTCAGCTATGGTGCCTAGTATTTGGAATCTCCTTCACCTTCTGAGTTAGGCCCCACAGAACTGAAACATCACTGCCTCCAGGTATATCTACTGTGTGAATAAGGTATAATATGGTAGTGATAATGATGGAGGGCCTACTATTTTTCACCGTAACATCGAGCACACAAAATTACCCCATTTGGGATTGTGTAACCCTAGTTGGAAATCCTTGATCATCTATCTATCTATCTACGTATTTGTTTATTTATATACATATAAATATTATAAACGTATAAGCGCACTGATGGCAAAAAGGGAGAAAGAAAGAAAAGGTCAGTCTGGTATGAAAAATCACACTGAAACAGCGTGCAAAACTCTTGACATGGCCATCATCCTCCTTATACTGTGATCTGAAAAAATTTTTATATGACCAGAAACTACAAACAGTATAATCCAAAGGCAGGGCAGACAAACACATTACTCTAGTTCAATGTTGCTTTACGAGTCTGGGGTCCTTCCTAAACCATTCCCAACTCCACTGTACAAGCACACCAACACCCTAATAACTTGTACCCAGAGTCACATGGGCAGCCGGGTGTCACATCCACAGTGCACGGTTATATATTCTAACCTCCGACTGTGACCTGCACTGACTAAACTGGTAATTGCTAGAATGGGCTGGCGTGATTTATGCCATATGCCACACACTCTGGATTAACTTGGGGCATTGCCGGGAAGTAGGCATTAAAACACACACACACACACACACACACACACACACACACACAGATTTTCGTCGGCTACGGAATCTCACAACCACCTGTCTTTACAACTTTATATCCTTATATGGCAAGGTAATGTTCTCAAGTATGATACGTAGGTACCCGAGTCGACTAAATGACCTAAGAGTGTAATCTGTAAAAATAAATAGCTAAGGAAGAGGAGCTAAGGGTCATCCCACGGGAATACGCCTCTCTCTCTCTCTCTTTCTCTCTCCAAAGACACATGAAACTTTACTGAAATGCCCCACTGCTTCTTCCAAGTGTGGAGACAATTATCAGGCCCAAAACACCCATTCAGAAAATGTCAGTCATCAATGTGAATCTGGCCCATCTTGGATCCAGTGCCAACCATCTTATCAAGTTTCATCAAAATTCATATATATATATATATATATATATATATATATATATATATATATAGGCTAAAATACATGCAGTTGCTTGAGGAAGTACTTAGGATCATATGTTGCTGTGGGTGGAAGAGTAGATGTAGAAGTGAAGTTTAGAATGAATGAAGTAGGAAAGGTGCTGGGAGGAATGAGAGAGAGAGAGAGAGAGAGAGAGAGAGAGAGAGAGAGAGAGAGAGACTGTACATCTACAGTTCAATGTCTATTACTTCACTGATGCCAAGAACAGACAAATTTATTTACCAGAAAATGAGGGTGGTGGTGATGGTAGCTGGGATGATGACAGTAGTGGTAGCTGTTATGGTGGTGGTAGTGGCTATGATGATAGTCATGGTGGTGATAGCTGTGGTGGTAGTGGTGGACATGTATTGATGATGATGATGATAGTCGTGGTGGTGGTAGCTGTGACATTGTGATAATGATGGTAGATGTGATGGTGGTGGTGGTGGTGGTGGTGGATGTGTGATGATGATGATGATGATGATGATGATGGTCGTGGTGGTTGCTGTGATAATGATGGTAGATGTGATGATGATGGTGGTGGTGGTGGTGTTGATGGTAGCTGTGATGACGATGATGGTGGTGCTGGTGCTGATGGTAGCTGTGACGATGGTGACGGTGGTGGTGGTGACAGCTGTGGTGGTGATGGTAGCTGTGATGATGATGGTGATGGCTGTGGTGATGATGGTCGTAGCTGCCAAGAAACAGCTTTCATGTGGGCAGGTGGGCCACAAAGCACTTGCTCCAAAGCGAAGCATAATTCAGACACAGCTCTAATTTGGACAACTGCAAAGCGGCCCAATAAGGCCGCATTTGCGTCTAGTCGTATCCAAGATAACAGCACCAGCGAAGGCTCCACATCACCCAGTTACTTGGCTATATGGTTGTCACCCAGCGTTGTATAAAAAAAAAAAAAAAAAATGGGCTTGTCATTCAGTGTAGATCACCTGAAGAATAATTTGGCTGCATTACATCGCGCGAGTGGATGATGGTGGCCACCACCTACCACCAAAAACTGTTTGACCAGTGCAGAAGAACGTATAATCATTATAGCACTGGGAATCAGCCAGAAACATTATACGGAGGAAAGGAATACTCTGTACGGCAACTTTACGTCTAAAAAAGTGATACAAAGAGGCTGTAACTGCTCACTGGTACTTAGGTTCTGGCATAACAATTATCTGAGCAGACACATTTACCGTACTAACTGTAATAACAATGCGCTGTAACATAACATTATATTAAAACATGTAATATATAGGCTTACCATAATATCTATGTCAGTTACAGCTGTGAACCTGGCTAGTCCTTGGCAGGTTATATTTGATACAGGAAAATAGTTTATTCCCAGGCATGAATATGGAGTTAGCAATTCGTCAGTTATGTGGAAACACAGCATAATGACAAACCTCTTAAGACTTTCGCGAATGCACAATTTATTATATTATGATACTATCTTCACCAAACCCTTACCGATTACAAATGTCCGGTGCAACGCAGATGATAAACTTTCCTTCAACTGACTATAAAGGTGACCGTAAACTCTAAGTTCCCACAAAAGTCTCCACACTTCCTTAAAGTTTGGGTACGCTTCCTTGACTTTGTTTATGAAGGGGGAAGACGGTGGTGACGCCCAACGCTAAACAGATCGGTATAAATAGAAAGAGGCTGATGCAGGGGTGATCAAGCTGTCTGATCTGCACCAAATGTTTATGCAGGTAGAGACGAAGGGCTGGAGTGATTTGCATTACGGAAAAGGTGAGAGAGGCGAGACTGCAGTGGAACAGATATTCGAATAAGTGAAGAAGAAACAGGAACAGTATCAATAAGTGGCACATGGGAAAATTCATGTAAGCTTTCACTAAGCATTTTATCCCATTCTTCTCATGTATGTTATATATATATATATATATATATATATATATATATATATATATATATATATATATATATATATATATATATCATCATCATCATCATCATCATCATCAGCCGTTTTGTATCCACTGCAGGACCGGCCTATCCCAACCGAAATGGGGACGATACAGCCAATGTATCTTTACCAAGTGGCTTAGGCTGTCTGGTAGAGACTGTACGTAGGGTGTGAAGTGCTTGTAAGTGTAATTGTAGTGTCGGAGTGGCTTTGGAAGTGTATGTAGTTTGTGAACCAAGTTATATATATATATATATATATATATATATATATATATATATATATATATATATATATATATATATATATATATATATATATATCTTTTTAATGTCTACAAAGCTCGCACGCGTACAACAAGGAACTAAGGCATAATATTTAAAATAAATTGCCTGGGTAAGGGCTTTACGAAATCTCCTAAGCCAATTACAATATGATCTAGAGTCTTGTAAACGCTTGCTTGAATACGTTTGCTTTCACTCATAAAGCTATCAAACACTTAAAAAATCAGACTGAATATTAAAGTCAAGAAATAGACCAAACAATGTGTTCTCCGACTATGAACTTTTCTAGAGACACTTTTCCTAATGGCATGGAGGCAGCTGGTGAAGGTAGTGGTGAGGGCTCAAGGAAAGAGAGAGAGAGAGAGAGAGAGAGAGAGAGAGAGAGAGTCAATTCCTACGATAAGACAGTTTCCATGGCAATTAAAGATTATAATGAAGTGTTTCGTTTTGTCATTTCCACTTTAATATTCACTCTAGTCTCGATGTGAAGATGTTTTTGGCTATAGTACATGAGAGGAAATAACAACATAAACAAGCAAGCTTATACATATTTTAATCCATTTGCGCCCGGTGTCCTCAATATAGGACAAGATGTGCATTTTCAAAATTTAATTAAGAAGGGAACCCCGGGGTAGGAACCTATGACCTTCGCGACTATGAGCCCATTGGCGGAGGGCAATACGCTTACCCATCCAGCACAATCTCTGGCACAGGGACTCTGGGAGCTAATGAATTAAACTTAGATTTTATAAACATGGTCCAGAACGTATGACGGTTACCGCTGCATTTCTCCAACTTATAACTTAAGCTTAGGAAAGTTCTTAAATACGGCCAGAAACAATAAGTATGATCATTGTATTTTCTCATCTTGCACATAACTCAGTACGAATAGATGTCATGATTGCCTATCCCGCGAGTCACACACACACACACACACACACACACACACACACGAGCAGCCGAAGAGAGAGGTCGTCCCAGGCATCGCTCCTAACCTTGAGTAGTTTCAGGAATTTTGTCTGTCCTGTCTCCTAGGGTCTTTCTTTAAATTTAAAATAATGGAAGTTGGTAGACTACCAAAAATGTAAAGATTTGTTGGCAATAGTATACATGAATGTTTGTGGCTTATTCGGTAACAGCTGTTTAGGTACTTTACCGGTACGTTAAAGATGACCGAAAATGTAAACAATGAGGGAATGGAATTTCAAGGATTTGATGCTAATACTAATGTCATGGACCTGGTGAAAACATTAATTATGAGGATTAGTGAACTCGAAAAAAAAGTAGAGAATCTAGTGATAAAGGATGTGTCAGGAAATACGGAAACCACCATACTGTACAGAGTCTAATCCAGTCCAACGAAACAGCCAATGAAGAGATTAAGAATTTGAAGAGGGAGAATGTTGAACTGAGGAGGAAACTTGAAGAGAGTACTAATAAAACGGAGAAGGTGAGTAATGTACTAGAAGAACACAAGGCAAAGTGGGCACACGTAGAAGAAGAACAGAAAGAAGTGGTCAGCTTAAGAGAGATCATCCAGGAAGAAAGGGAAATGAACAAGAAAGAAATGGAAGAAAATGTAGTGAAAATACTGAAGAAAAAAGAGAAAATAGTGAGAGAAACTGTAGAAAGGAACAGATGTGTGGTAGTATTTGGAAACAGGGAAGAGGAAGAAAAGGTTAGGTTCGCAAGACTCGAGAAAGACACGAACATGGTGAGAGGAATATTAGGCAAGATTGACCCCGAAGGAGACAAGTGGGTAAAAGAAATTGAGGAAGTAAGGAGGATAGGGCCTTATAAGAAAGGGGAAACAAGACCAATGAGAGTCAAGTTTACATCAGAAAGTGTAATAAATGAGATACTTAAAGTGACCTGGAAATTAAGCAAAGAGGCGGGGATGGAAAATATTATAATAAGAAAAGATCTGAATGAAGAAGAAAGAGAAGTTTTAAAATCATTAAAGGAAGAAGTAATGGAAAAAAATGATAAGAGGACAGAGGAAGAACGTAATACTTTTTTTTTGGAGAGTATTGGATATGAAAGTAAGGAAATGGTATTTAAGGAAATAGAAGTGAAGGAAACTAGGGGGGATGGTTGTGAAAGATCAGAAGTTGAAGAAGTGGTACGGACAGAGAGTAGGAGAGAAGAGGGTATTAATAATGTCAAAAATAATTTGAAGGTGATATATACTAATGTTGATGGTTTCATGTCGACAAGGATCGAAATTAATGATTTCTTGAGAGAACATGAACCTGATGTCATGTGCCTTGTAGAGACCAAATTAAGAGAAGATATTGATGTTCATTTGGGAGATGGTAAATACAAACTGTGGAGAAAAGACAGGAAAGAAAAAAGGGAGGAGGAGTGATGATAGCAGTGAAGAACAACATAAATGTAGATACTGTGGAAATGGGAGAAGGCAGGGCTGAAGTGATATATATGAAATTAGAAACTGGAGAGAATGTTAAGAGAGATATGGCGGTAGTGTATGTTCCCCCAAAGACGAGAGCATGGAAGGATGACGAATACCATGAGATGTTCTCAGATATGGCTAACTACTTGCAAAAAATAATTGAGAAAAGCAATAATATAATTTTGGTGGGTGACTTTAATTGTAAAGAGGTGAACTGGGAGGAATGGTACTCGGGAGGCGGCGAGGATTCGTGGGGTACTATGTTATTAAATATAATAATGAATAATGTGATGACGCAGTGGGTCAAAGAAGAGACACGGTTTCGAGGTGAGGACACACCAGCAAGGTTAGATTTACTGTTCACCAAAGAACCCGATGTAATAGAATCATTGGAATATCTCTGTCCTTTGGGAAAAAGTGATCACGTGGTCATTGAGTTCCAGATGTTAATAGGAAACGTCAAGCCAAGAGACGAGCTTCATAGACAGGGAAGATACAACTTTGGCAAAGCAAATTTTACAGGATTGAGAAACTTTTTTGAAAATGCGGATTGGAGAAAATTCAGAGAAACAAGAGAGATACAGAGGAAGTGGGATATCTTTCTAGACCTCTATAATTTGGGAGTGGAAAAATTTGTACCAAGAGTAAGAGGGAAAGAATACAGGAAAAAGGAGTGGTTTAATAGAAGGTGTATGATAGCCAAAAAAGAGAGAGATAAGGCGTGGAACAATTGGAGAAAGAGAGGTAACGACAGAACAAAGGAAGAATATAAAAGAACAAGAAACGAATACACAAGAATACGTAGGGAAGAAGAAAGGAATTTTGAAAAAGGTATAACTGACAAATGCAAGGATGAACCCAAACTGTTTTATAGATTTGTTAATGGCAAACTGAAACAAAAGGAAGGAATCACCAAGCTGAAAGTAGATGGAGAGGTCTTTAAGGATGCGGCAATGCAAGCAGAAATAATGAACAAACGTTTCCAGTCAGTTTTCACTAAAGAAAAGGAGCTTGTGGAAGGGGAGGGAGTGACTAGAAATGTTCCGGTGATGAAAGATATAAAAGTGGAGGTGCAGGAAGTGTATAAATTACTGGAAACTCAAGATGTAAGGAAAGCCCCAGGACCTGATGGAATTTCTAATTGGGTACTGAAGGAATGCAGAGAACAACTGGCGGATAAAATTCACAGCTTAATTGTATGCTCACTGGAAGAGGGGAAAGTGCCAAAAGAATGGAAGAGGGCAAATGTGGTACCAATTTACAAAGGAGGAAACAGGGAAGAACCCCTGAATTAAAGACCAGTGTCTCTAACCAGCATGGTCGCAAAATTGTGTGAGAGAATCCTGAAAGACAGATGGATAAAATATCTGGAAGAGATGAATATTTTGGCTGAATGTCAGTTTGGATTCAGAAGTGGAAGGTCATGTGCTTCAAACTTGTTGAGCTTTTACTCAAGAGCGATTGATGTGGTACAGGAGAGAGATGGTTGGGTGGATTGTGTGTACTTAGACTTAGAGAAGGCCTTTGACAAGGTACCTCATAAGAGACTAATGTGGAAACTAGAATATATAGGAGGACTAAAGGGGAAACTTCTGGAATGGATGAGAGACTTTTTGAGAGACAGACAAATGAGGACAGTAATAAAGGAAAAGATGTCTGGATGGAGGGAAGTAACAAGTGGAGTCCCTCAAGGCTCAGTGTTGGCGCCAGTAATGTTCCTGATTTACGTAAATGATATGGTAGATGGAGTGAACAGTTATGCGAGTCTGTTTGCTGATGATGTAAAGATCTTGAGGAAGATAGAGGTTGAGGAGGATTGTAAAATACTGCAGGAGGATTTGGATAGGATACACAATTGGAGCCGGACGTGGGAAATGAAATTTAATGTAAAGAAATGTAAAATATTGGAAATGGGTAAAAGTACCAGGAGACCATCACTGAATTATTTTTTGGGTAATGAATTAATCACAAAAAGGAGAGAAGAGAAAGGTTTGGGAGTGCTGGTCCAAGATAGTTTGTCACCAGAAAAGCACATTAACAAGATAGTTGGAGAGACTTATAAGCTCTTGACTAACATAAGAGTAGCATTTCATTATATGGATGAGGAAATGATGAAAAAATTGATAGTGGCCATGATCCGCCCCAGGTTAGAATATGCAGCGGTAGTGTGGTCCCCACACAAAAAGAAAGATATAAACAAGATTGAGAGAATACAAAGAACAGCAACCAAGATGGTCCCCAGTCTGACAGACCTGTCATACAGAGAGAGGCTGGAAAAACTGGATTTGCCTTCGTTAGAGGAAAGGAGAAAGAGGGGAGACATGATTGCGGTGTTCAGGACCATGGTGGGAGTAGATAAAATTGACAAAGAAGATCTGTTTGTATGGGATAAGAGAGCAACAAGAGGACATGGAATGAAATTGAAAAAGTCAAGCTGCTTGAAGGATATCAAGAAATATAGCTTTCCTTACAGAAGTATAGACTTATGGAATAGCCTGGACAAAGAGATCGTCCAGTCTAAAAACTTAAACGAGTTTAAAGTTAAATTCGACTTATTGAAAAACAGCGACGGAAACCCACGAGCATAGTACATTCCGTGTATATCACAATTAGGTATATTCTTAAATATTTGAAACAACTTAGACAAAGAGGTGGTGCATGAGAAAAACATTCATGTGTGTAAAGGTAGACTTGATAAATGTGGATATGGAGACAGGACAACACGAGCATTGCTCAATTCCTGTATACTACAAATAGGTAAATACAAATAGGTAAATACACACACACACACACACACAGTTGCTAAGTGTAAAGATCCCTTGCCGCCTTCATGTCTGGGAACGTAAACTCTAGCATGCAAATTCTCCACTCAATCAACACTGAGCCACTCTCGTCACTACACAACCTCTTCCTTATCCACCATTTGTAGTGTAATATCATCCGCCACCACACTTAAACCACTACACATTATCTCCACCACTACAAACCCAAATCACCACACCTTATTTCCACTACAAACCTCCACCACACAGTATAGTACGTCCATTACACACCATCTCCACCAATATAGCTCTCCTTCACCTCACACCACCCCAACACACTTCAGCCTCACCACACCTCTTCACTATACACCGCCACACACCATCTCCATCACACATCACTACCAAAAGTCTGGCGCCTCTCATGGTCACATACGCACCTAACAATCACAACCATTCACACACATGTACACACACTCAACTACACACACACACAATGTGCACACACTGTCCACACACAATGTGCATAGTGGAACACACACACACACGAGAGAGAGAGAGAGAGAGAGAGAGAGAGAGAGTACAAGCAAACGTCCTCAAAATATGCAGTATTCAGCTCTTACTTAACACTTACAATGCCAGGGGTCCAATTTCAAGATAAATAAATCGCCTAACAGCAGCAAGAATTAAATAAGAAAGGAGTCTTTGTGGTGGACAGTCTTCACACAGATACAAGGCAGCAAATGACAGCTACTCTCAGTACATAAACACTTCATTATCTGAACTGTGAATGCGGTAATAAAGAGTGTCAGCCAGCACACATTACTGATTACGAATATTAATCAAGAGTAATGACAGGCCGAGCATACGCGTCATTAACCCCTCTCCTACGTTTTTTAAATTTTGTTCTTACAATTATTATACTACTTTATCAGCTTAAGTGACCCGAAAGGCCTATCTTAAGATGAATAAATTAGCACGATGATTTCAAAACAAAAATAATAACAAAAAACGGTGCCAAGGCACGGCAAACCCGTCCCTGACAGTCATTTTAGTTCTGACGTATAAACAGAATAACTACCTAATCTGGAATAAATCAGGTGAAAATTGACGATTTTTTGCCCATTTGAAGTATTCTAGGTTCGACCCACCTGACACTGACCCCTTACCGCTAACTGGGGGGTGATCCCCCTGACGTAATTAAGCATGTTATAGGATGCACATTTGAAAGATGCACCTTTAGGTTTTGGTTTCATGTAGATATGACGAATTTGAAAGGAGTTATGGCGAAAAAACGATTTTTTAAAACATTTTTTGGGGCCTAAAGCCTGGACCTCGGCCCAAACGGAGGGAGGGAGAAGGGAAGAGAGTGTAAGAATGAAGGAAAAAGGAAGGCTGATAGTAGAGAACGCTGATGAGAAGAGAAGGAAAGCAGGGTAGGATACCATGGATGGATTGATGGATAGGTAGATACTGTAGCTATAAATTATGCATGTGTGTGTGTGTGTGTGTGTGTGTGTGTGTGTAGACAGATAGATAGATAGAGATACCTGTAATACAGATAAATATTTGAGAGAGAGAGAGAGAGAGAGAGAGAGAGAGAGAGAGAGAGAGAGAGAGAGAGAGAGAGAGAGAGAGAGAGAGAATGAAATATGAAAACGAAGAAGGCTAAACAGAATGAGACAAAATTAAAAAGGTGAATATAAATGGAAAATAATATATAAAAGAAAAATATAAGGAAGAAAGGAAAGAAGGAATTAAGGAAGGAAGGAAGGAAAGAAGGAATTACGGAAGGAAAGAAGAATTTAAGGAAGGAAGGAAAGAAGAAAGGATGAATGGAACGAAAGGAAGAAAGAATGGACAGAAGGAAGAATGGAGTAATAAGCGTTAAGATGACAAAGAAGAGGATAATGGAAAGAAAATGAGAGACAGATACTCAAGAGGTCATTAGTGGGGGGGGGAGAGAGAGAGAGAGAGAGAGAGAAAGGGGTGAAGGACAATAAAGAGGACAATATGGGTCAAGCAAGACAAAAGAAAGAGAACCAAGGACGACAAAGGCTCTCTCTCTCTCTCTCTCTTACACGACCTCTTCCATATAAATTTCTTACGTTCCTATGTGCTTCCTTCAGTTCTCTCTCTCTCTCTCTCTCTTTCTCTCAGCATCAGGTGGACACGAGAACAAGGGGTCCTGATTCAGCCCCATTGTTGTGTTAAGCCACTTTTTGTCCCTACGACACCCTTAACCCCAACCCCTACCCCCATTTTCTGTCACTTCACCTCCTTTCTCTTCTGTTTTCTACCTACTCCTCCTCCTCCAATTCCTCCTTTTGTTTCTTCCTCATGCTCGTCCACTCTTTTTTCTCTTTCTCTCTTTTTTTTTTTATTATTTTTTGTCCCTACAACACCCTTAACCCCACCCCCAATTTTCTCTCACCTCATTTCCCTTCATCGCGTGCCTTCTTCCTTCTTCTTGTTCCCTTCTCTTTCTCCTCTTCCTCCATCTTCTTCACTACCATCGTCGTCATCATCATTCTTTTTCTTTCTCCCACGTCCTTCCTCCTCCTCTTACTCTTCCTCCCCCCCCCCTTTTTTTTTTCTTCTCCTCCCCTACCAAGTCTTCGTCTTCTCCACTGCTGTGCCACTTTTTGTCCCTATGTCGCCCCTAACGCCCACCTTTGTCTCTCACTTCATCCCTCTTTCTTTCCTTCCTTCCCTCCTTTCCTCCTCCTCCTTCAGTCAGCCTCTTCTCTACTCCTTATCTAATTTTTCGTCTTTCCTTCATCCTCATTTATCTTCTTTTTTTTCTCTCTCTCTATCCTTCCTCTTGGTTATCTTTTTTATCCTACATTCAATCCTTCCATTCTCCTCCTATTCGCCCCTTTATTCCTTTTACTCATTTCATTCCACCTCTTCCTTTCACTTTATTCCTCCCTTTCATCTAGTTTCTTCCTATTCCTTTTTCGTTTTATTTGCTTAAACCCTTCCTTTTTCTTCCCTTCCTTCCATCTCACCCTCTTCTTTTCTTTAATTCTGTTCCTTTCCTTTCGCTACTCCTTCTCCTTTTGTATTGTTCTCTTTAATCTTATTTTCCCTTTATTTTGTCTTTCCTTAACGAACACTACGATGACGTCTGCTATATTTCACTGTGACTTTAAGACAATTTTTATTCTGATTACGAAAGACTTACCAAATGTCAAGGATTACAAACACCAGGTCGCCTTCACTAACTCCTTCACTTCTAGGTGGCTCTCCGAAGCTAAATTAAATAGATAAAACAGACTGGTAGTTAAGAATAAGCTGAAAAAAAAAAAAAAATGTTACCGAACTGAAGGGCTAAATGTTGTTCTCTCTCATTCTCTCTTGACCTTCTATAATATTTTTCTTCTTTCAGTTCTCTCTCCTTTCCTGTGATCCTGTTTGAGTTCTGTATACCAAAATCTCGCTGCCTTTTAATTTCTCTCTCTCTCTCTCAAACCCTACTCCTCATTCCCTTTCCCTCCCTTCACCCTCCTCTTCTCGTCCCTCTCCTTCCCTTCCTTTTCCCTTTCCTCTTTTATACTTCTCCTTTCTCTTATCTTTCCTCTTGCGACCCCATCCCTTCCCATTCTTCCTCCTCCTTCCCTTCCATTCTCTTCTTGTACTCATTCCTATCGCCTCTTCTCTTCTTCAGCCCCTATCCCCATCCATATCCCTCATCCCATCCTCTCCCTTACGCCATTATCCTCGCTGCATTACACCCTCTCTTCCCCTTTCCCCCCAAACCCACCACCCCTCCCTCCTCTTCCCTTTCCCCTATCTTTTTCACCCTCTTCCTTCCCTTCCCTATCCTATCTATTCCCTTCCTTTATTCCTCCCCTCCCGCCCCTTCTCTCCTCTCCTCTTCCTTTCCCCAATCCTTCCTCTTTCTCTTCCTCCCCCTCCCTTCCTTTCTCATCTCCCCTCCCGTTCCCTTCCCATCCCCGTCCTCTCCTGTAATTTATCATCCCCCCTACATTCCACCCCTTTTTTTAACCCTATCCCTTCCTCCTCTTCTCCCATTCTTCCTCTTCCCTTCCCTTTACCCTGTCCTTCCTCCTCTTCCTCTACCCTTCTTCCTCTTCCCCTGCCCTTCCTCTTCCTCATCTGTCCTTCTTTCTCTTCCCCTCTCTTTTTTCTCCTTTGTTCCATTTAACCAAATTTATCCCTCTCCTCGCATTTCCCCAAACACATCAACCCTCCCCATCCCCTCCACTTTTCTCCCGAACCCTCCATTTCTCCCATCTCCATTCTTCTGCCTCTCCTCCTCCAAGCTCCCCTAACACCTACCCTTCTCCTCCTCCTCTACTTTCCCCAACCTCCCTGTCCCTCCCCGCCATGACAGTAGTAATTCAAGAACAATAGCCTGTCATTCTCGTAGCACACACACACACACACACACACACACACACACACTAACGGATATATTATTAAGGCTGTGATCGCAGAGAGAAAGCGGAGTCCTAATTTTTTTTACATCACTGATAAAACACGTCAATAAATCACTACAACAACAACAACATATGACGATGATGATGAAAATGACGATGACGATACGGATGATGACGATGATGATTAATAACGCTACAACAACGTAATAATAATAATAATAATAATAATAATAATAATAATAAATGATAATATAATGCTGATGATGCTGATGATGACGATAACGATGATGACGATGACGACGACGATTATTAATGACGATTATTAGTCCCAATGTTACCCAAAAAATAATAATTACAGAAATGAAAGATGAGGAGGAGGAAGAGAAAAGAAAAAAACTACACAGGGTCTCCAAGAATAAGAGATACTACTGCAGTGTTCCTTGCCCCAACCTTCCCATTGTTCCTCACGACCGCAGAAGACACGTCAAGTAACAATGTAGGCAGGGAGACGCAGGGTGGAGGGGGGGGGGGAGGAGGAGTGGCTACCGTGTGAAGGATGGCGGGGAGTGGACAGCCATAATCCTTTCAGTAGTCTTAGCTGTGATGTAGGTCTAAGTCTCCCTGGTTGCTAATCAAATCGTCCTTCCAGCCAGACTTCACTTAGCTATCGGCGGAGTTGTACATTGCTCGGGATCACTGTCATGTTAGACCAAACGCGCAACACAAGAGTTTTCACCACAGCTATATACATATAATGGTGTGGCAGCAGCAGGCTTATAGGACCTTAAGTACCATTATCCCTTACGACTGACGATTTTACGCAGCTTCGGAGACACCCCTGGGACTGAAAGGGTTAAGTTCTTGTTTATTTACTCATTCTACTTTGTCATCCATTCATTTTCCTTCACTCATCTCGCTCAGTTATCAGCACCCTCAGGCTCCTGTACTATATAGGTGCATAATGGCCTCTGACGCCAGCTGCACTGGAATATCAGGGCTGTCCCGACCATGACAGGGTTATTGGTGGCAGCATTAACTCTCTTTGGCTCCTATACTCATCATCAGCTAAATAAAAGTCGTCTGGTTTTAGAGTGCTAGAGTTGTCGCGACCAGGAGGGGGTTACCGATAATTTCACTGACACTCAGGCTCCTGTAACTAACTCAGTTAAATAAAATCTTTGCCTTCGCTGGAACTGAGTATTGGAGAAAACGCGACTATACTCGCACAAGGGTTAACTCATTTAATTCTCTCTCTCTCTCTCTCTCTCTCTCTCTCTCTCTCTCTCTCTCTCAGTCACTGTTTTTCTTTAGCATTACCTCCAAGGTGTCCAATCCACTTTTTTTACTTACTCGTCTCTCACTCATTATCTTCAAACTCACTCAAAACCAGTAACTCCCTACCTCCCACTCCCTTCTCTTCACCCCCTCCCCATTTCCTTCACCCACACCCTACGTGCCCAGCTGGAGCATGTCGGCGTGTCAGCCAATCAGTCACTTTAAACGAGATCAATCAACCAACCAAAGCGTCCTTAACAATGTACTCATACGCAAACATACTGTACACCAGTAACTGCATACAAACATACTTCTATGCGGTGTATATTTTATATATATATATATATATATATATATATATATATATATATATATATATATATATATATATATGCAAACTAACCACATGCGAAATGAAAGGAGCGACAGTGAGTACTTTCGTATATTACATCTTCAGACAGAGTGAGACAGAAACGTAAAAGGTAGAGGTCTTTTATGCACACCCGCAACAGGTAGTGGCACACAGAACAATTGATGACCTGAATTTTTACCTGCGGCTTAACTTATGGTCACCTGCAGGAGGGAGTGGAACACAACAAAGGATGATCTGAATCTAAAAATGCACGTGACAAAGGAGGAGGGAGTAGGAGCGGAGGAAAGGGGAGTGGGAGCGAGGGGGAAGGGGGAGGGGAGGAGGGGGAAGGGGGAGGGGAGGAGGGGGAAGGGGAGAGGGGGGAGGGAGGAGGGGATAAATACTGCTGCTTAACCTAAGACCTAAAAGATTAATGCTTGGTGTGTCCCACACAGGTGTGGCTACATCACCAGGAGATGACAGGGAACAATCATGTGTTAGTCTGGAGGATACTGCTTTAAAATCAATTCAGTTAACAATTTATCACACTTAAAATGACCATAGCTCATGTTTACATTCTTTTCATATGTGCCAGAAATTAGACAAGATTCTATTACATTTCTTTCACCTAAGCTTTTTGATCTTGCTAGAATCTTGGAGCCTGTCCAGTCAATATGGTGATCACTGGATGCTTTGTGCTGAAATAAACCACTACTCTGTTGGGCTGTCCTTACACTGTATTTATGTTGTGAGATTCTAGTTTCCAAATCTTTTCCAGATTGTCCTATGTAAAATTTGTTACAGCTTTTACATGGGATTTTGTAAACAACGCCTGAATTACTGAATGGGCTGTTCTTGATGAGAGTTTTTTTTGATGGTGTTCTCATATCTGAATACTACTTGTACATTGAGTTTCCTCAGTATGTGAACAACATCAAGAAAATTTTCACAGAAGGGGAGGACAAGGGTTCTTTGCATGTTCTGGCGATCTGGCTGATTAGTTTTCCCTTCAAGGAATCGTTTCTTGGCTGTATTGTGGCACTGAGTTAGTATGCTTTGTGGATATTTTAGCTTCTTTCCAATACTCTGAATCATTTTTAGTTCATCATCTAAAAATTCTACCTTTTACGTTTCTGTCACACTGTCTGAAGATGTAATATACGAAAGTACTCACTGTCGCTCCTTTCATTTCTCCTGTGGTTAGTTTGCATACATATCTTCACGGTGAAGTGAAGTCTCTGCGTATATATATATATATATATATATATATATATATATATATATATATATTATATATATATATATATATATATATATATATATTATATATATATATATATATATATATATATATATATATATATTATATATATATATATATATATATATATATATATATATATATATATATATATATAAAACAAACCAAAGCCTCCTAAATAATGTACTCATACGCAAATATACATCAGTAACTGCATACAAACATACTTTTATGCGGAATATATATATATATGAGGGAGAGAGAGAGAGAGAGTGGTGGCTCGTTGGTTAAGCTTCTAGTTTCAAGATGGGTGTGCCTCTAGTCTACGGTTACATTCCAAGCCGTGATGAAAATTTAAAATGGGTGATGGTATTCCATATGCTCGTGTTTTTCAACATCCTGTCCGTTCTCGCTATGAAATATACAGACTGACGAATACAAACATGACTATGATAATGCTATGACTTCCTCATGTATCACTCACACATCTGACGCCCCTTCCTCATCCATACTTCGCCAGCATGGGAAGGGTTAATTCTAATTAACCACTCCCTTCGCGGGGAATGTCCGATTCTTCCGTGGCTCTCACAGGCTATTGACAATTACAACTATTTTCAGTGCTCGATCCACCGCTACGTCATAGATCACCTACTCTGCTACTGCATATTCTGTTTACCCTGACCTAATACTGGCATCTTTCCGTCTTGAATGCAGCGCTGTAAAAATAGATTAACACTATATTATCATTCTAGTAAAGAAAATGTGTTATGGAATGGGTGTAGAACCGTAGTAGTCAAATTCTGTTAGCGAGGTGTAACAAGAGACTGAAGTAGAATTTGATGCTGGTCACGAAAATGTTACGAAAAGAAACTATAACAAGAGGCTAACACTACAGTGTGATGCCAGTCACGAATAAGTGCTACAGAGAGGATGCAGAACCGTAATGTTTTATCTACCATCGAGCTTTATGAAGAAACTAATACCAGAATATGGTGTTTGTCATGAAGAACTGCTATAGAAAGGGTGTGAAGCTGTATCATAGTAGGCTAAGTTTGTCATTCAACTGTAGGTGATTAATGCTAAAATATAATAATCACGAAGTGGTATAAAAGTATTGTAAAGCAGAGTCGTTGCATAGTCTTGTTCCGCTATTGAGCTTAGGTAAATAAACAGCAAAATGAAAATCCCCACCAAGTTTTAGTGGACGAACTACTGTATATTACACTGTCGGCTTGACATGACGTGAAAGGATGTATGGTATTTTTTTTTTTTTTTTATAACAACGAAGCCTCCAAACGGATGTCCGGAGTTAGATAACATTTCCTTTCTCTTTCACACACGCACGCACGCACGCGATCAAAGGATGCGTAAAACTTCCGTCTTTATACTCTGAATCAGTGGACGAAACGTTTGAAAATAACTTCTCGTGAATGTGTATGTTTGTAGATTTTATGCTCTCAAATAGGCTGTCCATTCAAAAATGCCGGTAACTGTCTGAGAGAGAGAGAGAGAGAGAGAGAGAGAAAGACGTGTAGATCAACCAAGCTCACTGTCGTACCACTGACCACCTAACTGAAAACACTTTTTGAAGCAAGAGTAGACCTGCGTACATAAATACCAATTCGCTTCATAACGATTAATTACAAGACAGTGTGCAATGACTTAAGAAACACAGTGACGCGATCTTCGGAGCTCGACAAATATTTCACAATAATGTAGTAAGGGTTTCGTAACTTATAATAAGGAGGGAA
This sequence comes from Coenobita brevimanus, assembly GCF_032717465.1. Classification (NCBI taxonomy): domain Eukaryota; kingdom Metazoa; phylum Arthropoda; class Malacostraca; order Decapoda; family Coenobitidae; genus Coenobita; species Coenobita brevimanus. The sequence continues at coordinate 33,736,246 of NC_137013.1, forward strand.
GCCATTTTTTTTTTTTTTTCACCTGCAACTGTACTTCATCAATACAGTAATTTCTATTTTTCATTCTTGCTTTTTCTAATCTACTTTATTCAGCTTAGGAGTTAACCAAGACTATATAACGCCTTCTCAATATTAAAGGCCTCTCCTAAGATGAACAAAATCGTCTGGAGGTAGCTAGAAAAAAATACAACATCGCAGTGGAGTTAATCTCATGAAAGGGCCCCCTAGCGGATGTCCAGAGTATGAAACATTAACAGCCAACATTACATGCACAAACCCGCACGTAGCCTACACAAAATACGTACACGGTTGGATAGATGGATGGATGGATGGACGGATGGATGGATAGACGGATGAATGGTTGAATGGTTGATGGATGGGTGAGGGGATCGACGACTGAATGGATGGAAGGATGAGTGGGTGAATAAGTGGATGGGTGACGAAGCTACATGGATGGGCGAATGGATGGATGACTGCGTTATAGATGGATGAGCGAGTTTGTCACTTGTCGCTCTGTCGAAGTGGGTGGATGGATGGATGGTTGGTTGGGTGGAAGGGTGGGTGCTAAGCGGATGGATGGATGGATGGATGAGGGGACGGAATGAAATACTGTACACGTGTCTCATTCACATCCATTAATACTCCATCTTCCAGTGAGTTTAGCCTGTCGGAATGGAAGCTTCTGAATATGAAGGGTGATTACTTTAGATAACAGCTGTTTCAGTAACCCATTCAGTCTTATCTTTATCTTACTTTAGCCTATTTTATTTTACTGTTATCCTGACTACCACCAGATTACTTTATTCTGGCGCAGGAAAAAACACGTACCGTATCTAAAAAGGATATAGCCAACCTCAGTATATCTCACCAAGCCCGATTATATTTTATTATTTACAGTATAATACCACCAGACAATATTATTCGGCTGCAAGAAAGCCCAGAACCTGAATTACAGTCCATCTCAATACTGTATACTGTAGAGCCCACAGACTTGTTCTATCGTATTATTTTACTACGGTATACCGCTAGTTGATTTATTCAGCTAAAAGAAAACCCTCATGTCTGAATGTAATACACCAATAAGCCATATATCCAACGACAAACACATTATTATGCCTACAATCCTCATTTTACTCTAACTTGGCCTAAGCTTGCCTTCTCTCCATCATGAACGCTATGTTATAACTACAGATTAACACTAGACTATGGTGCTAGTCACGAAGAAGTGCTAAGGATTGCAAGAAATGTAGCAGTCTTTTTCTGCCACTGAGCTATGTGAAATAGGCTGCTAAAGGACGAAAACCGGGACAAGATAAAGTAGCGTAAAAAAGGCATAAAACACTGCGTCTGCCTCACACTCATGGCATGTCCGTCACTTCCATCCCTGAAGAATCATTAAGTTCATCAAGTATAGATGCATACAAAGCCTCTCTCAGCTTAGGAATATTAGAAGTAAGCTTGAAAAGGTGAATCATGTGCACAGATAAACATGCCAAGCCACTCTCAGCTAAGTAGTATTAGCCAACAGAGCAAAATGAGATGCAGATGAGGTGAAATATTAGACAAACGTATCAAGCCTTCTACTCAGCTTACATATACCAGCCAACAGGGAAGAGTGAGAGGCAATGATGTGACATATCAAGCGCTCTCTTATCTCCGAATGTATACTGCCTACACATATTATTCTCATATATGGTACTTTTTCCGTCTTTACATTCTGAAGCGGACGATGGCATGTTAAAACTGTTCTCCAGGAGCTTTTTTCCACCTCCTATTTCATTAAGTCAGGCTTCTACGACTCACCCCCAGCTGAATAAAATCATCTGACGATAGGAAAAGAATACCTGAGCTGTCCCGATCATGAGAGGGTTAGAGGTGACATTAATAATAATCTCAGGCTCCTATGTTTACTCGTGCTACATAAAATCTCCTACGGATCTACTGGAGTTCTCCCTACCATGAGAGGGGCGGGGGATACAGCATATGGATGGAACATTATGTAGCCCACGAAATACACTTTAAATTCAGAATTAATAATCTCTGAGAAAAAACGTACAGCAACACAATTCACTATGAAACCACAGTGAAGAAGTTGTCGAATCCCTCGTGTATGAAAAATGAGAAAAAGTGTATATAGTATGCATAAATATTACTCATAAAACACACACACACACACACACACACACACTATGCCTCCTGTCTAGCACAACCCACACAAAAACACACAACGTTTTTATCTGTGTCATCTTCACTGCTTTGGGGCGATGACATCATTTGTGTTTGGTTGTGTGCTAGTTTCCTTCTATGTGCTTGTGTTTTCTGGCTTCACACGATGATAGCATGGCTTTTATTATTTCCATCTTCAGATGAATAATTTACCTGGAGAAGGACGTCTCGTACTAAATAAATAAATATACGTATCGTGACAGCAAGGGAGAAACAGTTACCGTAAAAAGGGATGGCTTAAAGAAAACGGCATTTAGATACATACGACGACAGTAGAACAAAAATTACACTTATTCACTATAAAATTAACGATGACGATCACTTGAAGATAACGACAAAACAATGAATCTTTTGCTTTGAAAATTCGCCCTTATCCTTTTTATACTAAGTTGGCCTAAAACTGTCGTCTCTCCATCTTCAATGCTGAGCTGTAACATTAAATTAACAACAAAACACGATGCTTGTCACGATGAAGTGCTATGGAAAGGATTTACAACAGAATACGATGCTTGTTACGAAGAAGTGCTATGGAAAGGATGCAGAGCTGTAGCAGTCATTTTCAACAAGTAAGAGCTACGAGAAATAAGCTGTAAAAAGGACGAAAATCTGGACCAAGCAAGAGTAAAAACCGCATAGTTGAACAAAATCGTCCGGAGATGGGAGACGCCGTGCTGAAGGTGTGGTGCCCCCGTGTTAACACAGCTAACGTGGGAGTGATCTAGTAGTTGAAGAGGTCAGTGTTGGTTTTGTGTGGGTGTGATAGGATTGAAGCAAACGTCAACACCGTGATAACTGACGCGTATCGTGTGTGTGTGTGTGTGTGTGTGTGTGTGTGTGTGTGTGTGTGTGTGTGTGTGTGTGTGTGTGTGTGTGTGTGTGTGTGTGTGTGTGTGTGTGTGTGTGTGTGTGTGTGTGTGTGTGTGTGTGTGTGTGTGTGTGTGTGTGTGTGTGTGTGTGTGTGTGTGTGTGTGTGTGTGTGTGTGTGTGTGTGTGTGTGTGTGTGTGTGTGTGTGTGTGTGTGTGTGTGTGTGTGTGTGTGTGTGTGTGTGTGTGTGTGTGTGTGTGTGTGTGTGTGTGTGTGTGTGTGTGTGTGTGTGTGTGTGTGTGTGTGTGTGTGTGTGTGTGTGTGTGTGTGTGTGTGTGTGTGTGTGTGTGTGTGTGTGTGTGTGTGTGTGTGTGTGTGTGTGTGTGTGTGTGTGTGTGTGTGTGTGTGTGTGTGTGTGTGTGTGTGTGTGTGTGTGTGTGTGTGTGTGTGTGTGTGTGTGTGTGTGTGTGTGTGTGTGTGTGTGTGTGTGTGTGTGTGTGTGTGTGTGTGTGTGTGTGTGTGTGTGTGTGTGTGTGTGTGTGTGTGTGTGTGTGTGTGTGTGTGTTTAATGTGAGGAAGAAGGAACCAAAGGCAACGAGCCCGCAAAACTGTTCCTTCCAAGAGAAAAACAAAATACAAGAGAGAGCCAAATTCAAGATCCATTCATTTCGAGATGCCTGGACACACTGCGTTTGAAAGAATGGAGATCATAGGAAGCAGGAAATACAGACAGAGGGAGACAGTTCCAGAGTTGACCTGTTGCATAAATGAAGGACTGGGAGTAACGGTGTGTGTGTGTGTGTGTGTGTGTGTGTAAGTATATACATAGAAAGATAGATAGATAGATAGATGAGTGTGAATGTGATCGAATGTGCATTTGTGTGTGGAGGTTTTTGTTATTTTGTTATTTTCTTTTCCTTAGTCATATCGCTGCCCCACCGTGGTGGGAAGGTGCGATTAGGTATAAAACAAAAAATATAGATAGATAGATAGGAGAAGCATTAATTAAGTCCTGTGTGGAATGTTACAGGCGGACGATACTGTGATTTATTGACTTATTGACTATGGTTATGGTAAATGGTTATATAGACATAAAATATACTGTAGCAGAGATGAAGCTATGAATGAAGCAGTGTGGTCGAATCTCAGATAGCGCGTCCAGGCGGACGCCAGCCAGCCAGCCTTGAGAGCAAGGATTGGGAAGGCAGTGGGGTGAGTGTGACGTCATGCAGGCGGGGATTCCCCGCTGTCTGGCTGACCTCCCCTACTTAGATCTTGACCCCTCCTACAGCACATGAAAAGAAAGAGAGAAGATGTTCGAGGCATATGCTGGGATCGCACTCCGTCATCCGGTGACGACAAACCAACACTATGGCAGCTGTTTTTTGCGGGTGAAGTTTTACGTTTGGTACTGGTGTATATACTTTTTGTTTATGCTATTTATGCTGATTATGTAACGTGAATATTAGACAAGGACAATTTTCTTTGTACGCAGTGAGATCAAGAGTGTCCCTTCGTGCTGTATGTCGATGCAGTGCATTAATTAACACCGATGCCCTGATGCAATTTTTCGATGCATGGTTTTCTAGTGAATTAAGGCGCTCCAACCGAATGGGACATATTGAAATGTACTCGTATACTGCCAACAGGTAGCAGGGGTTTTTTGCTGACGTCATGCTGTTAAAAATTCAGCAGTCACCGTCGCCTTAAAAATCTGGACTAGCACAGTCCCAAGTACATAAAACTCCTGCTTGGTACATAAAACTCCTCAGGTGGATGACGGATGAATATCAGGGTAATACTGTTTCTATGAGGCTCTATTCGCAAAATGAATCGCTATGGAAAATGTGTCAGGAATCCTCTCCTAGCTGACGAGAATACGGACCTTGCTTCTTACTGCAATGGCGTCTGTACCGCCTTCACTACCAATACATTGGGAAATTCTTATTTTTGTCATAATAATAATAATAATAATAATATTATTATTATTATTATGATTATTACTATTATTATTATTATTGTTATCAGTATCCACTCACTCGATGTAGTGCTGCTCTCGGATGCCTGCCCTTTCCTCTCTTCCTTCTTTCTTCCCATCCTTCCTCTTCAGTCTTTCCTTCATTCTTTCTTCTTCTTTGTCTACGGGTGACTCTAAACTGAGTGACAAGCCAAATGGTTTCTTGTACACCAGGAAACCATTTACTATGCTGGGTGGTAACCATATAACCAAATTATGTCACCTGGTGCTTTAGTGGTCAATTTAGGCGCTCCATTCGGATTGAGCATGCAGGTTTATATCCAAGGGATGGTTGGGGTTTATTGCTTAAGTAATACCACTCAGGGATGAGTGAGGTTGGTCACTCATCTTAAATGTTAAGATCAACTTGCCCAGTCCCGGGCTTCTACGCTCCTCATGAGGCAACACTGGATTAGATGAAGAGTGAATGAATAATTAGTCTCAGAAGGATGTAAATCGCTGCCATTCACATACCGTCTGAGTTACAACCTTCATTCTTTGTCACATTATAGTATAGTAGGCTAATGGCTGGCCGCTTCATCTGACCATATATCCTCTTGATCTGACTACCGGAACCCGGATAGGATCCGGAAAAAAAAAAAAAAAAAAAAAAAAGACCCTGAAGCTCAAGAACCACTTAAGTTAGAGGGCTGACATTGTTATGGCACATACCTGGGCCATGGCCAGAATGCAGTGCTTAATATAGTTCAGATCGGATCATTATTCAGAGACTGCCTGTGGACCAAAATTTTGTACTACTCCGGGAGACAACAAAGTCACCTGATTTTACATGAAAAATTAAAGCCAGAACCACCAAACTTGGTGGACTTACAGATCTTGATGACCTAAGGTCACAGGCAGAAAATGCAGTAATGTTGCTTTACCAGGACTGAGGGAAATATACCTGACCTCACCATGTGACTTCTAAATGGCACAGGGCATGGTTACAGTAGACACTGGGAAGTTATCACAATTGTCCCTGGACAATGCTGCAGTTTTCTTGTTTAATATATTCTTACAACTCCGAGATAATGATAGGTGACAGAAGGGAATGCCTTTACAAAAGAGAGAGAGAGAGATTGGAGGGGGGGCCTCCGTCATCAGTTACACCCCATACCGAGGATGTCGTCTATTCTGTTCTCCCTACTAATTATTACTTCATTTACCTTTACTAAGAACCTCTCGTACTGAAGAAATTAATAAAGGCTGCATTTTTTTTTTTTTTTTTTTTTGTGTGTGTGTCCGACTCTGGGCATAGGCTTCACAGCCTGCTATCAAGGCCCAGCAGTCCTCCTACATACCATACACCTCTACATGTCACCACTTCGGCGCTAACACCCACCGTCCATATTGAATACATGCTAGGGCTGTCTCATACAGGACTGGTGTATTGGTATTAGAGGGGGTATTTTTACGACATGTCGGCGGGTCTTCTAGTAGATCTGTAAAGCCTGATTTAATGAAATTCAAATCCTTAAACTGTTCCCTGCCCCAGCCGGGATTCGAACTTGGGTCCGTTAGGACTACAGGCCACCTCTCTACCGATTGAGCCACCTCTCCTAGTCCGACAAGTCTCTCCTAGGCTAAAGAAAATCGTCTGATGATAAAGAAACAAAGAAGTCCCCGTAGTGAAGATGTAAAGAAAACGGGCGTGTCACCTACTTCGTTCTTCACCCACCACCATACCTGCAACAAAAAACACACACATTAAAAAGGTGTTCATTCTGGTTGAAAAAATATAATAAAAACATTTATTTGTAGGGAATCATATGTCTATTAATTTGTATGTACTGCATGTCTACACGAACTGCAGGTCTGTATGGATGAATGAATACATAATTATATATGTACTGTACAGTAATAAAATGCACGTATGTATGTATGTATGTATGTATGTATTGTTGTGGTCAGCTTGCACACGCCTCACAAGGGCTGGCAGCTATACATTCAAAAAATGCATAGTAAAACCACAGTAGTTATGAAGCAACAATCCATTCATTACATTTACAGCCCCTAAAATATCTATGCACACCTTCATTAATCACCTACAGATTTTACTAACTCATTCATGCTCCTGTGAATCTCGCTCAGCTAAATTTACTCGTCTGGTGTTAACTAGGCTAAAATGAGAGTTGTCCTGATCATGAGGAGGTTATTATTCTTTTGTGTTATTTGTGCAAAGAATGTCAGTATCAAATGAAAAAATGTATCACAAGAAAACATCAAGACGTAGTATTCTCACCCACCTCCCCTCCCCCCCCCAAAAAAAAATAGCATGAGAAAGGGTGTTACGAAAGCCTCCCAGACTCAGGAAAATATGGGCGCGCGCCATATTCGCGTCAGTTTATGTACGAAGCTTCCTAACACTTCTTCCTTAGCGATTTATTTTGCATATGACACCTTAGCATTCCCCTGTATAGTATTTCTCTCTCTTATATCGATATTGCAAGAGTAGTACATACGAATACACAACCTTATTATCCTATATTCTCTCTCTCTCTCTCTCACACACACACACACACACACACACACACACACACACACACACAGGTAAACAAAGCAGACAGGTAATTACAGGTGGAAGTTAGGCTGTCTGTGTGGGGCTGACATGGCACAGGTGAGCCGCCGTCTTAATCACCTTACCTGGAGGAGGAGCGGGGGGGGGGAAGGGGGAAGAAGGGAGGGTGCGGCGGAGAAGAAGGGAGAGATGGTCGATGGAAAGGAAGTGGAAAGGAAATGAGAGAGAGAGAGAGAGAGAGAGAGAGAGAGAGAGAGAGAGAGAGAGAGAGAGAGAGACTAAGGAAAAGTACGAAATTACAAGAAAATGGGAGGAGGAGAGACAGGAGGAGGAAGGTAATTGGAGAGAGAAAAGGAGGGGATAAGAAAGAAATGGAGGGAAGGCGGAGGAAAGGAAGAGTGGAGAGGAAGGGTGGGGAAAAGGTTACGGAACATGAGGAGGAAGGCAAGTACGAGAGAGAAGAGGAGGAGAGAAGGGAAAATGGAAGGGGTGGGGAGAAAGTAGGTGAAGAAAAGAAAGGATAGATGGGGGGTGCGAGGAAGTGGAGGGGGAAGGGGAAGGGAGAAGGAGAGATGGGGAGAGGAAGGGAAAGCGATGGAGATCGGAATGGAGAAAGCGGAAGTGAGGAAGTAGAAGGGGAGACGAGAAGGACTGGAAGTGAAAATGAGAATAACAATAAGCAGGGTTGTTATGATTTATATTACATGATTTAAATCAGAGTGAAAAAATCATGATTTAAATCAAACTGGATTTTTTAAAAATATAAATACAGTAAAAATGAAGGAGACAGAGAAGGTGACGCATCAAGTCTGCTTGGCCTGTACTCTTCCTATACCGAACTTGATCAAGTCAGGCACCAGTGATTGCCTTTTGTTGCAAGGCAAATATTAAAAAACAAAAGGAAAGAAGGCTCTTGATAATAACAATAAATGTGATTATACTAAATGTTAACACATGAACTAAACTCTCCTTTGAATACAAAGTAACATGATTCAGTCTAATGATTATGATCCTAATCTGACAAAATATAAAAGACAAGTTGACACCGTTCTTCAGTATCTGACTGTGTGAGTAACCTCCCCCATACCATGCAGTGCTGAAGTGCTGCCTGTGGTGCACTGCCATACTCCCACTTCCCATTCACATTATTATTTTCAATTTTGTAAGTCCGTTTATTTGAACAGTGAAATATAATCATGCCTAATGGACGCATTGCAGCAAGTGGCAGGAAAAAAGACCCAGTATGGTACCCTTTTGACCCAGTATGGTACCCTTTTGACCCAGTATGGTACCCTTTTGACCCAGTATGGTACCCTTTTGACAGGCACAAACAAGGTTGGGAAAAAAATCAGATTTTTAAAAATCATAAAAAAAAATCTGGTTTAAATAAAAAAAAATTCTATTTTTTTAATCTGTGATTTTTTCCAACCCTAACAATAAGAGGGGAGTAGGAAGGAGATGGGGAGACATGGGAAGGATGAGAGCTTACCTATGTTTGAGCAGAGAATCAGAAGAGGGATTAGTTGAGCGGGAGGTGTGTGTGTGTGTGTGTGTGTGTGTGTGTGTGTGTGTGTGTGTGTGTGTGTGTGTGTGTGTGTGTGTGTGTGTGTGTGTGTGTGAGAGAGAGAGAGAGAGAATATGTGGTTCCTTTTCCACTTTTTCCTCCTCGATCTACAACGTATTCCTTGTCTACCGTATGTATGTATGTATGTATATATATATATATATATATATATATATATATATATATATATATATATATATATATATATATATATATATATTTCTCTCTCTCATCTTATCACTCCTCCTCCTCCTCCTCACCTCCGTGTAGGTCCGCTTCCACTACTCCACTTCCCCCTCTCCCTCTCCCCTCCCCATGCTTTCTATCTCCCCCTTTCTCAACCTTCCCACTCCCACTCTTGCTCCCTGCTCCTCTCTCCCCTTCTCCATTTACCTTCCTCTACCTCATATCCTCCCCTTCCCATTACCTCCTCTCCCCTCTCGTCTCCCCTTCCTTATTCCGTCTCCCTATCTCCCCTCCCCTTTCCTCCCTCTCCCTCTATCTTCCTTATACCCACTCTTCCTACCTTCCTCCTACTTCCCCTTCTCTATCTTTTCTCCTCCCTTTCCCTCTTCCCACCTCCTCTCACCATCCCTTCCCTTACCCCTTCTCTCCATCACCCCTCCCCATCCCTTTGCTCCCCACCTCGCTAACTCCCTAAAGTCTGCAACGATACAAAGTGGCTGTTGGGAGCTTAGCATGTGTAATGACTCCCTATCCCCTCCCTCACTCCCCCTCCCTCCTTTCTCTTTTCCCTTCCCCTCTCCATTCTTTCCCCTTTCCTGTCCCTTTCCCCTCCCTCACTCCCCCCGTCCACCCCTTCCCTACCTCCACACATTTGCCCTGTATCCTCCCTCCCCTCCCCCAGTTCTCCTTGTTGCCTCCTTCTTCTCTACCTCACCCTTTAAATCACTCTCTCCCTTCATCCCTTCCCTCTCCTCCTTCCCCTTGCCCTTCCCCATCCTCTCTTTCCACATGCCTTTATCTTGCCTTCCTCCTTCCTTCTTCCCTCTCCTAACTCTCCCCCCACCTTCCTCTCCTCCTCCCTTCTTTGAAACGTACCTCTCCCTACCCTCTCTCCATTTCCTCCTCCTCCTACGCATCTTTCACTCCCCCCGCTTCCCCACCTCACACCCTCCACTTCTCTCCCTCCGCCCTCTCTTGAAACGTATCTGTCTCTCCTACTCATCTCTCCCCTTCCCTATACCCCTCTTCCTATCCCTCTACCCTCCTCCGATCCCCCTTTCTCTACCCCTCACTTTAAACGCATCGCTATCACTCTCCCCTTCTCTACCCCCCCCCCTCCCTATCCCTTCATTTCCCTCCCTCCTTTCCTTCCCTCCCTCTTCTCTGCTTCCCCTATCTTGTAACACATCATCCCCTCCCCTTCCCTTCCATTCCCTCCCCTTCACCTCTCCCTCTCCCTATCACCTCTCCCTCTCTCTGTCTTTCCTCCCTCCCATCCGCTTTCTAACTCTCCTCTCTCTTGCACCATCTCTTAAAGGTTATGTCACTGGGGTTAAGAGGAGGGTAAGACGGATACAAGGAACGGACAGTGAAAGCAGAAGACAGCTGAAGTAGACAGTGGTATGGTGTACGTTTGGTTAACTGAGTGTTACGGAGAGACGTTAACTTGTAAGCGTCCACCCCACAAACTCAACATTTTATCCACTCCCCTCCCCCCCTCTAGCCCTCTTCCTTGCCACCCTCTCCAAATCAACCTCCCTCCCCCCCCTCTCTCTCTCTGACATTTCAAACAATCCTCCTCTTTTCTTAACCTCCTTGATATGGTGACCGCCTTTTTTTATATCTTAGTTATTCTTGCCTACTTCCAGACGATTTTGGGGGGCTTAGGAGAAAACTGTGATGGTGAAGGGGTTAGTAAAAGCTACATTTAACCTCTCTTGTTTCTAAAGTTTCTCCTAACCTCATTTACATTCACATTCTACTTTATATTAACAAGACGTACAGAGACCACAAGTACAGGTCAGCTTCACCAAAAAATAAACGTACTCGCAGTGCTGGACCACATGTATTATGAATTTATGAGGAACACAAATCATCGCCTCAGCACAAAATCCATCCTATTCTTGTTATTTCATTTTGCACTACCTCCCTCCCTCCAAAAATAAATACAGTGTATACCAATGCTCCATAAAATGCACCAACATCCCTCCTCATCCACACACCACCACACTTCACAAACACAAACACATACCACCACTGCCATCCAAAACCTTCAGCCATGCAGCGTCCTCCACGACCCACCAGCAGCAGCCATCAATCAGAAGCTGCCTTTCCCAGAGACACGAGTGCACCGAATCAGATTATGGCCACCACCCTTCCCTGCCTCAGTACCAACACAAAATACAACTCACAAACTATTCACACCATAAACCCTCACTGTAATGCAGACCCCAATCAAGAGTACACTAACCTTATTGCACTTCCTACAACACACACAACTTGCAACATAATTTCAACAAAATTTCTTGGCTGAAGTGGCGTAAGTCCTGTAGTCCACCGGGTTCACGTCGAGATGATCCAGGGGGTAACAACAATTTTACGACTCTCATCCGACTGATATAAAGCTCAATTACAATCTACTCTCCAGTGAACCCTGTACCTTCCATCAAACCCGTGCTGAAGGAAAAGCTGTACAGAACTTCTTCGCTGTAATGACGTCAATTTCATTTAATTCTGGTCACTGACTTACGATTCTATTCAGTGTAGGGGAGACCTCTTTGAAGGCTGCATCAAACCCTTTTAGTGGAAATGTCTTTGTCAACTCCACTAAAATGACAGCTTTTCACAAATATATTCTCCCTACCTCAAGAAGATTTTGCTTAGTCTGGTATACCCCTTGTTGTGTAACGATTATTGAGCATCGTACCTAATCCCGCCAATTCGAAAACTCTAAAATGAATATCGTCTCGAAGTTGCAAAGAGTGAAATAAAAAAGACGTCACCGAAGAGGAGGGGTACAGCTCAATAAAACCGTCTGGAGGTGGCAAAGAATGAAATATTTAAGGAATAAGAAATAATGTTGGAACTGTCAGGAAGGGTCAAGAAAGGAACACAAAAGACACTGCTCTGGGGAGGGGTCAAGAAAGGAACACAAAAGACACTGCTCTGGAGTGGGTAAAGGCTGCCTACTAAGAGATGTGGATGGGCGGAAAATATGTTGCCTTGGTGTGGTATACTGACAGGTTTGGGTGGGTGAAATAAATGTTGCCTTGGTGTATGTTTATGGCAGGAAAAAAAAAAATAGAGTCTTGGTGTATGTTCATGGCAGGAAAAAAAAAAATAGAGTCAGAGGCACTCACTGTGATTTAGCAAAGAGCCTCTCGTCCTCTCACACACCACTCAGCCCCTTCTCCCCCTCCCCGTCCCCCACCCCCTCTTCTTGTCTCTTAGCCCCTTACCCGTCTCTTACCCCCTATCCCTCCTTACCCCTCTAACCCTCTCTCAACCTCCGCCCAACTCTTCTCTTGCCTTGTGTCTCCTCATCTCCTTCTCTTTCCTTCATTACCCCTTCCCCCCTCTCCCTTCCCATCCACCTACGCCCATTCTCCCTTCGTCTACCTTCCCTTTCCCCACCCATCCCCCTACCATTTTCCCTTCTCCCCCCTCCCCTATCTTCCTTACTTCCCCCCTCCATACCTCTTCTCGTCTCCTACCTTCTCCTAACTCCCTATACCTTCCCAACCCCCATCAATCATACCTCCTCCTCCCTCCACCTTTCATTTCCCACTCCCCCCCTTACCTCCTCCTCCGTCTCCCTCCTCCTATCTCCCCTTTCGCCTCTCTCCTATCCCTCCATCTCTTCTCCTATCTCCCCCTCTTTCTCCCTCCTCCTATCCCTCCATCCCCCCCCCCCCGACAACCACTCCACTAAATGGCTCGTCCACTGACCAATCACGTCATCTCTCCACCGCACCACGCCCTACACAAACACACACACGAGGTACGCACACACACACACACACACACACACACACACACACACACACACTCACACTCCTGATTATAGACATACATCCCTCTAATACATAAACATCAACGAGTTCACCCTCTCACACACAAAAACATCCACAAATATATACGAGAACACACATGTACATACGAACACACACACTCAAACAAAAATACACCCACAAAACACATCTTTCTCATACAAAACGCACACAGACAGTACTTCTGTCTCCCCTACACATACGCAGACACTCTCTCTCTCTCTCTCTCTCATACATACATATCCAATCAGATCCGCTGTATATTATTCTCTTCTTATGACTACCGCAAACGATTTAATTCAGCTATAATAACACCCCAAGCTGAGGACACACACACACACACACACACACACACACACACACACACACACACACCACAAACTAGGGGAGAAAGGGAGACCGGAGTCTAACATACATACAAACAAACTGAGCGGATTATGTGCCAGACACGACACGTGCGAGGGGAGGGGAGGGGAAGGGAGGGGAGGGAAAGGAGGAGAGGAGAGGAGACGGGAGAGGTAGGGAAATTAGAAGCGGTGAGGGTAGGGGAAGGTTGGCATGTAGGGAGAGAGAACGTGTACGGTATAATGTGGGCGTCACGGTGGTTCGGTTGCTATGGCACTAATCTAACATTCGGGGAACACTCTGGGGTGGGTTCAAGGTCCACTAACTACATGAGTTTATGGGATGGACGCTCACAAACTTACGCCTGCCCAAAACCGAGAAATCAGGAAACCCTCACCATATCACTGTCTAATGTCGAGGTTACCCCCAAAATTTCACGCCATTCCCCACTTCTGCCATAAAAGCCACATGATCTCCCTTCCCCATCCATGTCCTGAACCCCTACTATTAGAACGGTCTTTTGTAAGCTGAAATAAAACTGTCAGTAGATAGCACCAGAAAAAAGACGTCCCCGGGCTGAACTGGTTAATACGGAGGAGTAATGTCAGAATACGGTACAGTGTTATATTTTCTTGTTAAGCTATTATAAGTCCAAGATCGAGATACACAAACTCATAATCAATTCCCTGTTGTTATGTACGTTTGTTTTTGCAGGACGAAGAGGCACGAGAGGAATCTTCACTTTCCATTGTGTCCTTCTTGTTAATCAAAATCACATGATAATCTTCCTCCCGTGACTAAGATCTGTTTACGGGGGATAAAAGGGGGAGAGAGAGAGAGAGAGAGAGAGAGAGAGAGAGAGAGAGAGAGAGAGAGAGAGAGGGGGGGGGGACTGGTTTGAGAATATGGTAAGGGTCTGAAATGGGCTTAAGGATTTTTCCATTACAGATACAGTCTATAAAGCTGCACGTGAAAATAAATGCAGTGAAGGAGTAAATGGAATGGGCCGCTAGTGTAGGGAAAAGGAGTGACGTACTGGGGAACATTCCACCTAGTTACATCCAACGTTATTATTATTAGTATCATTATTATTTCTACAACTACAATTACAACTATTCCTTTTTTTTTTTTTTTTTTTTTTTTTTTTTTTTTTTTTTTTTTGAGGGAGGAGGGGAGGCAGTTTGTCTGACTATACCCACATTTTGGAAAATAAACGGAACGAAACAGTATCAAAATCGGGAATAATAAATGACGACCTTCAGAGAAACAACTGACAAACCACTGGGCGAAAAATGTCGAAGGTCAACGTTGTCAAAAAAAAAAAAAAAATCAAAGGGGGGATGGCATTGCCCTGGAGGAGGTATGCATTATCGGGGTATTGTTGTTACCGGAATGTGGTGAGTGAACGAAATGTAGTGAGCGAACGGAATGCTGTGGCGTTTGATATGGTGATGACCAGACGAGTGGGAGGGAGTGTAGATGTGAAGTGATATTAATAATCATGTACGGTATTCTCAGCAGTAAAAATAAATAAAAATAAAATACACGTAAAGAGAAAGGTGTTGATGGTGTGAGTGTTGAAATACTGCTGTGGGAGGGAAGGGTGTTATGGACGGACGTAGGGTTGTGTATGGTTGAATGGACAGAGCTGTTCTTGTTCAGGCCACTTCCTTATAGGATTCGTGGTGCAAACCGATACAGACAGACAGACAGATACAAAAAGACGCTGACAGAGATAGACAGGCACACTGAGAGAGATGGATAGAACGATAAAAACAGATGGACACACAGATATATAAATACAGATAAACAGACAAATAGATACTCGTAGATATATAGACAGATAGACGGACACACAGACATGCTGACAGGTGGACAGGTTGGTGCGCAAATAAACAGACAGACAAACAAGCAGATCTAGAAAGTCATACCTAGACTGAATGAGACATACTGGTGGATAAAAACACTAAGATACAGAACGATACACCATACATATATAGACAGATAAATCAGTCTTTCACCTAATGGCTTGATAGGCTAAACTGGAGCCCAACTTCGAAAATAACTGCGTAAATAACATCGTAAGTAAGCGTAGCGTTTACAATGATAAGGCTGTAGTGGAGTTTGTATAGTGACCCTCCTTTGTGGTAATGACCTTGGGGTTGCATCCTGCCTGATATTCCTCTCTGTCTATGATCCTGACCCGTATTTATAAAGGTTCCTAACACCTATATCCGTATTTATAAGTCTCCTAACATCTATTTCAGTATTTGAAGCCTCTTGACACATTCCGTATTTGATGACACGTATTTATGCAGCACCCTAATTATGATATCCGTACTTATGAAGCATCCTAACAAATCCATATTTATAAAGCACTAACAATTACATCCATACTGATACGGCATCTGACTTGTATTTATAAAGTATCCTAACATATCTGTCTTAACAAAGCATCCTAACTATTATACCCGTATTTTATAAAGCATTTGACCCGCATTTATAAAGCATCCTAACACTTTATACCGGTAACAAATCTCTCCTTGCCCTAAGACTTAAGTGTGACTGCATTTTTTTTTTCTCGTATTTTTCCCATCTGATATTTGAACAAATTTATAGTGTGGTCACTATGTGACTGAAGACAAACGTATGTACAGGCAAATCTTACACACACAAGCTTAGGGCACTTTATAAATAGGATTCCTGTCTAAACCAACACTTTACATGAATCTGCAAGTCAATATACTTTTCTTTTATCAAAACTTACTAAATTAGAAGATTACATTACTCTGTACTATTTCCTTAACACGCAATATTATTTTTCCCCTAGCTTCTGACGTAGTTATTGACGTCACACAGGCTTCAACTTTCACTGCAGAATTTTTTATCAATCGTCTCTTAGCAGAACTTATTAATGGAGAACTTAACCTACGGTACAGTTCGTCAATCGTTAATTTACATCTTTTCCTGGTTCCTGACGTAAATACTTTAAGGGGTTCAAAAGAGAAGGAAGCATAAGTGGCAAGGGTGGGAGAGTATGCCTGTAAAGGTGAGGGTGAGGCTGGGATGGTGGTGAGGGTAGGGGTGGACGTAAGTGTGAAGGAAAGGGTGGAGATGATAAGATTGATGGCAGGGGTAAAACTGAGGATGAGAGTTAGGATGTGGGAGAGCAAACGTTGTCCTGTGTAAGGGTACTAAACGTAGCCACCAGGAACGGTGATTCTGTGGCTCGACACTGGTCTTGCAATCGGGAAACGCTCTGGCCTGGTTTCGAGTCCCACTGAGTTCGTGGGATGTGGCACTGACAACAAAAGTCAGTCAGCAACAATCAAATAACCACATACCACTGCCTGCTACCACTGTCTTCTGCTTCACCATCTGTGTCATGTGTCTGCCCTACCCTTCTAACCTACAACCTGCCACTGCCTAATACCATGTCTTCTGCTTCATCGTCTGTGCCTTGCATCTGTCCTACCTTCCTCATAACTTAAATGCACACCAGTGTTGCCGTTTTGTGGAATATCGTCTGCTGTGGAAAAACAAATGAACGACGAACATGGACGTGGAAAGGTGGACGTCATTCCACACTGTGGGATTTTTTTTCTACATTGCTCATTCATGTCATTTTTTGGGAATAAGGAGGATTTTATCATGGATGGGAGGCATTAACATATACTGTAATTCAGACCTTTCACTGTTCAATTATTGAATATGTAATGTTTGTCTATTAACACTGTCATTGAAAACAAAGAAGAATACGTCATGGAACAGTCTACCTGCACACACCCGGCGATACCATTACTTCTTATTGAAAAAATTGTTTAACAATTACTTACAAGGCACATACCACAATTATTTACAAGGCACATAACCATTAGGAGTCCACACTTACTTTGTAATAGTAAAGAACGACCGAAACTATTTTGTGATTCGCGTACAGCTGGTCACCTAGAAAACTAGGATTTGGATAAACTTGTCTCATCGTTGGTTATTAATCAGCATTTGCTGAATTTTTAACTATCTGCATCTTCTGACGTCCTTACACTTAAATGATAATAAGTCTGGCCTCATTATTAACACCCTCTATACAGTATACCACATTTTATGTTAGTTGTACCAACAACACATTCTCTGTCATCCTGGTCACTTAACGAGAACATGTGGAATAATGACGTCACTGAAAGTGTGGCTTTCTACAACTACTTCCTTTGCTTCACAGTCTGTGCTTTGTCTGTGCCCTACCCACCTCCTAACCACTTACGAATTCACTCTACCAAGAAAACAGGATGGTGAACATGCGACTAAGTGACGCCGGGAGGTGAGCAAGGGATGTATCTCATGGGAAAACGGTGACATTAGAGATAAAATGCAGTCTTATTAGCTCGCTGATCTAGCATTATTATTATTTTTTTTCTATAACTAAAAACATCATCAACGAGATCTCAACATATATATAGGTGGCAAAGCTTGGATATCCCCACAAAATTTGTCACGTATAATAGCCCATACAAGTGTCAAAATTTTTCTCTCAAACAGACGATAGAATCAGACCATCATTCCATCAATATTAGGCAATGGAATACTCAGGGCTCAGTCTCTGAACGCAAATGGCAAGCAGGAACATTAACCCAATCGCTCCGTTGATGCATTAGTTCTATTTTATTCTTGCTGCCACATGATTTTCTTCAGCTTCGGACAAACTCCTAGTGGTGAAGGGGTTGATGAAGTCTGCTGTTCAGTTTCTCTGCTTCGAAAACTTTCTGGTAGAATAAAATCGTCAACGCAATGCAGTGGTCAATATCGGTGACGTCTTTTAGCCTCCATTATCTTCCTGTTACCACCAGACAATTATTCTTCAGCCTTGGAGAGACGTGCGGTGGTGGCGAGCCACAAACTCCACTGAACCCTTCACTACGACAGGTCTCCCCCAACTGAGTAAAATCGTGTGGAGGCAGGAAGAAAGTAAACACTGAAAGGGTTATAAACATACTCTGCCAACTCCTCAGCCAAAATACAGTACAGTAGGTCTCTTCTCAGTTGAATAAAATCGACCAAGGGCAGCATTAATATACAAAATTATATACTCGGGCTGAAGAAGTCATGAAGTGTGTTGGGTTGGCCTTAGTTGACGGTCCTTAATCCCTTCAATCCGACGATGTATTCTTCACTTTATTTTTTACATCACTGGGGAGAGTTTATGAGCAGAAGAAGTTAGAGAATTTAAGCGTTTACTTACCCCAACACTACTAGAGGTCTCGTAGGAGGTGAAGAAAATAGTGTGGAGGCAGCAGGAATAAATTAATAAAACACCAGGACAGTCTGAAGGTCAAGAATAAATGTCACCTGATAATCTGAAGAAAAAAAGAATAAATAAAATACCGGATTGGGTGGCAAGAAAAGATTAATAAAACACCGGACATTCTGAAGGTAGGAAAAATAAATACCTGTATATGAGTAAACAAAAACATCTGTAGATAGGCCGAAGGTAGCATAAATAAATAAATAAACTCCAGGTCCCCTCAAGGGAGGAATCACACCAACCGCGAGACGATACATATCTAGCGCGGCTCGTAATATGACCTTGACCTTGACCTATCTATCTATCTATCTACCTATTGCCAGACGCCTTAATCTCGTACGGGGTGGCCACAAACAAATCGCCTCCATGTCCCCCTGTCTCCCACCATTTCACTGCCCTGCTCCCAGCTCACACACCCCTCTCATATACCTCTCCACGCCATCCCTCCATCTCATCCTTGGCCTCCCCCTCCCTCTCCCCCCCTCCACCTCACTCACATACACTCTCCTCGTCAGTCTCTCGCTCTCCATCCTCTCCACACGACCAAACCACCTCAGTGTGTTTCTCTTAACTCTTCCGATCACATCCACATCCACACCAAAACGCTCCTTCAGTTCCTCATTTGTCAGTCTGCCTCTCCATGTAACTCCACATGCTCCTCTCGAATAACTCATTTCCATTGCTCTCACTCTTGACTTGTGTCCCTCCAACAAGGCCCAAGCTTCACTTCCATACATTAGAGATTGGTATCATAATACCGTCATGCAGTAACCTTTTTACTTCCATGCTCACTTCCGTGTTTCTTATCGCTACTTTCACCAACTTCGAACTCGTAGGTGATTTTCATCCCTACTACACACATGTAAAATTTTGTGATTAAATCTTGAGCGGTTGCGAAGTTATCGTGCTAACACACACCCACACACACAAACTGAAAACAATACCAGCTTCGCTATCGCGGCTGGTTAACACTTCAAATCAGAAGGGTTAATCCACTGAGCCCCTGGGGACGCCTTTTTTGCTATCTCCTGACGATTTTATTCAGCTTAGGATAAATTTACTTCGGATGTGAGAGGGTCAGATATAGCGTTGATAAACCCCCCCGCAACGCGAGAGCCTTTTTCCAAGTTGAATAAAATCGTCTGATAGCAGCATAGGTTAAAAAAAAAAAAAAAAAGACTCGGACTGAAGGGGTTACGGATGAACATTTTCAGAAAGCAAGAATGGGAAGTTTTTTCCTGTTGATACCAGATGATTTTATTCTTGCTACCACAGGACGATTTTATTCCTGCTACCACCAAATGATTTTTATATTCGTTGCTACCAGACGATTTTTATACTTGCTGCTACCAGACGATTTTTACCTCACCCGGACAGAGTCAAGCGAGTGTTGTTTTTGGGCGTTTGCTTGTTTGTTTGTTTGTTTACAACATTACAGAAAAACGACTCAATGAAATTACATGAAACTTTCTGGATACGTGGGCACTGGTCCCAAAAGGAAGTGCTTAAACTTTGGAGGTAGTCAAAGGACCCTGAAAAGTCAAAATCAAGGTCATGGATTTTCAGAGGGCTATAACTTGAAACCGGTTGAAGATATAGGTATTTACTATTATCAACATACAGGAACTCCCATATGGGCTTTCATTTGGCACCAAGACCTTTGACCTTGAGTGACCCTGAAAGGCCAAACTCAAGGTCACGGATATTCAGGGGGTTATAACTCGAAACTGGTTACAAACAGAAATTTACCATCATCAACCTCTAGGAAGTCCAATACGGGCTTTAAATTGGTACCATGCCCTTTGACCCTAAGTGACCCTGCAAGGTCACACTCAAGGTCACGGTTTTTCAGGGGGCAACAACTCGAAAGTGGTTGAATAGAGATATTTACTATTATCAAGATATGGGAAGTCTCATACGGGCTTTCATTTGGCACCATGACCTTTGACCTTCAGTAACCTCGAAAGGCCAACTCAAGACCACGGATTTTCAGAGCCTTATATCTTGAAAACGATTGAAAATAAAATAACTGCTGTCGGGCGAGGTTTGTTGTGCTTGGCACCAATTATACTTGCTTCCACCAGACGATTTTAAACTTTCTGCCCCCAGATGATTTTATCCTTGCTGCCACCATACGATTTTGTACTTCCTGCCACCATACGATTTTGTACTTCCTGCCACCAGACGATTTTGTACTTCCTGCCACCAGACGATTTTGTACTTGTTGCCACCAGACGATTTTCCTGATTCAGTTTAGGAAAGACTACTCGTCCTGAATGGATTAAAGTACACCGTATCAAACCTATGTTGTCTCTCGTAAACTGAATAAAATCGTCTTAGCAACAGCAAGATTTATTCAGCTGAGGGAAAGCCACTGGTATCAAAGGAACATATAAAAGTCTACGGTACATCAAACCCTCCAGCCAGAAAACGCTCTCCTCAGCTGAAAGAAATCGTCTGAAGGGAATAAGTACAGAATAAAAAAATCTATAAGGTGTGTGTGTGTGTGTGTGTGTGAGAGAGAGAGAGAGAGAGAGAGAGAGAGAGAAAATCACACCCAGACAGTGGTAATGAGAGGACCAGACTGCACTGAAAAAATAACACAAATGACTCCCCCTCATCCTAACCCTCACCCTCACCCCTCTCATCACCATCACTGCTCACCCCCACTTTTCCCATTCTTCACTCTCACACCTCTCATCCTCATCGCCATTCCTCTCATTCTCCTCACCCCTCATTCCCCGTCCCTCTCATTCGTCACCTTCTCTCTCACCCCTCTCATTCTTCACCTTCACCCCTCTCATTCTTCACCCCTCACCCTTAGCAGCCTCACCCAAGACACAACACACAAGTAAGGGTTTGCTTTAACACAACCAAATACATTCATAATAACACGTTCCCTATCACATGCCGTCAGTGGCTTAGTGACCAAGGAGTGACGTAGGTGTGACGTCAGAGGAGGCTATGCGAATGAGTGACGTAAGAAAGCGTGTGACGTCAAAGGATGCTTCAATCCGGATGACAGTTAATTCTTTCTGCTTCATCCTTTTTACTCCAACTTGGCCCAAAATTGCCATCTTTCCATCTTGAATGCGGAGTTATAACCACAGATTAACATGAGAAAATGGTATTAGTTATTGAGGTGTGTTAAGAAACGGATATAGAGCCGTAACACTGTCTTTTTCTGCCACTGAGTTACGCGAAATAATAATAATAATAATAATAATAATAAAAAATGGGTCCTTAGTGTAAATTATGTATTCCAGACGATTTTATTTGCCAGGAAAGATCTCACGTATGGGGGTTATTAAGGCTACATCTAACCCCTCCAGTCTGACAAACCTATATTAAGAAAATCGTCAAGAGGAAGCAATTAAAAAAAAAAAAAAAAAAAAAAAAAAAAAAAACGGCTGACTAGATTAACCCCTCACTTCCAGTTACCTCCTTTTCAGATTCTTCTTGCCAGATGATTTTATTCAGTTATTCAGTTTAAGGAAACCGTCTCGCACTGACTGGGATACAGGAGGGTAGAAAATCCTTCAGTTCGAAATGCTCTGTTCGGCTTAAAAAAAAAAAAAAATCTGAAAGCAGCAGCATAAAACACGGAGAACGTCATCGCAGTGAAGTCAACAATAAAAAAAAATATTAAAGAAGACGATGCTACTGCTGATGATGATGGATGATGATGATGATGAAGGATAGTGATGATGATGATGATGGATGACGACCACGATGACGGCGATGATTCTTCTAGTCGGAAGTCCATCTGCAAAGCCCCCTCTACAAGGCTGAGACTAAATTAGAAAATCAGGTAAACTGTCAGGGGCGTCTCACATCACACCAGCCAGAGAAAAAATAGGGGAGCGAGAGGTGAAGGGAAGGTGAGGAGTGAGATGGGGGAAGGCAGGGGAAATCTGATGGCTCGGTCGATTTGGCACTGGCCTTATGGTCGAGGGAAGATCCGTTGTGTGCTAGAGATCTGTACTCTTGGTGGTTTCGGAGATTTCGTAACACAACCTCCTCAGCGATTTATTATTGCATGTTACATCTTAACGCCATCGTTCACGGCATTTATATCATTTTCATACCATATCTGAACCACCAACACAAGAGGATGCTGACGCGCAATGCTCAGCATATCAATGAGGACGAGGTGTTACGAATTACGTCCGGGGTTAAGCTTTTTACATGGTGGGGTTTCTTTCAGTCTAATCCCCTTCAACACGGTGACGTTTTCTGAAGCTTATTCTCGCATCTACCAGACGATTTCATTCAGCTAAAGCGAACACAACAATAGTAAAGAGGTGAGTGAAGGCCGGCTATACAACTTTTTCCACCTCGATAAATCTCGCTTCATATTAAAAATGTCTAGGACTACCAAAAATGAAATAGATAATACGTCATCATACTGAAGAGGTTAAGGGCCATATTCGAAGTGGCACAGATTTCGTGGCACGATTTTCTTACCGATTTATTATGGATATGAGACCCTGACGTTATGCTTCATGATATTTGTATATTTCTTGGATCGACTTAAGTTTGTCTCGGTAATGTGCAGGAGAAGATGGTGTGAAATGCAAAGTAAATAGTAAAGGAAGAGTTTTTCTCCTATGTCGCCTAAAATGTATGTGTGTGTGTGTGTGTGTGTGTGTGTGTGAGAGAGAGAGAGAGAGAGAGAGAGAGAGAACCGCCCTGGCTAACCACAGTAAACAGCCACCAGAATACCTATGTTCCTCCCTCAGTGACTCTGCTCCCGTGAGAGGTGGGGCCGCTCGCTGGCTGGTACACAACAACAGCAACAACACCAGCAACTAAGGTAAGCATGTAGTAAGCAAAGAAAAAGCATGTAGTAAACAATGAAAAATAACTCATTGAAATAATAATAATAATAATAATAAAGCCAGTATTAATAATCACCATCATACTTGAGAAACTGATTAAAGAGCCCAGCCGGGAGAGAGAGAGAGAGAGAGAGAGAGAGAGAGAGAGAGAGAGAGATCCAACCCTATTATTTAACCACCTAACCTCCAATTAACAAACAACTCGACATGACCCCTCTTGTACGTGACCCATGACCTCTGACCTTAGGGGAGGAGGGTCAATAATTTCACAGGATCAGGATTAGGTCGAAAAAGGTCATCACAGGGAAACGTATTTATAAAGAGTATTAAACACTTCGAGAGAGAGAGAGAGAGAGAGAGAGAGAGAGAGAGAGAGAGAGACAAGCAAGTGGTGTGCGTCAAAGTGAGAGACAGAGTGAGAAAGAGAGTGTGGGGAAGTAGGTCGTGCCTGAGTGTGTGTTGACAACTGCATTAATAATAGTGGGGAGGAGGGGGGAGAAGGGGGAAGGGGAGGGGGAGGAGGGGGGGAGGGGAAAGGGGAGAAGGGGAGGGGGAGGAGGGGAGGGAGAGGGATAGGGACAGGGAGGTTAAAGGTCGCAGTTCGAAGGAGAGGCGGAGGAAGAAAGGGAGGAAAACAGAAGCGGGAAGAAAGTAAGAGGAGATGGAAGGAGAGGAATGAACGAGGGAAGAGAGAGAGAGAGAGAGAGAGAGAGAGAGAGAGGAGAGGGAAAGTTGGTGAGACAGGGAAGAAAGAAAGGGAAGATGTGAAAGGTCACAGTTCAAAGCAGAAGAGAAAAGAGGAGGGAGAAAGATGGAAAGAAGATATAAATTTAAATAATAAAGTGATGCTGTGTATAGCCTAAATACGTGTGTCTGTCTGTGCATTTGTTCGTTTCATTCATGAGAACGGTAATAGATATCGACCTAATTCTTACTTCATTAGGTTGGGGTAACGACCTAATTCTTTCTTCATTAGGTTGGGGTAAGTCCAGGAAATGTAAAAAAAAAAAAAAATGGTAACCGCGAGCAAAGTCCAGGAAATGTAAAAAAAAAAGAAAGAAAAGAAAAAAAAGGTAATCGCGAGCAACGTGACAGCGCGAACTTGTCGAAAATCGTGACACGTGAAGTTGTCTGTCTGTGCGTTTGTTCGTTCTTTCACGAGAAGAGTAAGCGATAAAAAATAAAAAAAGCGATAGTGCGCGACGCGACGGCACGAAGTTGTCGGTAATCTCGACACGCGAAAATGAGAAAGTAATTGCTTTGACTCTTTGGTCATAATTGGTCATTTTGGGCTAAATAATGGTACAATAACAAAGATAATGGCATTTGCAAACATTTATGATAGAAAGGCTATTAGTTAATTCCACAAACTTTTGAGGGCAAGCACTAGCAGATGAAAATAATAGCCTGAGTAAGAAAGGAGGGGTGGGGGAGGAAGAATGGAGGGGTGGGGTGGAGGAGAGGAGGGCGGGATGGAAAAGAGGGTGGGGTGGAGGAGAGAAAAGTGGGGAGAGGAGAGTGGTGGAGGGGACAAGGAAGAGAGAAATTCAGAGAAAAAAAGGGGTAAGAGAATAAAAGAAGAAAACAGAGGACGCAAAAGGACTGGGAAAACAGACATAAAGGGGTGAGAGACAGAGGAGGAGGTGAGGAAATGGAAAGGAAAAGATTCGAGAGAGAGAGAGAGAGAGAGAGAGAGAGAGAGAGAGAGAGAGAGAGAGAGAGACTAAGAAAGCTTCAAAGATTGAAGCAAGAAGCGGGACAGCTAAGAAGGTAGGCGAGGAGTGGAGGGGAGGGGAGGGGGAAACAAGGGAAAGAGAAGGGGGTTAAGAACGTCGAAGTACAGAGGTATGAGGAGGAAAAGAGAAAGGGAGAGAAAGAAAATTAAGAAAACAGGTGAAAAGGCAGAAGAGAGGGAGAAGAAAATCGGAAGGGGAAAGCTAGAGGGAGAAAAGGGGGAGGGGAAGGAAGAAAGGAGGAAACGAACGGAAAACTAAGGAAAAAATATGGCAGAGGGAGGTGGGAAGGGAAATGAGAGGGAACAGAGGAGAGGGGCGGGGAGGGGAAGGTATGGAGGAGGGGGAGGGAGAGGAGAGAGGGAAAAAGGATAAAGGGAGGGAGAGGGGAGGGGGGAGTGGAGGGTAAGGGAGGGAAAGGTCAAATTACAGGGAGTGTTGGGAAATGGTAAAATGGAAGGCGAGAGACAAAAGAAACTGAAGAAGAACGTAAGGAAGGAGGAAGAAAGAAGAGAAAGAAAACGAAGAACGGAAGTTAGAGAGAAGGAAATTAGGAAAGATATGAAGGGAGGAAAGTAGCAAAGAAGAAAGCAGAAGAAGTAAGGAAATGAGAGAAAAGGAAACTGAGAGAGAGAAAAAAAAGGTAGGAGCAAATGGGAAACTGAAACAAAAAGGGGAAGAAACTAACTGAGGGAAGAGGGGAGGAAAGAAAAGATAAGAGGAATGGAAACAGTGCAAAGAAAAAAAAAAGTAGGAAGGAGGAAGAGAAAAAAAATAGCAGGATGAAAGGGGGAAAGGAGGAGTGGAAAGCTGTGGAAAGAAAGGGAATTGTGAGAAAATGAAAAAGGAAATTATCTGCATGTCTCTCTCTCTCTCTCTCTCTCTCTCTCTGACGTCAAAGTTAGGTGGAGCTATCAAATTCTTTCTCTCTCTCTCTCTCTCTCTCTGACGTCAAAGTTAGGTAGAGCTATTAATAACTCTCTAACAACAGCATCATAAATAGCATAAACAAGACGAAACGAAACAATCAGAAGCACAAACAAAACACCATGAAAAACACAAAAAAGAAAGACAAGAAATGGCAGTAAGAAAAAAAATGATAAAACAAAGCACAGGAAGGCTGATATTCGTTTACACACACACACACACACACACACACACACACATCATTAGACTGAAGGGGTAAATACAACCAACACCATCAAAACTACTACCACAACCACCACCTCCTCCACCATTAATAACACAGACAACTACAATTCACCACCACCATCACCACCACAACCGCCGCCACCACCACCACCAACAACAACAACAACCAACTCCAGTTAAGTCCACAAATCACTCAGCCAAAACAAACGAACAAACAAACAACGCAAGCGGTGTGTGTAATTTGTGTGGCAACTTGATTGAAACAAAAAAAGCTTACTCTTAACTCACTGGCTGAGAGAGAGAGAGAGAGAGAGAGAGAGAGAGAGAGAGAGAGAGAGAGAGAGAAACGGACAGAATGTGAAGAAGAAGGAAAAGGAGAGAAGGGATGGAGAACAGAGAAGAAAGGGCTGGAAATAAGCAAGGGAAGAAGGGAGGGGTTGGGAGTGGAAGCAGAGGAGGAGGGAGGGAGAGGGAGAGAAGTGGCAGGTGAGGGAGGGAGGGGAAGAGGAGAAGGAAATGGAGAATTAAGGGAAAGGAACTGAAGGGAATGCCAGGGAAAGCGTTGGGTAGTAGGGTAGGGCAGGGCAGGGCAGGGCAGGGCAGGGCAGGGCAGGGTAGGGTAGGGTACAGTAGGGTACAGTAAGGTAGGATAGGGTAGGGTAGGGTAGGGTTGGGTTGGGTTGGGTAGGGTAGGGTAGGGTAGGGTAGGGTAGGGCTGGGCAGGGCAGGGCAGGTAAGTGGAGACTGCGAGACATAGGTAGGGTAAGGTGTCTGATTAACAGAGTTGTCTGAACCATGACAGGGATATAAAAGAATCATACCCCTTTCCCCCTTCCTACTTCCCTTTACTCACCCTTTCCTGTACAATATGGGACAAAAATCCGTCTATCAGTCTACTCCGTCTACTGTCAATTCTGTCACTTTCCCCTTTAACGCATCATATCAAAGAGAGAATTATCTATGGTCAGAGAAACATACCATGCCTCTCTCAGCTTAGGAATATTAGACAAAGGAGAAAAGCGAGAAGTAGAAGAAGCGGAATATTATACAAAGATACATACCAAGCCCCTCTCACCTCAGGAATTCACCCAGTAGAGGAAAAACAAAAGAGGTAAAACACTTGGGAATTTCTTTTGTCCTTGGCTCTACCTGCTTTTCCTCATCTCATCTGTCCTAAGGTAAATTCCCTTCCTCGCCCATGCTATCACCACCCACCCACCCACACACACACACACAACCTTGAAAATATATAAGCAAATAATTATACTGCACGCAAACACAATACATTAACGAACACATAATGAAGAGCCCTCACAAACAAGCTAGAATATAACCTCATGCTTATAAATATATTTAGTCCATACTGTATTTTCTCTAACACATCTGGGACTATAGTTATAAAAGACCTTACTTAATTTTCCCGATAAGCAAGTCTCCATTTGGAAGTAAGTTTTGAGCAGTCACTTTCTTCGGTCGCTGATTTTTTTTTTTGCTTGTTTGTTTGCTTACTTGCTTGCTTCCTCCCTCCCTTCGTTCCTCCCTCCCTCCCTCCATCCATCCATCCCTTTCTTTCTATCTTTCTTCCTTTCTTTTCTACTTTAATACTCTCACTCTGCTTTCGTTGTGGAGTATCTGACGGCTGTATTAGTGAACAAAAACAAACATGCAACTTACGGTAGTAGTCTCTGTGGTTATGGATATTACGTAACACCTCTTCCTTGGCGAGTTATTCTGCTCTTTGCACCTGTGTCCTTTTGCATATTACTACGTCGATATCAAAGTGTAAATAAAATAAATCAGAGTATTAAGGTGTAACATGCCGAATAAATCACTAAGGAAAAAGTGCTACGAAAAAGTGCAACGAAAAAGCACTACGAAGCCTTCTATGGCACCAAAAATAGGGTCTTTAAATTCTTCCTCCTCTCACCTTTCCTACCGGTAATTTCCCTTCCCCGTCCCCAGTACCAACGTTCAAACACACACCTGAAAAGAAATGGGGAAATTAATACACTGAAAATAATGCACACAAAAATAAATAAATCAACCTAAAGATATACACAAAAATTGATTATACATTCAAGTTATACAAAGGCATAAAATAATACATATGTAAAACTAACAATAAGAATAATACGTACATACACAGAAGAGAATAATTTAAACATTAAACAGTATATAGAAGGAAGCAATACATAGATAAATGACAAATAAACATAAAACAAACAGCAAGAAGTGCATAATTGTCAGTCCTCACACACATGGGACTAATCTATACACATACACAGATACACAATACACATAAACAATTCAGAATCTGCGTTGAATCTTTTACTGCCGTGGTCTATATTTTTCTTTTTATTATTATTTTTTTTTAATGTTGCTACCTTAAGACGATATGAAGGACCTTTAGTTGTGAAGGTGGTAAATGAATGCTAAATCTAATCCCTACATTTTTAAAAGTACCGGTATCTTCTACACTAAATATAATAGTCTGGGGTAGCAACACTAACATTCATTACTTATCTCCATTACTCACAGGCTAGATCACATGGCGCCCGCGAACCCTGTCACGATGCCTGCAAGTGTTTGTTAGAAATCTGTGAAATATTTGGAATTCCCAGTCATGAGGAGAAAAAAAAAACACGAAAAAAATATAAAAGTCGTTGCAACAGGATCGAACATTATTCGAACGTGATGTGGTAACTTTATGACTTTACGGTGTGAGAGATTAACGTGTGTGTGTGTGTGTGTGTGTGTGTGTGTGTGTGTGTGTGTGTGTGTGTGTGTGTGTGTGTGTGTGTGTGTGTGTGTGTGTGTGTGTGTGTGTGTGTGTGTGTGTGTGTGTGTGTGTGTGTGTGTGTGTGTGTGTGTGTGTGTGTGTGTGTGTGTGTGTGTGTGTGTGTGTGTGTGTGTGTGTGTGTGTGTGTGTGTGTGTGTGTGTGTGTGTGTGTGTGTGTGTGTGTGTGTGTGTGTGTGTGTGTGTGTGTGTGTGTGTGTGTGTGTGTGTGTGTGTGTGTGTGTGTGTGTGTGTGTGTGTGTGTGTGTGTGTGTGTGTGTGTGTGTGTGTGTGTGTGTGTGTGTGTGTGTGTGTGTGTGTGTGTGTGTGTGTGTGTGTGTGTGTGTGTGTGTGTGTGTGTGTGTGTGTGTGTGTGTGTGTGTGTGTGTGTGTGTGTGTGTGTGTGTGTGTGTGTGTGTGTGTGTGTGTGTGTGTGTGTGTGTGTGTGTGTGTGTGTGTTTTAAGTTTTGGCGCCTTGCATCGTATTCAAAATGAAACATGTGGCTCAGAGTTTATAAGAGATTGCGAACCACTGGCCTACACAAAAATCTGCGGGTGGCTGTAATTTTCTCTCTCTCTCTCTCTCTCTCTCTCTCTCTCTCTCTCTCTCTCTCTCTCTCTCTCTCGTACAACTGCAAACTATATGACGTCAGAGACCGATGACGTCACGGCGCTGGGCAAGTCATTATGCGGGGAGGAGTGGGGGTTTGGACGGGGAGGGGAAAGAAAAACAAAGAGGAGAGAATGGAAGGGAAGGAAAAGAATGGAAGGAAAACTAAAATAAACTAAAAAATACACAACAAAAATTAAAGAGAAGAAAGAAGAGAGGAGAGGCGAGGAGGAGGAGGATGGGATGGAATGAGAAGGAAATAGATTGACGGGAAAGCAAAAGAAAAGAGGGGAAAAGAATCAAAGGAAATGAATGGCAAGAAAAAGAGAGAAGAAGAGAAAAAGGAAGAGGCTGAGAATGGAAAGGAACAAGATACAGGGGATGAAGAGGAAGAGGAAAGACACTATGAAGAAGGATAATATTCGAGAAAACTGGAATTACGAGGAAAAGAGAGAGAGAGGCGGAAAGGCAAAGAAAAAAAGAGTTGAGAAAGAGATACCTGGGTAAAGAGTAGTGAATAGGATGCAAGGAAAGGGGAAAAACGAAAAAAAAAAAAAGGGATGAAAAGAAGAATATGTTACAAGGAAGAGAAGAAGAGGAGGAGGAGGAAAATTACAAGGAAGATGAAGAAGCAAAAAGATACAAGTCGTAAAGTCTGTGTATCCAATAATTCTCTCTCACTCGCTCTCTCTCTCTCTCACTGCCTGGCTTGTCCCTCTCCCACACTGACCTTACATAAAACAAACCCTAACTTGACCTAACATGACCTGAAACAGAAAGCCACATGTCACGCCCACTCTCATCTGCATCAACTACGAACCGATTAGACAACAACAACGACAACAACAACAAAGACAACAACAAACAACAACAACAAAGACAACAATAACAAGAACACTCATCTGCATTACCTACTGATCAATTACAAACAACAACAACATTAATTACGGCTCATCTGCATTAATTACACACCAATAACAACAACAAACTCATCTTCATTACCTACCAACCTAATAGACAACAGCAGCAACACCAAGAAATGAACAGTTAAACAAAAATAAATATCCTCAGTAGCAGACGCACCACAACACCATCACCACCACCACCACTGCTGCTGCCATACTCTCATCACCTCCACTATCATTCCCACCAGTCCTACCACTACCGCTGCTACCACCATCACCATCATCATCTCCACTATCATAATCAAGTTCTGAAACCAACACTGTCGCCACCATCACCATCACTACCAACAACATTACAATCACCAATAACACCACAAAAACACCACCACAAATATATGAACACCACACCACCACCACAACCAACTAACAAAACGCCAGAAAATTAACCTGACCACCACCACCACCACCACCACCACCACAATACTCATCATCATCATCATCATCATCAACAGTGCAGCAGCGTCAACCAACCGATGTCCCAGTCGATATCAGTGCGCGTCCGCACGTGTGCTGGAACATGTGCTGGCAACATGTAAAAAAAAAAGAAAAAAAAAAAAAAAAAAAAACAGTAACGAACACGCTGCAAACATGTTGGGAACAGCAGCGTCCAGATCATGTTAGCAACATCATGATGAAGTATCAGCTGCCTGGAATGGACACACTTATCCCATCACCTCTGTGCCAGTGTTCGAAGCTGCACTGGAACATGTATGCATACGTCTGTCCAAATATTGCTCCAAATATGTTCCTGAACATGTTGCCAACATATGTTTGATAGCACGTGTGGACGCGCACTAACGGTCCATTAGGGGTCACTTATAAGCTGAATAAAATCGTCTGGTGGAAGCAATGGGAATATAAAATACGTCAGGGGAGTGATGGGACAAAAACGCCTTCACTATGAGAGGTTGCTCTTTGATGATGATGATGATGATGATGATGATGATGATGATGATGATGAAGATGATGATGATTGGTGGTGGTGGTGAATGGAAGACGGACGATTAGGAAAGATATGGAAGAAAGAACATGGAGTAAGATGATGAGGAAGAATGAAAAGAAAAGGAAGAAGTAGGTAAGCGGTGAAGAAAGACGAAGAGGAAGAAAGAATATGAAGAGGAAGATGGAAGAGAAGGAAATATGAGGAAGAAAGATGAAGAGAGAGAGAGATGTGGAGGAAAATGAAAAAAGATGGTAACGAAGACGATGACAAACAAACTCTTCCCCAACACACTAAAAATGTATAAATCAAAACTGACCCCAACAACACGACCCCGCTTTACCACGCCTGGCCCGTAACATGACCCGGAAACAGTCACTGCCCCCCCCCCTCCTCTCTCTCTCTCTCCGTCACACCTATTGCCACCTCCTCTTTGACCTCCCAACCTTTCGTCGAAGGGAGGTAAAAATTAGAGGATGAGAGAGAGAGAGAGAGAGAGAGAGAGAGAGAGAGAGAGAGAGAGAGAGAGAGAGAGAGAGAGAGAGATTAAGAAAATA
>NC_137013.1:33773609-33803609 GCF_032717465.1 Coenobita brevimanus
AAAGTAATCTGAAGCCAATACAGCATGACGTGAGTGAATTGTGGGTGTCCCATCTACCATCAGCTTCATTTTCTACTACCAACCCTTCCTGTGGCACATAATAGGTCCTAAAGTTGTATCTTGTTCTGCTTCGCAAATGACAATACGATATTTCGAAACACAAAGTTAACTTACTATAGAAAAACTGCCAAAGTATCTAAGATTCTCATATTTACAGTATGATGGCATTTAAGAAATGTCTGGATATTTAGTCAGAAACCTCTGAACATCACGATATAGAGACAGCATTCACCTATTTGTAAGGTTCGTGACACAGGGATCTCTATATACCTGTATCTTTTCACAGAACATTACATATTGCCACAGTGGGTCAGAGATATTTTGCTAGGATAGCCTTCATTTGGTGTCTACGTTAATACGTTTTGTTTCTTAATAAAGACACTGATAGCCTAATCTTACTCTGGTAGGAGTCTGCTGACTCTTCGGCCACCCATATACATGTAGTTCTACCAGCTTCATGGAATAATGGTAAATGGACAATTTAGTGTCCACTTCTTTATTTAGTCTGTACAAGAAGTTTTCCAGCTGCTCTATCGATATAACCGTCTTGAAACTGTTCGTATACCAGCCTTAAAAATGTTCATTAATAGATGAAAGTTACAGTCTACACGTTCTCTCCTGGAGTCTACCAGAACCTCCTTACCATTGTATCGGTTATGCTGCTGATATACCGGGTATATACTATATGCGTATTCAAACATACCGGTATTAATTTAAGCTATCTCCCAGATTCGTGTCAAAACTAAGGTCTAATCATCTCAGACAATAAATCTCACACTGTCAACCGGCGCTCACGATGACAAGTGTGTGCTGTCCATGAACCTGAACAAAATGGATACCAATTTGTATTCCTTACAACTGTAGGGATCTCCAACTTGAGATCCCACTTAGTCGTATTGTCACTAAAATGAAATGTCAGTGTAGGGAAAGGCTCGAGAATACAGTTAAGGAGGTATTAAGTCTCCCCCCTCCCCCCCAACACCACCACCACCATAATCTGATGTACCCTATTATAATGCCATCAAGGTGTGTCCCTTCCCCTGCCCAGACTCACCCCGCCACCTCAACCACAACTCTTCTCTGCCCTGCCCTGCCCGTTTATGGAGGGCTCTGTCTTTGCGAATGACTTACACACACACACACACACACACACACACACACACACACACACACACACGGTCTTGCCCATTACCTTCCTCACCCCGCCCATCTCACACCACCTAACCTCCATCTCTCTCTTTCTCTCTCTCTCCTTTCCCGTCCCATCTCTTCCCAGTTAGATATGCTCTGTGTTAATTTCACCTCTGTCTAACAACCAGCCTCTCCCCCACACAACCCCTTCCGTCCCCACTCCACTTGATTTGGCTCCCGAGTCTATTCCATCCTCTATCTATCTCTTCCCTGTCTAGTCTAATGTATCTATCTCTTCTGCGTCTCGTTTAATACATATCTCTCTTCAATGTCTGGGCTTAAGTGTCTGTCTATTTCTAGGATAATGTTCCTATCTCTACCATGCCTCGTATAATGTATCTATCTCTTCCCTGTCTTGTCTCATGTATCTATCTCTCCTATGTCCCGTCAACCCGTCCCATGCAGCCCGTCCTTTCCCGTCCCACCCTACTCTATTTTACAGCCAGTCTTCGTTACATATCGACTATTTTGGCATTATTATATGTTTTTAAACCCTCAGGAAGGTACAGTTCTGGCTTCTGGATACGAAATGTAAAGTCTAACAGAATTCTTGAAACGCCAACTTAGTATGTGATCAAAGAGGACTGGATATGATCAAGTTAGGTCACCCAATGAGAGATATTGTTTCCTACTGATAAGGCAAGAGATAAAAAGTCACTATGAGAAAAAAAATGGATTAGCACAAATTACATCTTTCATAGAACAAACAGTACATGAAGAAATAGATTAACTAGGCGGCAACTCAAGAGATGGAGCGAGAGGAAGGGGTAGATAGGAAAGAAGGGGAAATAATACACTTAGATGTGCTTCGATTACACTGAACAGACTCACAACCAAATGATCAGTGTGGAGGACGATAGGAGAGTCATTGGTCCTATACTGGCTATGATGGCGATGATGATGATGATGATGATGATGATATGATGATGACGATGATGATGAAAAACTGCCATTATTTCATTCCCCTCCGCTCGACTCCACTCCATTACCCAACTACTCCCCACCTGATTTAGCTCCAATCCACTCCATCTGCCCTACTACACTCCACCCCATTTAGCTCCACTCCACTCCAACCGACTCCACTCAAATCCATTCCACCCCACCATACTCCATTTCACACCACCCCACGCCACTCTCACCCCACTTCACCCGACTCCACGCCACTCCACCCGACCGGTTTTCACCCCATCTCACACCACTCCACTCCACTTTCCCACCCACCCCACTCTACCTCACCCAATTCCACTCCACTTCACTCCATCCTACTCCACTTCACTCCACTCCATCCCATTCCACTCCATCCTACTCCACTCCACTCCACAACATCCCATTCCACTCCACACCAACCTACTCCACTTCACTCCATCCTACTCCACTCCACTCTACTCCATTCCATCCCACTCCACTCCACCGCCATTTCCCTGTGGTGCACCTGTCCCATTCATTCCTCAGCCTGCCTGAACTAATTCATCCTGCATCCCACCTTAATCCGCCCTCACCTGCCTCCTCCCTTAAGCCGGCCTTTCCCGTCTCTCTCTCTCTCTCTCTCTCTCTCCTATTCATCTCCACATCACTCCTATTCCTTCATATTCTTACCCACTTTTCTATCTTTTATATCCTCCCCTCCTCCTCCTATTTCCTACCAATAGATCTGTTGCTGGTTGCTTTCCTCTGTACCTTTTTAATCCTCCTCATTCTCTATTCCTTCTCCCTCTGCTCCACCCTTCCCCTCCACTTACCCACCCGGAAGTCAAGATCAGATAAGCAAACTCCTTCCTCCTCTTACCTTTTTCCCTCCACTTTTTTTCATCAGTTTTTCTCATATTTACTCCCCCCCCACCCCTCTCTCTCTCTCTCTCTCTCTCTCTCTCTCTCTCTCTCTCTCTCTGTCTTTATTCTCATCCATCTTTACTTTGGTGTGGCATTATAAGGCAGAAAATTTGTCCACGTGGTAAACAGGCGTTGTTTTTTTATTGTCTATTTATCTATTCTATCTACCTGACCATCTTAATTCCGGAAGACTAGCCACAAGCAAATCGCCTCCATGTCATTTTATCCTCCGTTATCAGACTGCCCTATTTCTAATTTACACCCTTCTCATTCAAATACCATTCCACCCCATCCTTCCATCTCATCCTTGGTCTCCCCTCCAACTCACTAAACAATCTCGTAGTCAATCTCTCATTCACCATGCTCTCCACAAGACCAGACTTTATCCACTCTCACACACACACACACACACACACACACACACACACACACACACACAAAATGCAGGGATCTCGAGTTTTAGTTGTGACGTTAATTCCTTCAGTGCATGGACGTCTCTTTCGCTGTAATCTTTCTCTCACCTGCCTATTATATCTAGCAACGAGAAGGTCTTTCATAGCGGATGAGTTTAAAGCTGACTGGTTCTAATCTATTCACAGCAAATCATGTGCGTTCTCAGCTCGAATATTGCCGACCCTTGTGGAGTGGATGTGGCGAGACTTTTAACTAAGGGACAAAATTCAAAATGAAGCTAAAAGAATAACTAATAACCCAACAATTACAAAAGAACTACCTCCCCTACAAGTCAGACGGGATGCTGCCTCCCTTTCATTATTTTACAGATACTTTTATGGCAAATGCTCAAATGAAGTTGCATCCATTATGCCGCACATCCACGCCTTCCCCCAAGCTACACGGGCATCTGGTTACACTTTTGATCTGACTATCACGCTGCCATATCGCATAACTTCTGCCTATCAGAATAACTTTATTCGCCGAACTGCTTCTCTTTGAAACTCACTTCCCCAGATTAGTTTCTCCCCGAACTTCAACCTACAGCTGTTCAAGTCCAACTGTTACAGATTTTTTTTTTTTTTTACAAATGGAGGACATATGTAATCTGGTGTATGTAATTACTTTGTTTTCATTTGTTTTCCTTCCTCTGTCCATTCTCTCTCTCTCTCTCTCAAAAAATAAAAATAAAATAAAATAAAGTATCTCTTATCCTTGGCTTTAACTTTTCCCTCCATGACGTCGTTCTAAAATTTCTTCTCGATATCTTCCGTCGATTTTTTTCTGTTTTGGAGAGACTTTTCACCGTCGAGCAGTTAGACAGAGCCTTCATTAACCCTTTCAATAAAACAAGCCTTTTTTAAGTTTAGAAAAATCGTCTGGGGTGTAACAAAAAATAAACTAGAACACTACAAACTCGAGGTGAAAGGATTTAAAAGGTCAACACGTATTTCTGCTGTGACGCTGATAGTTATAGTCTGACAGCTCTCTAC
The DNA here is from genome assembly GCF_032717465.1 of Coenobita brevimanus. Taxonomy (NCBI): domain Eukaryota; kingdom Metazoa; phylum Arthropoda; class Malacostraca; order Decapoda; family Coenobitidae; genus Coenobita; species Coenobita brevimanus. Next base: position 33,778,136 of record NC_137013.1, read on the forward strand.
CCACCTCACCCCACTCTGATTCTCTCTCTCTCTCTCTCTCTCTCTCTCTCTCTCTCTCACCGGGTCTTCCATTAATATCAACCTTTGACACTGTCCCTCCCCTCTCTCCATCCATTTAACTTTTTCTCTCTCTACAGCCCCCTCCCCCCCCTCTCTCTCTCTCTCTCTCTCTCTCTCCCTCCCTCCCTCCCTACACCCCCGGGAGATTGTATGTTTGGTCCGGTTTGTCTGTTCGTCCTACCTGTTTGTTAGTAAAATTATGGATGAATTATTGGAAGGAACTGCACCAAATGTGACATAATACTTGAAATCCATCCGAGGAGCAGGTAATTAAAGGCCAGAAAAGGTCATAGGACATAGATCAATGGCAAAGACGGACAGACACTTTTTCTCCGATTATGACGAAACTTGGTGGAAAGGCTGAAGGGCAGGAAAGGGAGGACTTTTTCAATTTTTAGAACAATCGGTCTGAGATAAAGGTCACACGGTAAGGTCATAGGTTCCACCCCTTAAAAACTCAAATTATTAGGATAAAACTTAGTGGAAGGATTTCAGGTAAGTCGAAAACGTAATTACTCTATTTCAGAAAAATGGCTCAAAGGTCAAGGTCACAAGGTAAGGTAAAGAATAAATATTTTGATCCGATTTCAACCAAACTTGGTGGGTAGGCGGAGGGTCAAGTAGGGTCAAAGGTCCAGGGCAAGGTCAAAAGGCTGGCCCTAAGTTCCTGACACAAGATCAACGGGCATCTGTCCTGTCCAAGCATGCTTCCCCATCAATCAGTTTCCATGAGTCATCAATCAGTTTCGAAGCATCATCAATCAGTTTCCATGCGCCATCAATCAGTTCCCACACATCATCAATTAGTTCCCACACGTCATCAACTAGTTCCTACGCGTCATCAATGTTCCCAAGCGTCATTAATCAGGTTCCAGGCATCATCGATCAGTTTCAAGCATCATCAATCAGTTTCAAGCATCATCAATCAGTTTACAAGCGTCATCAATCAGTTTACAAGCGTCACCGATCAGTTTACAAGCATCATCAATCAGTTTCCAAGCGTCATCAATCAATTTAAACGAGTCATCAATCAGTTTCAAAGCAACATCAATCAGCTTCCGCGCGTCATCAATCAGCTTCCGCGCGTCATCAATCAGCTTCCACGCGTCACCAATCAGTTTCCAAGCGTCATCAATCAGTTTCCAAGCATCATCAATCAGTTTCCATGCGTCATCAATCTGTTTCCACAAGTCATCAATCAGTTTCCATGCGTCATCAATCAGTTTCCACGCGTCATCAATCAGGTTCCACGCGTCATCAATCAGGTTCCACGCGTCATCAATCAGGTTCCAAGCATCATCAATCAGTTTCGAAGCATCATCAATCAGTTTCCATGCGTCATCAGTCAGTTTCCACGTGTCATCAATCAGGGTCCACGCGTCATCAATTAGGTTCCAAGCATCATCAATCAGTTATCAAGTGTCATCAATCAGTTTCTACACGACATCAATCAGCTTCCAAGCGTCATCAATCAGTTTCCACATGTCATCAATCGGTTTCCACGCGTCATCAGTCAGTTTCCAAGCGTCATCAATCAGTTTCCATGCGTCACCACTCAGTTTCCACACGTCATCAATCGGTTTCCATGCGTCATCAATCTGTTTCGATGCACGGCGACGAATCACAATATAAACAGTAAACTAAATGAAGGGGAGAAGGTTCATTTCACGTCTTCATGATTATTTTCCTTTTTTTTTTTTTTTTTAAATTACGACGTGTGTGAGAGAGAGAGAGAGAGAGAGAGGGGGGGAGGGGGGGAGAGAAACAATACCAAGCTCAAAATAACCCCCTCCTCTTCCACAACTTTCTGGCTCTGACCTCCCTCTTCTTTTCCCCTCCCTTTCCCCTCCTCTCTTTCCTTTTCTGTCACCATTATCTTGTCTCTCGCTCTCCTCTCTCTCTCTTAGTATTAGAGTAGCAACGTGTACCTCCTAGTTATGGTTTGTAGGGAAACACATTCTGAGGCACTGCTTGTCCTTGTAACTCTCTCTCTCTCTCTCTCTCGTGCCGTGGTAGCTATAACCGTCCAGGTATTGTTAGAAAACCACCTGGCTATCTCAAGACTGACCCCAATACCACCTAAATTGGACTCACCTTTTACTCTTTCTCGCTGCTATTTTTACCGGTTCCTCCATTTATCAATACAAAAATACCGTGACTACAACCCTTTCAGCCCAAGCACGTCCCTAAAACATCAATTTATAACCCCAAATCGTTTTATTGAATTTTAGAACATACGTCTTTCTTTATTCTTGCTATTTCCTGACGATTTTATTCCAAGTCAGAATTTTCGCGCTGCAGTTCATATACATCTAATCTTCGGTCTCCCCCTCCCTCTCCCCCCCCTCCACCTCACTCACATACACTCTCCTCGTCAGTCTCTCGCTCTCCATACATACATACATACATAATATTCTGCGCGGTTCATTGCATTTCTCTTTGACCTTCTTACCTGTGAGGAGGGTTTGCGTTTTTTTTTTTTTTTTTTTGGGGGGGGGGTTTAACTCATGTCTTTTAATCTTTAGTTAGTGGGATTAAATAAGGTCTTTTATATTTTCTATTTGTCATGCACATAATATAGGACACATAAAATACCCGATGATGGCCTGAAGTTTGCCGAAATTTTGTAGTTCAATAGATTTTTTGTAGCATTTCCGTATTTTTACTGTTTTTCACACACACAAACACACACATACTCTCTCTCTCTCTCTCTCTAACTACAGCTAATATCATAAATGTACTGGAAAAAACATGAAGTCGAGATTTATTGCCCTACCAAACAATAGTCGCTAGATAAAAATAAAAAATAAATAAAAATGAGCAACAAACAATAGAATAAGCGGACCGGAAGTGAGATAAAAAACTAATCTTTGGGCCATTTTTTTCGATCATTTACTGGTCCTTTGTTTATCATTTTTTTGTTTTTGTTGTTATTCTCTCTCTCTCTCTCTCTCTTCCTGTAGCTTGTACTTCTATGTTCCTATTTTTTTTTTATCCTTCACTTACTTATTTCTTTTCGTTAGCGTTTTTTTCTTATGGCTTCTTGTGTACTCACAATTATTTTCTTCCTCCTCTATTCCTTTCCTAGTCCTTGTGCTTGTATAATTATTTTATTCTACTTTATTTTTCCCTTCCTTCATCCTAGTTTCCTCCTCATCTTCAACCTCCCCCTCCTCCTCCCATTCCTCTTCCTCTTCCCCCTTCTTTTCCTCCATCTCTTCTTCCTCTTCTTCTTCTTCTTCTTCTTCCTCCTCCTCCTCCTCCTCTGCCCATTCATATACACTTGTCATTCAGAAACTATTTCTGATCTCTGCCCTTTCCAACTCCCTTACTTCTCTCTCTCTCTTCTCCTGCCTGTTCCTCGTTTCTTCCTCTCTCCACTCATCCCTTCTTCCAACTTTCCTCACTCCATTTTTCCCTCTCCGTCTCCTTCTTCCCTCTCCCTCTCTCTTGCCTTCTTCCTCTTTCTTTCCCTTTAAGTTTCCTTCCTCCCAATTTCTCGACCCTTCCTTCCTACTTTTTATTTCTTCCTTTCCTCCTCTGTCTGACTCTCAACTCACTTTTCCTCAGCCTTTCTTCGTGCTTCCCTCTCCCCCCCCCCTCTCTCTCTCCTTGCTTTTTCCTTCTTCCTCCCCTCCTGACCCTCCCCCTTATCCCACTCCCTCCCCTCAACTCTCGAATCGGCACAATGCTATATTCAAATATGGGTTGAAAGAACCTAAGAGTTTTCATATATATATATATATATATATATATATATATATATATATATATATATATATATATAAACTCTTAGGTTCATCCATCCATCCATCATCCAATTCAACGTTGCCCCATGAGAAGCGTAGAAGCCCGGGGATAGGCAACTCGGTCCTGACATTTAGGATGAGTGACCAGCCTCACTCATCCCTGAGTGGCATTACATGAGCAATAACCCCAACCACCCTTTGGATATAAACCTTCACCGGTTCAATCCGATTGGAGCGCTGTAATTACCCAATAAACCACCAGGCGCCAAAATTTGGTTATATGGTCACCACCCAGCGTAGTAAATGGTTTCCTGGTGTACAGGAAACCATTAGGCTTGTCAGTCAGTGTAGAGTCACCCGTAGGCAGAAGGAAGAGGAAAGAATGAACGAAAGAAAGACAAAAGAGGGAGTGCAAAGTCACCCGTAGGCAGAAGGACGAGGAAAGAATGAAGTAAAGAAAGACAGAAGAGGAAGGAAGGAATGGAGAGACGAGAGGAAAGGACAGACACCCGAGAGCAGCACTACATCGAATGAGTGGATGGTGAGCGCCCCCACCTACCACACAGGTTCTTTCAACCCATATATATATATATATATATATATATATATATATATATATATATATATATATATATATATATATATATATATATGTAACTCATCTGAGTCCAGTGTCCTCAATATAGGACGGAGCTGGGCATTTTCAGCATTTCATAAGGAAAGGAACAATGCGGTGGGGACCTACTGTACGAGCGTCGCTACTATGAGCCGACAGGCGGAGGGCGATACGTTTGATACCCTTCCAACAAAATCCCTCGCACAGGAACCCTGGGAGCTAAAGAGTTTATATATATATATATATATATATATATATATATATATATATATATATATATATATATATATATAACTAGAATTCTGAAATTGCTGAAGCAATATTCAAAGAAATCCACATTCCAGATGAAAATACTTTTGTTATCATTACAGGCATCCTAATATTAGGGGACTTTTGGTATGACTCAAAATTTTTTACGGATTTTGACCTGTGACCTTGAGATCAAAGTCAAGGGCATTCATACTATGCAAACCTAGTTCACTCATGACTCACTGCATTTCCACAGAGTTTGGACAAAATCGGCCAAACAGCCTACTTTCCGACTTATCACTTTCAAGCATGTGGCGGCCATTTTTATTTTCTTCAATATCCCAGAAAGTATTTGTTGAATCTCAACATCAATACACAGGTGCACTTGTGTATGCTGACGACTACATAATGGAACATTTGCAAAGCAATGAAGTCAATAGTTTTTGCTGCACAGGAGAGCAAAAACCGAAAAAATAACAGATGGCACTAGCGCTAGAAAAAGAAAAAATGTGCCAAAAGAGGCCTGCAACCAAGATACATCACTCCTGTAAATTTATAGTCTATATCTCCAACGCTCTTGGAATGCCAGCCTTCTAGATCTCCCCCCGTCCTTAAAAAATAAATAAATAAATAAATAATATCTACAATATCACTAAGAACTCCACTGAATGTGAAGTTCTTAATAACGTAAACGCTCGGTCCATATTACCCCATTTGCGGCGTAAGGGCCGGAGGGTGGCCTACCGATATTTAAATAATTTTACCTCCTCAATACCATTACCTCTTTTTCTTACTTCAATCTTGCTGCTACCATACTACTTTACTCAGCTTAGGAGAGCCCTCTGGTAATCTAAGGCTTAAGGAAGGCTCCATAACCCCTCCAGGTCCAAGAAACTCTACGAAAGATGAATAAAATTGTCCGGAAATAGTAAACACCAAAAATGAAACGTCCTCGTAATGAAAGGGTTTACAGGTACGAGACTCACCCACTTTCTCTCTCTCTCTCTCTCTAATATCTTCCTCTTGTCTGTTTTACTCGACACGCAGGAACACAGGAGTAATGTTATTGAATTTCTTCTCTACTTCCATTATTCTCTTTCTCACTATCTCTAATATTCTCATTCTCTCTTATCTCTAATATTCTCTTTCTCCTCTATCTCTAATATTCTCTTTCTCTTCTATCTCTAATATTCTCTTTCTCCCTTATCTCTAATATTCTCTTTCTCCTCTATCTCTAATATTCTTTCTCCCTTATCTCTAATATGCTCTTTCTCCCTAATGTCTTTTACCCTCTTTCTCCCCTATCTTTAGTCTTTCCTCCCGTTCCTAATATTCTCTCTCTTATCTATTATTACCACCACCACCAACATAGTCACCACAATTACCAGAGAGAATGGCACAACCACACTCACCTCCACAATGGGCTGCCACAACTACTACAAATAAAACTACAACTATCGCCATAACCACAATCACTACCACAACTCCCAATATTACCCTCGCCACCACAATTACTACCACAACGACTACCACCTTTAACACCATAACCACCACCACCATCATCACCACAACTATAACTGCCATCACACCACATTTGCCACCATCACCACCACCACCATCACAATCAAATCCACCACAAAACAACTTCATGCTAAATGCAGAGTCCTGGCAACAGATTTACACTATAAAATGAGGCTGGTCATAAAGTAGTGTTATGAAAAGGTTGTAGAGCCGTAGCACTGTCTTTTTTTCTGTCACTCAGCTACGTGAAATAAGCTGCAAAAGGAGGAAAACCGGGGCCAAGTTTAAGTAAAAAGGTAGGCCACGATAATTTTCTTTTTCTCACACACGTTTGTCGGCTCTTCAATCTATGTTGGGTTTAGACTAACAATTATAACCTCCTTGGGCCTCCTATTAACTGTACATCCTACATAGTACAGGGATAGGCGCCTTCACGTGGTGGCACCGATATAACATTCTGCTCCACTGCCTGGTTATACAAACGTCCCTGAACTCCCTCTCTATCCACCAAATGGAGGATGGTGGACTGCAGGAGTACAACCTTTCAGACGAACCACGGACTACAAATACTCCTACCTATATAGACCCAACTCCTATGTATAGTTAAGGAAAGAAATATTGCTAGAGGAGTCAGCTGAGTTGTTTGTCTCATTGTCGTATGGAACTGTTTGATATTTATGTCCTGTCACCATTACTACTACTACCACCAGCACCACAACCACCATACACACACCTACTATTACCATCACCTCATACTGCTACCATCATCATATGAACCACGCACCACACTCCACGACCATCATCATACAAAATACACGCCACACTCCACGACCATCATCATACAAAATACACGCCACACTCCACGACCACAACTACGACAACCACCACCATCACTACCACCACACACAATAAACACGACCACCACCACTACCACACCACCTCAACACGCACTATCACCACCACACACCACCTCACCAGACACAATAAACACGACCACCACCACAACCACACCACCTCACCACACATTATCACCACCACACACCACCTCACCACACACGAACCATGCACACCATCAGCTCCACCACTACCACCACATTCCACCACCACAACCATACCACTACCACCAATATCACCACCACCACCACCACACGCAATAACCATCACCACATCACATCACCACTACCACACCCCATGACCACCACACCACCACCACACTATCGCCCGCTTCACACCTCATTTACACCCTGCGCCGTTCTCGTCTCTCTCATCAATTCTCCCTCCCTCCCTGTCTCTCCTTTCCTTCATTCTTCTCTCTTTCTCCTACCGTCCTCTCCTTTTGTCTCCCTCCTCTCCGTCTCTCTTTTCCTCATTTCTCTCCTCTCGTTTTCCTCCTCTCTTGCCTCTCCTCCTCTCACCCTTTCGCTCATATGATCCATTTTTTCTCTCCTTCCTTTCTCTCGCTTCCTTCAGTCTTCTCTCCTTCCCCTTTCTCCCAACAAATTCTTACCTCTCTCTATCCCTCTCTCTCATCTCCTTATCTCCACTCGTCTCTCCCTCTCCGTGCCCCTCGTCTTACCTCTTCACTGTTCTATTCCTTCTCCCTTCTTCCTTCCCTCCCTCGCCATTCCCTTATCCTTACCTCCTTCCTTGTTCCTTATCAGTTCCTCATCCTCGTCCGCCGTCTCTCCTTCCTTCCCTTTATCTCCTTACCTCCTCTCTCTCTCTCTCTCTCTCTCTCTCTCTCTCTCTCTCTTTCATATATATAGGTATATACTGTGTATCTATCTATACGTATATCTATCTATCCATATCTATCTATCTATATATATATATAGATATATCTTCCCAGCTTCTTTCCTCCTCCTCCTCTCCTCCTTCATTAGTGTTTCCCCATTTATTGTCTTCCCGACCTCCCTCTTCTCTCTCGGTCTTCCATCCTTTCCGTTATTTCTCTTCCTCCTTCCTTCGTCCTCGCCCTCTCTTCCTCCAATAACCTCTTCAGCGGGATGACAACTATTTTTATCAATATACAGTATTTTTTTTATTTTAGCTCCCGTGAGGAGGAGGAGGAGGAGGAGGAGGAGTGAGGCAAATATCAAGTAACAACTTAAAAAAAAAAGGGGGCACGTAACAAAACTAAACCATGAACTAACAAGGTCCCTAGCACTCCACATAACATTTTTTTTCCCTTCCCCCCCCCCCATGTCCCCGGGTTTACAATTTTCGTCCTGCTGTCACCAAAATAGACCAAACAGACTCCCACACTCCATGTTCAGGTGACAGGCATTATTTTTATTCCGTGTCAAATTCTCGAGAAAGAATGTATGTTACGTAAGCTAGTGTGTGTGTGTGTGTGTGTGTGTGTGTGTGTGTGTGTGTGTGTGTGTGTGTGTGTGTGTGTGTGTGTGTGTTTTGGGAGGTAAAATGGCAGTTCTCAAACTTCGGCACCATTCCTTTTTCCGGGTCAGGATCCTACCCACATCATTTATAATAACGGCACTGTGATGATGATGATGACAAAGAAAAAAGACAAAGATGATGATGGTGATACTGATGATGACAAAGAAAAAATGACGAGATAATGACGATGACGATAATGAAGATGATGCTAATAATGATGATGATGATGATGATGATGATGATGATGATGATGAAGATGATGATGATGGGTACTATTACACATCCCATAAGGGGTACAATGAAGCCAATACACTTACACAGACGACCACACCACGGAGACAAGTGTAACAAGTGAGACACCAACTCTTCATAACCAATCATTTTTCTTTTACCACCACTATTTTACTGCAAGTCTATTATTTCTTGTTAATATTGACAAAAAGTGCACAATTAATACTGATGAGAATATTATCGTGCAACGGGCTGAATTAAAACTGCTAAGGATAAGGTGCTATGTTATTTTTACTCTAACCTGGCCTAAAACTGCCACCTCTCCTCCTTGAATGCCGAGCCTCTAACAAGATATTAATGCTAGAATACGATACCAGACAGAAGTGTTATAGAGTTTAGAGCCGTAGTACAACTTTCAGCCACTGAGCTACTGATAATAAGCTTCAAATGAATGACAATCTGGGCCAACTTAAAGGTGAAAGAAATATACCTCAAGACATAATTCTGGAGCAAAAAAAAGAAAGGAATAAATACATGAAAATACAAATAACAAATAAAAATGGAAATGTTAACCCCTGTAAACATCTTAACCAGTGACAAGACGACCATGGGAAGCAAAACACTTGAAGTTACACTCTCACTCAGACACTTAAGAAGGTTGGAAGAGGTAACGTGACCTTTGAAACACACACACACACACACACACACACACACACACACACACACACACACACATACACACACTCAAAGACAGAGAGAGACAGAGAGAGCACCCCATAAGATTATCATCTCAAATGGCCACCCTAACCACCCCATCTTTCAAGCCCACCCTGTCATCACGCACTCAAACACCCAGCCCTTCTCACCTCCACAACACCCGCTGAAAGTGAAGATAAACAGCAGAGGGAACAACGCTAAGGGCTATTCTCTTACAACCACGAGGGCGAAGGTGTATGCAGACCCCTAATTTTTGACGGCCATTGTGCCTCCTTAGCTCCTATGACTCACTCTCACCTGACTAAAATCATTTTGGTGGTGGGAAGAGTACAATTTTAGAACCGTCGCGTGGTAAGAGTTAATGATTTCTTTAGTAACACTCTAGGACTCCTGTGACTCACTCAGAGAATATAATCGTCTGGTGGTAGCTGGAACGGAATATTAGAGTTCTCCCGACCATGTGAGTTAAAGAAAATGAGGCGAGGGCTGTAAGCGTTAGGAGAGGTAATCGAGCTAAAACCAGGTCATTATATTCAGCAGAGTGAAGTTCTAGCCGTCCATGGGTTAACTGACAGTATTTTTTGCCCCCCCAGCCAAACAAAATCGACTTGTAGTAGTCTGAGGTACTGTTGTTGTGGCCCTGGGCTCATTTGAACGTGAACCCGGAGGTCTGCCGGCTGAATCTGTCCCTTTTTCTTGCTGAATTTGCCTCGCTCTCCTGTTTTTTTCACGTCCACAAAATGAGGAAGGGATACTACTCTCTTTCATGCCTTTTCATACCTCTGCAATATCATCACAAACAACAAGTGAATATAGGCATGCCCTATCCTGAGTCAAACCAGTATGGAAGAAGTGCTTGTGACCTTCCTGAGCTGAAAGGAATATGACCCTAGATGTAGTTAGCCTGCATGCCACGTTACAAAGCGCGTTCAGCAGCGAGTAAAGAAGACTAACATAATATACTCTCACCACCAGTTTTACCTATGACTAAATAAATGAGGATTGTCAACACCTTTAAAATCTCCAGTCTCATCTCTTCCGAAAGCCTTTATTTTTATTTAATTATTTTTTATTCTTCATAGAGTCACATTATTGTATTCACCTTTAGATGAGAATTTTAGTAGTGAAAGAGTTAAGGGGAAAATGTGCAGCATCATGATCCGTTTTAATCTTTTCAGTACGCCTTTGGTTCCTTCTTCCTTGCTTTAAAAAAAAAATACAGAGTGACCCACAAGAAAGGTCCGAAACATGGGGAAATTATTCTCCGATTAAAATAGGTACGAAAATGCCCTATCAACACGGGTGTAGATCTCAGCCGTTACGAATATACACTTACTGATAACTTTACGGGTACTTTATATTACGAGGGAGACCATTTTCACCCATACGGCTATCAGTAATTGTAGCTTTATACGGCTGAGAAACGGCCCTGGGTTGATACGCACGATTAGACACGGTATAACCTCCTGTGGACTGCCATATCTCGCGAGACACCCACAGTATTTTATTTTTTATTGTTACTCTCGCTACATTACTTTATTCAGCTCAGGGGAGGCCAATGGTAAAGAAAGAGAATAAAACAATATCCATGTACCCTCGTAGTAAAAACAATAAAAATAATCTCCATGAACCCCCATATTAGTAAAGGAAATAAAATGAACCCCCATATTAGTAAAGGAAATAAAACCAATCTCCATGAATCTTTGTAGTAATGACAATAAAAACAATTTCCATGAATCCTTGTAGTAATGACAATAAAAACAAACTCTATGAACCCTCGTAGTAAAGGAAATCAATCTACATAAACCCCAGTAGTAGCAAAGGTAACAAAAGCAATCTCAATGAACCTTCGTAGTAGTGAAAGGAATAAAAACACGTAGTAGTGAAGGGAATAAAAGCACGTAGTAGTGGTGTTGGCAATAAAAACTCTCTCACTGAACCTGCGTAGTAAAGACAATAAAAACAAACTTCAAGAACCCTCTAAGATCAAAAGTTCCTTCTGAAGTCAAATAAAAGGGTCCAGTGGTAACAAGAAGGAAATATGTGACTAGGCTAACGTCTTCACTATGAGAGGTCTTTCCTTAAGGAGTTAAATTCAATCGTTTGGTGGTACTACGAGTGAAGGAACTGCTGAAGGATGAATTAGATTTTCTTGCTGAATAATATCTAGCAAGATGAAAATAATCCTCAATAATCCTCGCACTGAAGGGGTTACTGGGGGGTATGTTTTAATCCCTTCCGCCCGTTTTTTTTTTTTTTTTTTTTTTTTTTTTATATATAGCCTGTCTATAACTGCAGGAATAAAACAAAAACCAACCTCAAAGTGAAGGAGTTAATGGATGTTGGTGTGCTTTCAGTTAGAAGTTTGTTGAATAAAACCAGCAGGCGGTAGGAAAAATAAAGCATGTGATGGCTGGAGAAAAAAAAAAAGCCAGATTACCGAGACAACGAACAGAAAATCTAGACACAACCATATGTGATACTGCCTCTAACTTTACTCAGTTTTAAAGATTTGAGTCAAAACCAGCAAGCATGTTGTATGACCAACATTTCCAGATCAGGAACGTTTTCGATGGCCAACACTTACCCAATACCAACCAACCAACCAACCCAACCAGACGCAACCCAACCCAACTAACCAACCAAAAGTTAGTCCATGATGTCCTTCAGAGAGTCACCAGCACCGGTTCAGGAGCTTCCACTATAACCACCGACTCGTCTATGTCATAAGTAAAAAAAAGACACAGACACATACACAGACGAAACCGGGGTTAACAGCGACTTGGGGTCCTGTAAAAATTCGCCATAAAATATGTACCCCACGTTATAACCATTCACTATTGAGGACAAAGGTCTGTCTTGCACGAAATCTCTGCAGTATCACTTAATAGGCGTGCTGGGAAGTGGATGACTCTCCCGGGCCAAAAGAAAGCTGTACCTTTGACCTCAACCTCTTATTTGGCGGGATTCAGCAGATCGCCTACACAACAAACCACTGAACTACAACTGATCTAACTCCACGACATGATATCTTCTGCATTCATCAAGCTGTGGCAATCCACCAGGGTGTGAGGAGAATATGGATCACGCTGCTATTCTTTCGCCTCTCAAATCCTGCTGTCTTACTGGGCTGGAACCTGATATGCTACCGTGGACTCTGTTGTTACTATCATGAAGGAACTGTTTGTCATGCACTGGTTCAAATACTCCCGGAGCCTTTTCCACAAATGCAGTCAAACACTGAAGTATTCTGTAACACACACATATACCTACAAGTACTTCCCACACCACAATAAACCTTCAGGTGAACCACATCAAAGCTTCTACATACCTCTCTCTCTCTCTCTCTCTCCACACACACACACACACACACACACACACACACACACACACACACACAATAACTCCACAACTCCAAATTATACTCGCCCCCCAGGTCATGCTCATCACACACTATATATGGCTCTCCGGTTCTCTCCATCCTACTTAATATATTACTGTATCGACCCCCACGGCAGAGTTTCGTGGAATTCAGTAATTATCTCACATGAAACTCCCACCTGGATGAGCTACAGACGAATTACGTATGCCATATGCCTTCAACTGCATGACCGTCATGTAGTGTATGTTATAAACTTTCGTGAGTTCGTCCATAGCAGTACCACACTCTAAATATGTACGAAAAAAAAAGGCATCGGACTGAAAGGTTAACCACTTCACTCGGCGGACTTTAGTTTATTATTATTATCATTATTTTTATTTTTATTATTATTATTATTTGGCAATTACCTAACGCTTTTATTCATGTTTGGGAGGATTTTCTGAACTGGAGGGGTTACATACAGCCTTCCTTACCCGCTTCACTACTAGACCAATTCCGAACATCTGGCACAAGAAAGAAACAAACTAGAAACGACCTCCAAGGGCTGAAGTTACGTGTCTCCAAGCCCATACCGAAAAACCTAATCCAACTACCCTAACCATCCGACCACCGCCAAACACATGGGAGTCGGGTATACAAAAAACGGCCGTAAAATTCGACCACTGTGCACGAAACAGGGACGAATCAACTGCCTTCCCAAACACTCCCTTCTCCCCTTCCTCGACCTCCAGGCAGTCACTCATAAAAGTCTACCCTTAATTGTAACGACGGAGAAAACGGGAGCGTTGTTATCACGTTATGGGTGGGGTGGGGGTGGGGTGGTTAGCATTCTTCTGCATGCACACATGAACATAATTACACACACAAATATACAAACACAGGCTACACAAAAATATTCATATGCACATGTACTTAAGCTTCATATTTCTCTCTCTCTCTCATACCCAGTGTGGACGTGACCAAAATACCACCGCGCGACACCGTCCTCTGTCCTTCATTTTATCCCAATCCATCTGACTTTATCTTGATGCAGCTGGTCAAGTGGTTAGCGATGTGCTGTTCGAAAGGCCACGAGTTCGATCCTATACCGGGGCAGGAAGTGGTCTGATGATTTGAATCACACACACACACACACACACACACACACACACACACACACACACACACACACACACACACACACTTTACTGACTGCATCTGACACACTGGTATATCATAAAACACCCCCGCTAATACCACTACACCAGTCTTGAATGTAGGAACCCAAGCAATTATTTTTTTTCAATATGCAAGGTGTGTACTCGTCTTAGCGTTGAAATGGTGACCTGTGAAAGTGTGTGGTACGTGGGACCGATGGGGCTCTGGGAACGCGCTATTAAGTTTATACCCAGAGTCGTAAAATATCAACTGCAGTCAGGCAATCTCTGTATCTCAACCCTTCCATCCTTGCCCGACCATATCCTGAATAATTTATAGTTCTTCATTCCATCCTAACTTTACTTTTTACACTTTATGCTGACACAACACAATTTTTCATTCAGTTCTCTGTTCCATCCTACCCTGAAGCAACCACTATCCTTCATTTCATCCCATCCCCAACACAAACACAAGATTTTTCAATGTGTATCGTCACGCTCAATAATCCCTTTACACGCCTGGGGATTCGAATGAATGAAGTGAGCAACCCACTTGATTAGTTGTTGATTAGTCTAGGTGATGTTGTTAGATTTTGAAGGGTTTCGAGGCGTGGCAGCAGCACCAACAGCACCAGCACCAACGGTAATAGTAGTTACAGCCCCAGGTTCATTTCGAGCGTGAACCCACTGGACTGCAGGCTGAAGTTGCCTTCTTCAGCAGTCCGCCAAGCTTCTTTCGGGGAAGAGGGCAGGATATGAAGGACGTTTGTATAACCGGGCACTGGAGCCGCCCAGCTAAATCAAGGCCACCACATGAAGGCGTCCCTCTCCAGCACGGTGCAAAAAGACTAATGAAGTGGGATTCCAACTCACATCATTACCGCTAATTGCTTGGGGGGGGGAATTTATTACATTCTGACAAATTCAAGACAGTGTAAAAGGACTAATGATTAAGATTCCAAGTCCACTTATTATACCTTACCAGAAGCTCATTTAGGCTGATACCAGTTTCGAGACGGTGTTAAGGAGCTAATGAAGCGACATTCCAACCTGACTGATTTCTGATGAGTAATTTGGAGAGAGATCATTAGGTTGCTAATTCATGTATGAGGCGGTGTAAACGACTTAATGAAACAAGATTCAGACTCGCTCAAATACCACTTACTTATTTGACCAACACCACAGCAGACTTGGAGAGATTGAGGTGGTGTAAGAGAATTACCGTGATGAACATAGATTTCAAACCGCTGATTATTGCAAATTACTTTATCAAAATATAATCATGACATGACAGGGCGAGATGGTGTCAAGGAACTAATAAAGAAAGATTCCAGGCCGTTCGATTACTGCTGACTGCTTTGTCAAATCTCATTCAATTTAGTTGATAGCTCAAGACGATGTAAAAGGAACTAATGAAGAGAAATTTCTACTCATCTCATTATTCTCTCCTAAATATAGCATGATCTCATCAGACTTGGACAGTTTGAGGCAAAGTAAAGAAACTATTAAAGAGATTCCAACCCTATCGATTATTACTGAGGATTAGTTTGGCCAGATTTCATTAAGTTTAAATAGTTCTGAAATGCGAAAAGAACTGACGAAGAGAATTTTATGCCAGATTTATTCTACTTATTTATTTACCTATAGACAGACGCCTTAATCCCGTAAGGTGTAGTCACAAACAAATCGTCCCCATGTCGCCCTGTCCCCAGCCATTTCGCTGCCATCCCCCCCCCAACATACACCCCCATCTCTCATATACCTATTTACTGTACTCCATCACCCCCATCTCATCCTCGGTCTCCCCTTCCCTCTCCCCCGCATCTCACTCAGACTCTCCTCGTTAATCGCTCACTCTCGTCTCCACATGGCCAAACCACCTCAATGCATTTCTCCTAACGCTTTCTATCACAACCACATCCACTCTAAAAACCTCCTTCACTTCATCATTTGTCTCACTGTTCCTTCATGTATATTCACATGCTCCTCTCAAATAACTCATTTCCATTGCTCTCATTCTTAACTTGTGTCCTTCCAACAAGGTCAAGCTTCACTTCCATACATCAGAGTGGGTATCATAACACTATCATGCAGTGACTTTCTCCGTTCCATGCTGAATTCTCTATTTCTTGTCACTGCTTTCAATGAACCAGCAATCTTTCTTCCTGTTGCACACTTTCACACACTTCATCCTCTACACTTCCAACCTTACTCATCACACTACCAAAGTACTTCAATGCCCTCACATTTTCCATTTCCTTACTATCCAGCCTCACTATGCATTCTGTGGCCATTTCTCTCGACGACCAAAACTTTACCCTTCCCTCCATTCACCTTTATATTACGTCCGTTTCTTACACACTCCCCCAAACTCATTCACCAAGTCTTGCAGTTCCCCTTCACCTTCACTTAACAATACATTATCATTTGCAAGCAACAGAACAGAAAGTTTCCAAACGCTGCCCTCTCTCATTACGGTCACTCCAACATCAACTGCCCTACCTTGCATCTCCTTTATAGCTCCATACATATACAAACTGAAAAACCACGAAGACATGACACATCCCTGTTTCAATTCAACTTTCTGATAGAAAAATTCATTCAGTTCACCATACACACGCTCAGCAGCCCTAGCGTCCTCATACATACTCTTCACGACATTGAGCAGCTTCCACTTTACTCCATATATCTTTAATATTTTCCACATCCGTTTTCTATCCACGTTTTCTATCCACCCTGCTATATCTTTCCTCCAAATCCATGAAGGCAACATACTTCTTTCCCTTCCCTAGACACTTCTCCACTTACAACTTCTTATCCATTTCTGGAAAATTCTCCACAGTCTCTTCCTTTCCTGAAACCTCCCTGTTCTTCTCCAACTAATTCTTCAGTTATTTTCCTCACAATCAAAATGTATCCTACCACATACTTTTCCAATTACACTCACAAGACAAGTGCCCCTATGACTACCACATACTTCTTTTCCCTCTTTTAGTTTGTGCGAGGAAATAATTATACCTGACTTCCAATTCTCAGGGACTCTACCTTCATCCTGGGCCAATCTGCACATTTTCCAAATCCATTCTATTACTGTCTCTCCCCCAGGCTTCAGCATTTCACCACACACTCCATCAATTCCTGGGGCTTTGCTCATTTTGATTTTCTTCCTCCACTACTTTCATCCTACTGACCTCTTCCACTCCTCTCACCTCCCTTCTTCTCCCAGCCATTTCCATCCCATTTACATTCACGTTACTTTCTATGTTTAACAGTTCCTTAAAGTGTTCTCTCCATCTGCTCACGTTTTCTCTCTTCTCCATCAGCAATCTGCCATTTTTATCTTTCACTCTCCCACCTTCTTTATCGCCCGTCTTTCTCACTTAACCTCCTTCCAGAACATTTTCTTACACTCCCTCTACTTTACACTCAAATTCCCTCAAAACTCCCCATACACTCTCTTACTAATCTTTTCACCACTCTCCCCTTCTCTATATTTAATCCTCCATTCCCTCTCTCAGCTTCCTCCATGCCTTAGTTTCCCATCCACTCACTATATGCTTTCTTCTTTTGTGTCACAGCTTGTCTCACCTCTTCATTCCACCATGCTGTTCCTTGCACCCCCTTTCGCCTTCTCTTTACCCCACACACCACTTCACATGCTGCACAGACTTCTCCTATGAATATCTTACAGACTTCTCCTGTGAATATCTTGCACACACCCTCCACCTCCCCCCATCTGCTCCATATCATATTGACCCAATCGCTCCTAAACTCTTCTCCTGAATTTTTTTTTTTTTTTTTTTAAATCCTCATGCAGTCTTTCTACCCTCTTTGTATGAGCTGCTTCTTCCTGACCTCCTCATTTTCTGTTCATCCATCACATTTGTATCTTGACTCTCACCACCACCAAATGGTGGTCAGAGCCCACATCCCCAACCTCTGTGTGCTCTCGCATCCAGCACATATCTTCTCATTCTCTCATCCACACAAACATAATCAATCACTGCCTCCTATTCATTCAACTCACCACCCAACATTCTCATCACTCACTATGTTGCCTAAAATGGGTATTGGCTATCACCAACCCCCTCACTGCAGAAAAGTCCACTAGAGCACTTCCATTTTCATCCACTTCCGCAGCCACATCCAACTCACCAACTATTCCATCCACCTTCACATTCACTACTTATCCATTAGTATTTCCAATCAAAAACACTCTCACTTCTCTGAAACTTTTCCATGCATGCTTCCATCTCTACCTAGAAATCATCTTTCACTCTGCTTGCATGGTCTTCTGTCGCCGCATATACACACACAATACTCCGCGTTTGTTTTCCCTACGTTCAATCTTACCCACATAATCCGTGAACCAACTGATCCATACTCTCTTATACTCTCCTTCCATTTCTTACACATGCACCCTCCTATGCCCTCTCTGTTTCACCTACTCCCGCACATATACCCAATCCATACTTCCACTCTCTCACCTCTCCATCTGGTCTCAGCCAATCCACGTATGTCCAGTTTTACATTCTCAAACACCTGGACAATCTCTCTCTCTCTCTCTCTCGTGTGTGTGTGACAGATGAAATTATCGATATTAAATCCATATAAACATAATACGAGGGAAACGCTTAGGGGTTTAATATGCAAACTAAATCACTTAAGAAGTGGTGCAACGCGGCTTCCCACGTCACATAAACCATGACCTTAAGACAAACAGCAGAACACACAGCGTTACGTAAGACTGCCGTAACACTGCGTCACATTCCAGCCTTATCTCAGCCATCTTAACTACGCCTCGCTCTTTAGAAACTGAGGCGTCACCGTCAGTGTTAAGATGGGGGATTTTATTTACTGCTCTCTTTCTCTTTTCTTTCTTGTTTTCTTACTTTTTTCTTTTTCTTTGTGGTTTTTGTTCTAGTTTTTTTCATTTATTCTCTCTCTCTCTCTCTCTCATTCCCCCTATTCTCCTTCACTCTACCCCCCCCTCCTCTTCACTCCTCTTTTTATTCCTTCTCCCTCTTCTCTCCCCCCTCTTCTTTTTTCCTTAATCACTCCCTCCCTTCCTCCCCCTCCCCACTCCCCTTTTCTCTCTCCCTCTCTTTCCTCCCCCCTCACTCTCCCTTTTTATGTTAATCACTTTCACTCTCCTTCTTCCACTCTCTCCCCTCACCCTCCTTCCTTCCCTCCTCTCCCCCCTTCTTTCTCCTCCCTCCCTCCCTCTTTTCTCCTCTTCCCTCCCTCCCATTAGCGGTACTAAAAAGGTCATTTAAAAGCAGTTTTGTAGACGGCTAACTGACTCCCCCCCCCCCGCCTCTCTCTCTCTCTCTCTCTCTCTCTCTCTCTCTCTCTCTCTCTCTCTCAGCGTCATAAACACGATATAAAAGACTGAAAGAGAATTAAGAGGAAGAGAAGGGAATACAGGAAGAGAACAGAGGAAAGGAAAATGACAAGAGGATGATGATGAAGAAAGAAGAACAGGAACAAAAATGTGGCGAGAGGGAGAAACAACATAGAAAAAATAACAGGTGATGATGATGATGATGGATATAGTTGCGAGTGGGGTGGGTGGTGGGAGGAAGACAATGAGATCGAGAAAGTGATGAAGAGACAAGGTGTGTGTGTGTGTGTGTGTGTGTGTGTGTGTGTGTGTGTGTGTGTGTGTGTGTGATACATACATACATACATACATATGGACAGACAGTCAGACAGTGAAACAAAAACAGACAGACGACAGAGAGGCATAGATGGACAGATAGATAGAGAGAAGGCATAAATACTGATAGATAGAAAGATAGATAGATAGATAGATAGATAGACAGACAGACAGACCGACAGCTAGACAGACAGACAGAGATATACAAACAGATACAGACGCAAAAAAGACAGAATTTACCCCTTCAAGGAGGTGGGGTATTTGTTTAATATTGGTCCGTATTCTCGTCGGTTAAGGATGCTCCCTAACACCTTTTCCTATTCGATTTACTTTACTTATCACTCCTTACTATCCTATACTGTGTCATATCACTCCAATACCACCATACTCATCATACATAAGAGTTGATATTAACCAGTCGTATACAAAAATAAATCGCTAAGGAAGAGGTGCTAGGGTGCTTCACGAATTGGGGTCTGTCTTAAGCTGCGTATACCATCTAGCACTAAAGGGGTTTATAAGGCTGTATCTAATCCATCCAGTTAGAAAAACCCCTCCAAGATTAATAAAAATCGTCTAGGAGGAGGAGAGGGAGGAGGAGGAGGAGGAGATAAAGCCCAGAAAAGGAAGAAGGGGAAACGACGGAGGAGGAGGAGGAGGAGGAGGACGACGACGACGACAAAACCCGGGGAAGGAAAGCAATCAATAATCAGGAAGGAAGAGAAGGTAGGATGAAGAAAACTGATGAAAGGAGAGAGAGAGAGAGAGAGAGAGAGAGAGAGAGAGAGAGAGAGGAAACGATTTAAGAATAAGAAAACATTGAGACAGAAGAGAATAAGATAAAGAGCAGAACGAGAATGGAATATTACAGGAAACAAGGCAATGGAGAAAAACACAAGAAATTAAATAAAATAAAAATAATATAATCCCCACAAATAAATACGACTGATGATGATAACAAAATAAAAAAACAGAAAAAAATGAAAAACAGAAAAACTAATAAATAACTCGAATAAAAAATGAAAAAGAAAATTAATAAAGCAATAAAAATAAAAAACGTAAGAGAAATACTAAAAAAAATAATGATAAAGAAACTAATGAGAAATAAAGAAAATATAATAAAGAGAGGGATGAGAAATAAAGAAAATAGAGATAATAAAGAGAGGAATGATGAGAGAGGAAGTATGCTGGAGCCTCTTGGGACGGAGGTGTCTCAATACCCCTTAATTACGGAGTGCGCTTCAATTCTCTCTCCCTCTCCCCCTCCCCCCCTCCTCTCTCTCTCTCTCGCTCTCTCGCTGTGTGTGTGTGTGTGTGTGTGTGTGTGTGTGTGTGTGTGTGTGTGTGTGTGTGTGTGTGTGATCTATATATCCAAGGACCGAACGTTTTCCTCGAATGAAGAGTGACTGCCAAAATTAACCCCTACCCATCCTGGCGAAGTAGGATAAGAGAGAGGGTGTATTTAGGAAGTGATGCTTGTGAAAATGGCAAAGTCTGTGTTGGTCAGATTTTGTACATAGAAAATCACTGGAAGAACACAGGTTACCAATCTGTGCAAGCAAATGAAAGGACTTACTAGCAACATCTATTTTACATATCCACCTCGAGGCTCACCCATCACATTTATCTAATCACTACCCCACCACACCTCCAGACAGAACACACGGCAGACTAACAGACAGACACACAGAAACAGCCACACACAAATCCAATAACAATGACTCAAGACCACACACCTACCTCTCTAAACACCTGTCCACCTGTCCTTCATGCCTGTCACAAACATACCTGTGGATGAAGCAGAAAGAGGACATTAGTAAACTGGGTAATAATGTTGACTGAATTTATTTATTCTCTCTCTCTCTCTCTCTCTCTAACACCAACACTACCTCTTCTCCCCACCCCTCCTCCTTTTTTCCCTCCATAACTCTTCTCTTACCTCTCTTATTTCTCCAACCAAACCAGCTTGATTCCCTCCCTCCCTCCCTATCCCAGTCATTTTCCTTCCTCCTGCACCCTTCTCCTCTCTTTCTCTCTCTCTCTCTCTCCTTTTCCTTTGGCCTTCCCTCTTGTACCTCCTCTAAGCTCTATTCAGTTTTTCTTTCCGTCTTTTCCTCTCTCACATTTCTATCATTTTTCTTTCTCATATCGGTACTACTGTCTACCCGCTTCCCCGACCCCCCTCTCTCTCCACTGTACAATGAATAGCATGATCTTTTCTTTTATCACTCTCTTTTCTCTTCATCCCTCCTACCTCCCTATTTTCTTCCTTCCTCTCCTTACCTACTCTTCCTCAGTTCGTCTCCAGCTTCCCCCTCCTTTCCTCCATCCTTCCTTTCTTTCTTATCTACCATCCCTTCCTTCCTCTACATTTCACCCTTTCTCTCTTCCTATCTCCTCCCTCCCTCCCTTCCTTACCTACTCTCCTCCCTCCAAAACCTTTCTTTTCCCTCTCGCTCCTCTCTTCTTCCCTTCCTTTCTTTTCTTTCTCCTCCCCTTCCCTCCCTCCGTCTTTCTCTCCACCATACAAGGAGTAATTTGGTGTTTTCTCTCTCTCCCTCCCTCCTCCCCCTCCCCCCTCTCTCCCTCCCTCCCCATCCATCACAGTGTCTGACCCCCCACCATCCATCACCCTGGCCGACTCTCTCTCTCTCTCTCTCTCTCTCTCTCTCTCCGTAACTTTTTTCTTCCTCACTCCCTCTCTTGCCCTTTGTTTCTCTTCTTGCACACGCACTCCTCCCCCCTTACTCTCTCTCTCTCTCTCTCTCTCTCTTACACACACACACACACACACACACACACACACACACACACATATTCCTACCTCCATGCACACAAACGTTCCCCAGGGATGCATCACTGAATACAAAGCAGTTACCTTCTCACAAAACATTTCCAAACACAAATAAAACATACAACAATAAAAAAAACATAAGATTCATGTTTTTCTGCCATGAACGAAAGAAGCAACGAAAGAACAATAAAATCAATTATGGCCATTTTTCATACATTTTTTTCTCATTTTATTTTTGTTGCTGTTTTTATTTATTTATTTTTTTTTTTTTGGAAAGCCCCCTCGCAGTGAAGGGGTTAATGGATGCTATGCCTAACCCCTCCAGTTCGAAAAATCTCTCCTGTGCTAAATAAAATCGTCTGAAGAGAGAAAGAGTACAGGTTATGGAAATGAAGGGGTTATCTTTTTACCTATACAGTATACCGTACATACATGGCAGCCTTGCATGTTTTGTACCGTACTTATCTATCCATCGAGCTGCTGCCTAACACTTCATCCTGTGAGGGGTGGTCTCGACAAAAATGACCTCCAGCCGTTTCTGCCCCTATTCAGTAACGACCTTTCTTACACACACACACACACACACACACACACAAACACACACACACACACACACACCTAATCTCTTCACCTCGTTCTCGGTCTCCTTGTTCTTCCCCTACAATCCTATCCCATAAAATTAACGCGACAATAATCTCTATTAATGCAAGGCAGTCCTCTCCCTTTTTCTTCTGGGATTTTGCTGGAGGGACCGGTGGGTAGGGGAGAGCTCTCTGCCTAACCACTTGACGTTATTTTATATTTGCTATTTCCCAAAATTTTCATTCAGCTTAGTAGAGAATTTAGGAACTGGAGGGCAGATATACATACATTCTTTACTAGGAGCTATATCCTCATACAACTACTATTACTACTAACACTACTAAATAATAATAATAAATAATAATAATAATAATAATAATAATAATGGTCTGGTAACAAAAAGACCACTTTAAAAATATGCCATGAGAGTTAAAGGGTTAAAATATTCTTTAATTCTTTCACTTACAGACCAGATGTAGGTATCCTTGTCATATTCTTGGCTACCGTGCACCAAACTACTTCGAAAGGATAACTACACTCATTTCACTTTAACCTGGCCTAAATAAACAACCTTTTCGTCTAGAACTCTCAACTGCAGCCATTAACACGAGATTAAGGTGCTAATCACGAAGAAGTGCTTTGAAATGGATGTAGATTGTAGTTATAGCATTAAATATGGTGCTAGTCACGAAGAAGTGCTTTGAAATGGATGTAGATTGTAGAGTCATAGCATTAAATTATTCTGCCGCTGAGCTACATGGAATAAGCTCCCAAAGGATGAAGCCAAACTACTTCGAAAGGATAACTACACTCATTTCACTTTAACCTGGCCTAAATATACCACCTTTTCGTCTAGAACTCTCAACTGCAGCCATTAACACGAGATTAAGGTGCTAATCACGAAGAAGTGCTTTGAAATGGATGTAGATTGTAGTTATAGCATTATATATGGTGCTAGTCACGAAGAAGTGCTTTGAAATGGATGTAGATTGTAGAGTCATAGCATTAAATTATTCTGCCGCTGAGCTACATGGAATAAGCTCCCAAAGGATGAAGGTTTAAGCCAAGTTAAGGTAAAAGGACTATAGATCTGTTTTTGTCTGCCTTCCTCTGTACTTATTTTTACTTCCTCCTCCTACTTTTGTTTTCCAATTGATCTCTTCCCCTCTTCCTCTTCTCTCCTTTATTCAGTCCTTCTTCTTGCAGCCCTGGTCTCTTATCCTTACTCCCTTTTTACTTTCATTCTTTATTCATGCCACTCTCTCCTTCCTTTATTCTTTTATCTTCTCTTTTTCTGATTCTCTCCTTCCTTCATTCCTTCTCGTTTCTCCTTTCCTATCATTCCTTCATTTCCCACAACCGTTTCGCTCTGACAGGCTTTTCTGTGCTCTCTCTCTCTCTCTCTCTGGTTGCACGTGTAATCCTTTGTAAGCTTCTACCAACCCCTTCCTCCCTCTTCCCCTTTCCTTCTCTCTCCCTTTGCTCACACTCTCTCCTCCTTCCCCTTTCCTTCTCTCTCTCTCTCTCGTACTGTACATACTCTCTGCAACTCGACAGCAAACTATTACAATAAACTGACTTTACTGCTGGCATTATCCTCTCTCTCTCTCTCTCTCTCAGCGATGATACTTATTCCCCCCCTCTCTCTCTTTCTCTCCTTGAGCTTAAACCCTTCACCCCAAGGACCCTTTTTTTTATTCCTGCTATCTACAGTACAGACGATTTTACTCAGCAAAGGAGAGGCGTTCTGAACTGGAGGGGTTGGATACAGCCTTAATTAATCCCTTTACTAATACGGATTGATCTTTATTAATACGGATTGATCTTTACTAATACGGACTGATCTTTACTAATACGGATTTATCTTTACTAATACGGATTTATCTTTACTAATACGGATTGGTCTTTTTACTAATACGGATTGATCTTTATTAATACGGACTGATCTTTACTAATACGGATTGGTCTTTACTAATACGGATTGGTCTTTACTAATACGGATTGATCTTTACTAATACGGATTGATCTTTACTAATGCTGATTGATCTTTACTAATACGGATTGATCTTTACTAATACGGATATAGGTTTACTAATACGGATTGATCTTTACTAACACGGATTTATCTTTACTAATACAGATGGATCTTTACTAATACGGATTGATCTTTACTAATACGGACTAATCTTTAGTTGCATGAAATCGTCCGTAGATAAAAGGAATTAAGGAAAAAAATGCGTCATCGGGCTGAAGGGGTTTAGGGTCGTATTCTAAGGGGTTTTCGTGACGCCTCTTCCTTAGGTGGAGGCGGTGGCTCAATCGGTAGGGAGGTGACCTGCCGTTCTAACGGACCCAGGTTCAAATCCCCGCTGGGACAG
>NC_137013.1:33806109-33906109 GCF_032717465.1 Coenobita brevimanus
GATATGTATATTTATACGTATCCATGAATGCATGTACTGTATGTATATATGTATATAAGAGGTGGTCTAGTGGTCTGAGAACCTGTCTACTCTTTAAAAGACGCGAGTTCCATGCCAAGCTACGACAGAGGTTTCACTGTTTGAACCTGGTAAAAAAAAAAAAAAAAATGAAAACGAAATACGAAAATACCGTACTAATAATTCCCAATACCATTACAGCACACCAAAATAGGATGGCCGTAGGGTTTATCCAATGTGGGCGGTGGGTATTAGAGCCGAATTTGTGAAATTGGAAAGTGTGTTGCATATGCGAGGAATGCTCTCGGTGAACGGACAGTCAATGTATCCCTTGAGTTTGACAGGTGTACAGGTAAAATATATACAAAATATATACAATAAGTAGGAAGGTGTCAGGAGAGAGAGAGAGAGAGAGAGAGAGAGAGAGAGAGAGACAGACAGAGGGGAGGGGGGCACTGCTTAAAACTGGTAGAGTTACAAGTATGGCAAAGGGTGAAGGGTGAGAGGAAAGGGTGTACCGTACCGAACAACCAAGAAGGAAGGCAAGGGTGTGGTAGGATGTGACAAAGGGATGACAAGGTGACGTGACAGCTGTGACAGTTGCAGGGGAGAACGACAAATGGATGACGGGGTGAAGCGACAGAGTGGCAAGGGTGAGGAGATAAAACGGGTAACAGGACAGGGTGGCAGGGCAGGATGACAGCTTTGACAGGAAGGGGGAGGGAGTTTCAAGAGGGGGCGACAGGGTGAGATGACAGTTGTGACAAAGTGACAGGTGGGCTGACTAGAGATCGTCTGCTCTACCCCTTCAAAGATCCGTGTCCCCATTTCAGCTCAGTTGGTGGCCAAGTGTAGTCAGATTGCAGGGCTGATTTGACTGTTGTTCTTTTCTCTTAACTTGGCCCTGATTTTCGTCCTTTTGCAGGTTATTTCGCGTATCTCAGCGGAAGGGAAAGACGATGCGACGGCTCTATATAATTTCTATGGCGCTTCTTCGTGACTAGCATAATGTTCTAGTGGTACTCTATTGCTGCAACTCGGCCTTAAAAACGGAAAGATGGCAATTTTAGGCCAAGTTAGAGAAAAAGGAGTATAGTAACCAAAGACCAAAGACAAGCATTCCTACCCCACAAAAAAAAAAAAAAAAAAAAAAAAAAAAATGCGTGACCGGGATATTACTTGTAGTTTTGCTTCCATTTTTAGTTATGAGGTTGGTGAGTCATGATACCCGGCTACCAATACCAAATACCCCCCCCCCTCTCTCTCAACTTTTCTACCTGACTACCTACCTTCCTTCTCTCTTCCTCCGTCCTTCACACTCAGTCTGTCATTTCTACAAAACTACCTGCTAATCTCTTCTTGCCTACCTACCTACCTACATACCTCACTAGCTACCTATTTCCACTCATCATTCTTGTCTATTTTAACTGCTAATCTTCCTGCCTACCTACCAACTTGACTATCAGCCCTTCCTTCCTTCCTACCAACCTATTTACCTACCAATCCCCTCTCCTTCATTCCCTATCTCCCTACCTGTCTACCAGCCAACTTAACTACATATTTACCTATTTACTTACCAACCTACCTACATACCTACCTTCCTCCCTCCCCCAGCTACCTACCTACCTACCTCCCTCCCTACCGCCTCAATCAATCTCCACTATTCTACTCCATCTTATCTACTCTCTCTCTCCCTCCTCTCTCATTCATCCTTCCCTTGCCTCATTTCCGTTCCCTTATCTGGCTCTCCCTTCCTCCCTGCTTCCCCTCCCTACCTCCATCCATACCCCCCGTCTCTCTCTCTCTCTCTTTCTGTGTGTGTGTGTGTGTGTGTGTGTGTGTGTGTGTGTGTGTGTGTGTGTGTATTCCCTTGAGATTAAAAATAAGCCATACGAGAATGATTTTTAAGGCGATTAATCCAGGCAGGGGTATGAATATTATACAAAATCATGACAGTGGATTAACACTTCACAATAAAGTTATCGAATTACGCTGCGATTACAGATATTTTCTTCCGTCCTACCAAGCATCATCACCAAGTCGACTGCGTAAGACTAAAACGCCACTTACAGTCCCCTTCCTTACAATACAAAGGCATCAGAAGGTTCACTATGTTCTACTCAGAGGTTCGCATGACTGTGAACCCCTATGGCACGATGACGCATATTTTTCTTCATTTTGGTTAACATCTGACGATTTTATTTATTTCACGAGACTTTTCGGAACTGGAGGTGTAGACAATCTTTATTAACCCGTTCTAAGTAAGAGATCTTTCTACGTTGCAAAAAAATCACTTGGAGGAAGTAAGATTCCAGAATAAAGTGCATTATCAGGCTGACAGGCAAACATGAATATTACTGCACGTTACTGCATGGCTGTTTTTGTGATAAATACAGTACCTTGAGAGTCTTATCTTTTGCTTTCTATATATATCTTTTTTCTTTTTGTACGGGTAATCTGGTTGGTTTACTTAATCTCCAGGACATGAACGAGATAACCTTAACTATTACTGTAAATTATTGCTATCGCCTTGCATCCTGTTTTCACACACTGGACACCACAGTCATATCCTGCCCTATAAGTGAGACCTGAATCTCTCTCTCTCTCTCTCTCTCCTTACATACCTACCAACCTAGCTCTTTACAATCCAAGCAACCAACCTACTAACCAACCAACCACCCCTCCTTGCCTACCCTAATCTTCCCTACCAAACTACTTATCCTGATTGCTTACCTACCTACCTACTTGCCTACCGACCCATCCTCCCTCCTAACTTACCTACCTACCTACCAACATACCTACCCTGGTCTGACTCATCCAACAGGTAAGATTAATGAGGAAGTCACCTGTCTCCTTCACCTGTCCCACCCACCTTACCTACACCTGTCAGATTAAATGGAATCGTACACTCTTATATGACCTTATTTATGTATTTATTTATTCATTTCCCTTACGTCTCTCCCTTACTGTTCTTAACTTTTTCCTTTACTCCTCTATATTCATATTTCTGTTTCTTCTGATCTGTCTTTCCATCCTACTATCACATGACAAATGAAATGGAATCTTACTCATTATTACCTCTGCCAAGGAGGTTATGTTTTCACCCCTGTTCGTTTGTTTGTTTGTTGGTTGGTTTGTGAGCGAGATTACACAAAAACTACTAGACGGATTTCCACGAAACTTGGTAGAAGAATGGGCCTTGGCCCAGAATAGACTACAGTAAATTTTGGCGCAGATCCGGATAAAGGTGCGGATCCAGGATTATTTTTTTTCCCCCCACTTTCTTTAACATTGCGAGATAGGGCGTTTTCCGACATTTTCGTAAAATTTTCAGTGAATATTGCAAGGATCTTGATGGAAAAAACTCAGTTATGGGTAGTTTACAAAATATGATGTTACAACTTACAGGATTATGAGTTTGATATTGGATTAGACTTGACTGAATTAAACAGAACTGCATGTTGGGCCTTGGCGGAGGTATGCACTCTACTGAGTGCCATTCTAGTTGTTGTTGTTGTTGTTAATATTATTATTATTATTATCAATATTATTATTTTCATTATCATTATTATTTCATTTTTTACTCTTCTTTCGCGTCTCCATCATTCTCGTTTCTTCCTCTGCATCTCAGTCTTACAGTTCTCTCTCAATCGTTTTCTTCTTCCTTATGTTCATCCTTGTTTTTGTCGTTTTATTTTTTTCTTTCTCCTAACCTTTCATCTGTCTCACCAACTCCTGCCAAATAAAATACGAACTCACTTTATCACTTAACATTGTCTTTTTATGCTTTACTCCCCTTAGTCTCGTATTCTGATTTCCTGGCCTCCTTTACCCTGCTCTTTTATGTTTTATTTCTCCGCTCCTTCCTCTTACTGAACAGCTCCCCTCCTCTCCCCTCTCCTCTACCTCTCTCTTATCCTCCCTCCCTCCCTCCGTTTCTCAACTTCCTTCCCTCCCCCTCCCCTAACTTTCTTCTCCTTCGTCTCCCCCCCCCTCTCTCTCTCTCTCTCCACTTCCCCCTCTGAATCTCATTTTCTTTCCTTCCTTCCTTCCTTTCCTCCCTCCCCTTCCTCTCCCCTCACTTCCTCTGTCCATTTCCCCTTTGACCTTTCTTTACAACTTCCTTATGCTATACTGGGAAGCCTCTCTCTCTCTCTCTCTCTCTCTCTCTCTCGTACTGTACATACTCTCTGCAACTCAACTGCAAACTATTACAATAAACTGACTTTACTGCTGGCATTATCCTCTCTCTCTCTCTCTCTCTCTTACACAAGGTTCATCAAAAGCAGTGTGGAATTAAAATTTTACGTAAGCATAATCTGTAAGTCTAAGATCA
Organism: Coenobita brevimanus; assembly: GCF_032717465.1. Lineage (NCBI taxonomy): Eukaryota > Metazoa > Arthropoda > Malacostraca > Decapoda > Coenobitidae > Coenobita > Coenobita brevimanus. Next base: position 33,810,464 of record NC_137013.1, read on the forward strand.
ATTTCAATAAGAATCTAAAATACACAGTTTATATCAGAGGGATGGATGGATGGATACAGATAGAGATGGATAGGTAGATAGACAGACAGACAGATGGATGGATGATGGACGGATGGATGGATAAAGGCATTAATGAATGACTGGACGAATGAATGAATGAATGGATGGATGGATGGATAGCTAAGAAAAATCGAAGTAATCTAGAACACAGTTTAATGATGTAAGCCTGAATTACATGATTTCAGACTCACACTAAATGAAATCCCTAAACTACTTTTGGTGGACCCTGTCTTTGAGACGCCTTAACACCTCTTCCTTAGTGATTTATCCTCCAAACTAAACATTAATTAATATCCCCTGGGTTGTTTCTTCTGTCTTTTCAATATCGACATAGACTGCATGAATCACAAACAAGAATATGGTAACGCAGCAGAATCAGGAATAAATCGGTAAGGAAGAGGTGTTAGTAAGTTTCCTAACCGTACCAGAGCACCGTCTTAGTGTTTCACCTTAACTTGACCCGGATTTTCGCGATTTTGCAACTTATTTCGCGTAGATCGGGGGCAAAATAAGACAATACTACGGCTCTACATCCCTTCCATAGCCCTTCTTCGTGCTTAACAAAATATTCTAGTGTTAATCTGGCTTACAAGTCAGCATTCAATGTGGGAAAGTGGCAATTCTAAGCCAAGTTGTAAAAAGGGTACAGCGAAAAAATTATTATTATTATTATTATTAATATTGTTGTTGTTGTTGTTGTTAAGGCCGAATATCCTCGTAATGCCTGTGCTGTCTGTCTATCTACGCAACATACTCTAATTCAAGCCACACTCTGTCCTTCAATTCACAACCTTTTATTGTCTCTCCTCCCCTTCACCTTCCATCTCCCTTTCCTTTCTTCCCTCCCTTCCGCCCCTCTCCACTCTTCTCTCCCTTCCTCCTTCCCTCTCCCTCTCCCCCTCTCTCACTCCCACGATTTTTGCCTGGATGTCACATTTATATGATGTAGTGCACGCTCACGCTCTCTCTCTCTCTCCACTCTTTTACTCTCCCCCCCCTCCTTTCCCTCCTCCCCCTCCCCCTTCTTTCACAGATATATTTCTTCCTCTCTCCTTCCCTATTCCACATTTCTCCTCTCTCGTCTCTTCTTTTCCATCCTCCATTCTCTTTCCTTTCCTCTTTCCCTCCCCGTTTTCTTTTATTTCCGATTTCCTCCTCCTCCTCCTTCTTCTCCTCCTCCTCCTCCTCCCCGTCCTTAATGTCCCCTCTTTTTCCTTCTCTTCCTCCACCCACCCACTTTCCTCTTTTCCTCCACTCTTTCATGTCGCCCCTCCCCTCGCCCACACTCTTCCATCCTTTTCTCTCTTCCCCCTAACCCCTCCCTTCCTCCCTCCATCAAACCAACATATTCCTCTCTCTCTCTCTCTCTCCCTCATCCTTCCTTTCCTTCACTTCTCCCTCTCCTTCATCCGCCAAACCCATACACTACTCCTCCTCCTTCCCTCTCCCTCCCTTTGATCTCTCCCCTCCTCTCCCCTCCCCTCCACCAAACTCACACACAACTCTTCCTTCCCACTCCCCTCCAACTTTCCCTTCCCTCAACCAAACTCACTTTCTCCTCCCCTTTTCTCCCCTCTACTTTCTCTCCTTCCTCCCTCATCCCTCCCCCTTTCTCTCCATCTCTCCCCTCCCCTCTCGGTCCATCCTTCTGTTTCTTCCCATCCCGTCTTCCCTCTTCTCTCTTCCCCTTCCCCTTCTCCCTTCCTTTCATCAAACTCACTCATCCACTCCTCCTCCTCCTATTCTTATTCTTCTTCGTCTTCTTCTTCTTCCTCCTCCTCCTCTCCCCTCCCCATCCTCCGTCTCTCTCCTTCCCCCAGCCCATCCCCCCGACTCTCCCCTCCCCTCCTCCCTTCCTTCCCTCCATCAAACTCACTCACACCTCCCCTCCTCTCTCCCCCCCCCCTCCATGCAAGCCTTTAGATGGCCATTAGCGCTCTGATTCCAGGGACCTGATTGGGAATGGGAATGGCTGGGAATGAGGTGTGAGGAGGAGGAGGAAGAGGAGGAGGAATGATGATGACGATGATGATGACGATGACGATGATATGTGGAGGCTCCGGTGGTCCGTTAGGCAGCATGTGTGTCTATCAATTCCTCCTAACCCTGATTCGATCTCACCCAAGGCAAGCATTTAAGAGGGCGCCGGCAGTATGTCCTTTCATGCGTTTCCACGTGTTCCAGCCCTGAAGTGGTTTCATTCATTACTTACACACATTCCCTTACTGAACACACACACACTTGCTGACAAACACAACCATTCCCTCACAAACACATTCCATACGTTCACTCTCTCTCTCTCTCCCCCCACCCAAATACACACGTACATCCGTGGGGGAAAACACCGGGTGGGGGAGGGTCACTGCTCCTCGGGCCTAGGGATCAGCTGCCCGTCAGGACCCGTAAAACAAGGTTAGAACGTGTACAGTACAGATGCTTGTTTAGTCAGGTGTGTGCAAGCCGGCCGCTGCAATACATACTGTACATACATACATGTACATACATAAATAATTTATATATACGTACATACACAAATACATACATACACTTCATGGTGGTGGTGGCTGTGGTAGTGCTGACGATGATGATGATGATGATGATGGTATATACAGAGAGAGAGAGAGAGAGAGAGAGAGAGAGAGAGAGAGAGAGAGAGAGAGAGAGAGAGAGAGAGAGAGAGAGAGAGAGAGAGAGAGAGGAAAAATGATAATGATGTTGAAGGGAAAGGGAGAGTGGCGGAAAGGAGAGAAGCTCGAGAGGAAGGAAAACAGGAGGGAGGAAAGAAACAGAAGTAATTATATCTACAAAATATTTAGATGTTAGATGTGTGTGTGTGTGTGTGTGTGTGTGTGTGTGTGTGTGTGTGTGTGTGTGTGTGTGTGTGTGTGTGTGTGTGTGTGTGTGTGTGTTAACATGGGTAGTAAAATGTCATGTTTCTCTTTCTCTCTCTCTCTCCTCAGCATGATAGGTCTTTTTCCTGTGCCAAATAAAATAACTGGAGTATAGCAAAAATAAAATAAAAAGAAAATACATGGTGCACAGACGTATGAAAGAGGAACGTACACCTAGAACGTATATAACAGAAAAGTACAAGACGAGAGAAGCCAGAAGAACGTACATGAAAGGGACTACATGACAAGAACGTACATGACCGAAGAGCGTATAAGAACGTACCCCAAAAATGCAATGACCCAGGAACGCAGCCCGCAAGAACATACATGACACAGGAACGTACCCCCCAGAACGTATATGATCCAAGAACGTAGCCCAAAGAACGTACATAACCTAGGAATGTACCCCCGAGAACGTACATGACCCAGGAACGCAGCCCCAAGAACGTACATGACACAGGAACGTAGCCCCAAGAACGCACATGACCCAAGAACGTACATAACCCAGGAATGTACCCCCGAGTACGTACATGACGCAGGAACGTACCCCATGAACGCACATGAACCAGGAACGTACCCCCGAGAACGTACACTGACACAGAAACGTACCCCCAAGAGTGCACGTGTCGACCATGTACGTTAGAGTGAAATCTGAGGGTCATGTCCACTGTGTAACCCTTATTTAGGTGTGTATTACGTCCCTCACCCATGGCTCTCCCTCATACACCCTCACCCTGATCCCTGCCTTTCCTTCTCCCTCACACTTGTTTCTCCCTCACCCTTCGCTCCTGATGCCCGTCTCCCCTCCCTAACCCTCACCCTTATTACCACCCACCTTCACTCATCGCTCCTCACCATTCACCCATTTCACTCCTTCAACCTCTCCCTCGTTCCCTTTCCTCTCTAGTCTCCCTTTTCTTCTTTCCCTCACCCTCATCTTCTCTCCCTTATACTTACCCCTCACCCTTGTCTCCCCTTCTCACCCTCCCTCACCCCTCACTCCTTTCTCGCCCCGTCCTTCACCCTCCATGCCTCACCCTCACCCTCTCCCTTCCCCACACCCTTGTTTCTCATCCTCACCCTCCTTCTCGCCCTCCACGACCACCCTTCACCCACTCCCTCATTTTCCATACCTCACCCTATCTTTCTCCTTGTCCCTCCTTTTCTCTTCAACGCCAGCCCCCACCCTCTCTCTCTCACACACACACACAAACCTCTTACATCACATCTAACTTCTTTCTAGATATAATCACTTCCGTTCTTTTCCTCTCCGCTTCAACTTTCCTCCCTCCATTTTTCCCTCCTTTCAAGTACCTCTCCCTTCCTCCATTATCACTTTCCCTCCACCATCCTTCCCTCTCTCTCTCTCTCTCGCTCTCTCTCGTTCCCCATTCCCCCCTTTTCACACAATTCTATTTTCTATCCCTCCTTCTTACTTACTTTCCTGTTTTCTTACCTACTCTTCTCTTCTTCCCTCTCCATTACTGTTCCTTCCAAGTCCAATTTTTTTCCACTTTTCCCCATTCCTTCCTTCTGCCTATCCGTCTGTCTTTTCGTTTTCGCTCGTCCACCTTCCCTAACTCTTTCCTTCCCCACCTTCCCTCACTTTCTCATTTTCCTCCTCTTCTTGCTGACTTTTCCCTCTTCCCTTCCTTCCTCTTTCCTCCAACATTCACTGCCCTCTTTCTCTCTCTTTTTTCGTCCTCTCCAAGTCTCCTCCTTCCTTCCCTTCTCGTCAGCCTCCCTCGTTCCTACTCTCCTCCCCCCCCCCTCCATTTCCAGTCCTTCCATCTTCTCTCCTTCCCTCTCACATTTCTTCTCCTTCTCTTCCTTCCCCCTTCCCTCCCTCATTCCCTCCACCCTTCATTCTCCCCAATGCCTCTCCACGCCACCCTCCTTCCCTCACCTACCATTCTCACTCTTCCTTTTCCTCCAATACCTCTTCTTTCTTTCAAATTCCCCCGCTCTTAATTTTGTTTTCCTTCCTCCTTCCTTCCTCCCTTCTTTCCTTCCCACCATCCTCTCCCCCTTCCTCGTTCGTCTGTTCGTTCAATCGTTCTCACCTTCCTTCCTTCCTTTCCTTTCTGTCCTTCCTTCCTCCCTCCCTTCCTCCTCTCTCTCTCTCTCTCTCTCTCCCATAGATCGATGCAGGAGGTTCCTCCATCTCTGCTTCAAGACCAAATATCAATTTCACAGAACCAGCCCGGGGACGGGGCCAAGTGCCACACTGCCACCACAGTGCCATCTCGTGCAGTGCCATAACTTTCACTGCCATCTCATGAAGTGCGATAACTTTCACTGCCATCTCTAACACTACCATATCTTTCACAGCCATTTCTAACACTGCCATATCTTTCACTGCCATCTCTAACACTGCCATATCTTTCTCTGCCATCTCTAACACTGCCATATCTTTCTCTGCCATCTCTAACACTACCATATCTTTCTCTGCCATTTCTAACACTGCCATATCTTACTCTGCCATCTCTAACACTACCATATCATTCACTGCCATCTCTTACACTACCATATCTTTCTCTGCCATCTCTAACACTGCCATATCTTTCACCGCCATCTCTAACACTACCATATCTTTCTCTGCCATCTCTAACACTGCCATATTTTTCACTGCCATCTCTAACACTACCATATCTTTCTCTGCCTTCACTACCATATCTTTCACTGCCATCTCTAATACTACCATATCATTCTGTGCCATCTCTAACACTACCATATCTTTCTGTGCCATCTCTAACACTACCATATCTTTCTCTGCCATCCCTAACAGTGCCACAGCTTTCTCTGCCATCTCCAACATTACCATATCTTTCTCTGCCATCTCTTACACTGCCATCTCTCACTGTACCATGAAATGCCATCTCACTGCCATCTCTTTCACAGCGTCATCTAATACGTTGCCATCTCTCAAAGTACAATCTCTCTACTACCACTTACTATGTCCTCTCACTCCCTCCCTCCCTCCCTCCCTCTCTATCTCTCTCTTTCTTTAAAGTTTATTTCACCCCTGTGTTTTAGCTCCTCAATAAGAAAACGACTGCGATTATTTTTACATAGTCCCCCCTCCTCCTTCTCTCCACCCACGTAAAGAAAATGGGAAGAGGTGGAAGGGGAGAGGGAGGGAGTGGGGGAAGGAAGACGGGAGTGGGGAGAAGAGAAAAAGAGGAGTGAAAAGGAAGGGAGGGAAGAAGAGAAAGGAGAGAGACAACGATGAAGGAAAGAAGAAAGACTTGAAAGATAGAACGGTGAAATGAACGGAGGAAAATAGTCTGTCTTTCTCTCTCTCTCTATCCGGTGAGTAAAAATGCATGTCCTCTAAGTCACTGTCTCGCCCGAACAAGCCTCCTCCCCCCTCCTCTCTCTCTCTCTCTCTCTCTATGCGACAAGTAAAAATGCACGTCATCTAAGTCACCCCCCATTCTCTCCCTCTCTCTCTCTCTCTCTCTCTCTCTCTCTCTCACACACACACACACACACACACACACACACACACACACACACCGATGACTAAAAACGACACGAACGTCCTTTGAGTCTCACACAAACACATGTGCGTGGCGACATCCTAAATAAACAGGCAGCATGACACAAGAGATGTTAAGTCCCCACACACACACACACACACACACACACACACACACAGGTTACTCGTACACACACATCTCATACACACATTACCCGTACAGATACACAAACTCTCTCTCTCTCTCTCTCTCTCTCTCTCACAGTGTAGCAGCAACACAAATAATTCTACCACAAAAAAAAACACACACACACAAAATCAAATAAACAAAAAACAGTGTAAGCAAAGGAGTCTTACCACATGAAAAAAAAAAATTAACCACATACACCACAGTGGTTAACCAAATCTTAACCGCTAGAATAAGTAGCTTGACCGCAAGTGTTTAGCTATTATTTTCTCTCTCTCTCTCTCTCTCCCTCTCTCTCTCTCTGTAAGAGAATGAGTCATATATAGAGGACGAAGATACAGAAGAGAAAGATACAAGAAAAAGAAAGAAATAAGAATGAACACTCAGAAACTGTCCTTCAACTGATCTACGAACCGAACACTTAACAACCCTGTCACCTTCAACTCACAGTTCTAAATATCACATTCCTTCGCCCTTGCCTGACCCCCGACCTTTCCACCATGCTGGTATAAATCGAATAAAAACTGTTCGAGTGACAAGGCCCAACCTCTCACCTTGACCCACCTTGTCTTGTTGCCTTGACCTACCTTGTCTTGAAACCTTGACCTATCTTGTCTTGCAACCTTGACCTACCTTGTCTTGTAACCTTGACTTACCTTGTCTTGTAACCTTGACCTACCTTGTCTTGTAACCTTGACCTACCTTGTCTTGTGACCTGACCTTTTATTGCACTCGGAATATAATTACTTCATTCTTGCTACGTTTGACTTGAAAGAAAAGAAGGAAAAAATCTGTTTAAGATAACCGTGCATGCCACCTTCAACTCTGACCTATTGGTAAAATTTTGGGCACCTCCTTGCGTGACCCTCAACACTTCCACTGTTCTGGTGCCGGACATCGTTTCCATGATGAGTTGTAGTCTCACACTATTTTTACATATTACATACAAAGTGTTTAAACATAATTAGCGAGTGTGTAATCTAGTGTGATGCTAATCAACTAAACAACATCTTACTATAAGTGTGGCATGGGAAAGATGAGCGAATCAGACTTGCAGAGCCCAGCATTTTCTATCATAAACATCGAGGGTAAACGGAAGCCGATAGAGAAATTTGAACTGTATATATGTTTAAAGTCCTGGGGGAAATATTTTTGTTGGTATACTTTAATGTAATCAATACTACTTTACTGAGGTGTATAATGTGCATGGTAAAGTTGTGATGCTTCTATTCATGTCTGTGGGGTTTGGCACCTCTGTATTTATGCTGACCTCAGCGCCACTCCCACCGGGGACGCCGGCCAGCTAGAGAGAACGCACTTATCATTCAAACTAGAGGGACGTATTAACTCTGAGCTCTCTCTGTGTCGCAGTTGTATCTTTCTGTGGCCAATAAAGAGAGAGAAATCTGCTCAGTTTTCAGTTCACCTGCACACGCTACCCTACAATTCCATCAACAGGATTCTACACAGATTCCCACCACCTCCAGTGTGTGGGAAGACATTTTGGTGGTGTGTCAGCCGGAAGTGACTTCGACCAGGCGGAACGTTAATAACTTTTGCTTGGAACATCAGTCACGTCTAAGCTGATTTAAATTGGTGATCAGCTGTGGGGTTCCAATAAGCTGATATATTAGTGACTGGTTGAGGAATTCTACTACAAGCCAACACACCACAAAGTTAATTTAAAAGCAGATCAACGTTGTTTGAGCTATAAACGGTTCACATGAGCGCGCACACGCACGCGCACACACACACACACTGGGCAAGACGTTATATCCGCCGAGCTATTCACCTCGAGAGAGAGAGAGAGAGAGAGAGAGAGAGAGAGAGAGAGAGAGAGAGAGTAACAAGAAGGGAGGAGGAAGAAAATAACTGAGAGGAGGGAGTAGGAGAGGGTGGAAGGAGAAGGGAGGAAGGGAGGGAGAGGAAAGGTTACAGGAGAGAAAGAGGGGAGAGAGTGGAGAAGTAAGGGAGAGGGAGAGAACGGACGAGAAGAAGGGGAGGGGAGGGGAGAGGGGGAGTTACAGCGAAAGGAGATAGGGTGAGGGGGGGGGATGGGGGTCGGAGAGCGGGATGAAAGTAAGGAACTCCTGAGCAAACAAGCTCTTACTTATAAAACTTTAGGAGGAGGAGGAGGAGGAGGAGGAGGGCCTCTTAACCCCTTCAGTACGATCCACTCTTCAGCTGAATAAAATCGTCTGTATGTATCATGAACGATAATATGCGAGATGTAATCCTGTTTGTCCCTTCACTGCGATCACGTCACATATTATTCAGTGTACCGTAAGATTATTTTGTCCCATTCCAGAGACTCCCTCTTTTGTAGTCAAGAGGTAGATGACGGCTGTATCGAACTCCTCCAGTCCCCTCTCTGAGACAATATAATCGTCTGGAGGGAAGAAGCTGCGTAATCACTCACAATTTCCGTCAGTCTGTCTATCTGTCTTCCTATCCTGCACTGTCACGATTATGAAGCTGCACTGCTGAATAATTACATGGGAACAGGTCAGACCCACAGGAAGGTCAAGGCAGGATGGACAACCCACAGGCAGCGTCTCTTCCGTGCACCTAGTCTTCACGATAAGCAAGGTGAAATTTTGCATGGCTAGAGATAAGTGAAAGTAATTAACCGATACCAAACGAGAATGTAATTAACCAGAACCAAAAGTGAATCTAATTAACCGATATCAAAAGTGAAGGTAATTAACCGATATCAAATGCGAAAGTAATTAACCGATACCAAAAGGTAATTAACCGATACTATTGAAAGGATTAGACCTGGGGGGGGGGGGCAATCCAGACCCCAATTTCCGCCCCAGCAAGAAAATATCCAGTTGTCAAAAAAGGAATGGAACTATATCTGAGCACCCTTCCAGGTCCACCTAGTGTAGTGTGTAGGCATCAAACGAAATCGTCTTGGGTGTTTGAGGAGGTGGTGCATCCTATCCTTGACCTACTAGGACCTAAGACAATAGACTAGTATCCACAGATGTCACGAAAAAGAAACGCAATTTCATATGCCTGTAGATATAGACCAAAGTAGGTCATGGATACTACAGGAGTTAAACGTGAATATTGCGGGCGGAGGAAAAGCACCTACCCCAACCCTCCACGAAAATATTCAGAGTTCAAGCTAATACAGGCAAGTGTATTAGTACTGTAGGTCTATGCACTGTGTGTGGACATGATGGAGTAGACGAGCCTGAACAGTATTATGGTCGGTACGTCATTCACCTAAGAAACTATGTAAGATTGGAAAATTTTGAAAAAAAAAAAAAAAGTATAAAAACTATTTATTTTAAAGGCATGTTGTCCATGGACATGGTAATGTGATTACACAAAATATCTAACTTGAATAACCCAAGGAAAGCGAGATGACTATCTATCTATCTATCTATAGCCCGACGCCCTAATCCCGCAAAGGGTGGCCGCAGACAAAACGCCTCCAAGTCACTGTCACCCACCATTTGACTCCCCTCCCCCCAACTCACCCCCCCCCTCCCTCATATACCTCTCAACTCCATCCCTCCACCTCATCCTCGGTCTACCCCTCCCTCTCCCTCCCTCCACCTCACCTACATACACTCTCTTAGTCAGTCTTTCATTCTCCATTCTCTCCACATGTCCAAACCACCTCAGTGTATTTCTCCTAATCTTTTCAACCACATCCACATCTACCCCACAACGTTCCTTCACTTCTTCATTCGTCAACATGTCCCTCCACGTCACTCCACATGCTCCTCTCAAGTAACTCATTTCCACTGCTCTCACTCTTGACTTGTTCCCCTCTTGCAAGGTCCACGCCTCGCTTCCATACGTCAGGGTAGGGATCACAATACCATCATGCAGTGCCTTCTTAACTTCCATACTCACCTCCCTATTTCTCATCACCGCTTTCAGTGTACCAACAACCTTTCTTCCCTGCTGTACCCTTTCACGTACTTCATCCCCCAAAGTTCCATCCTTACTCATCACACTACCCAAGTACTTGAATGCACTCACATTCTCCATATCCTCACCATCCAACCTCACTGCACACTCTGTGACTTCATTCCTCTCAAACACCATAACTTTACTTTTGTTTACATTAACTTTCAGCTTCCTCCTCCTACACACTGTCCCAAATTCATTCACCAAACCTTGCAACTCCCATTCATCTTCACTCAACAATACTGTATCATCAGCAAACAGCAACACCGGAAGCTTCCAAATCTCACCCTCATTCATTAGGGCCACCCCCACATCCACTGCCCTACCCTACACCTCCTTTACAACCCCATCCATATATATATTAAACAGCCATGGAGACATCACACACCCCTGTTTCAGTCCCACATTGAGATCAAAGAACTCACTCAGCTCACCATCCATTCGCACCGTAACCCTAGCTCCCTCGTACATACTCTTCACAGCACTCAACAATTTCCCCTCCACCCCATATATTCTTAATACCTTCCACATACCTTGCCTATCTATTCTGTCATAAGCTTTCTCCAAGTCCATGAAGGCAGCATACACTTTCCTTCCCTTCTCTAGATACTTCTCCACTAAACATCTTAGAACAAATATCTGATCTACACACCCTTTTCCCTTCCTAAATCCCCCTTGTTCTTCTCCCACTAGCTCCTCTGTCATATGCCTAACCCTATCAATGAGTATTCTACCATATATTTTACCAGTCACACTAAGAAGGCAAATACCCCTATGGTTACCACATACTTCTCTCTCCCCTTTTCCTTTGTACAGAGGAACAATTATACCTGATTTCCAGTCCTCTGGAACCCTTCCCTCTTCCCAAGCCAATCTACACAACTTCCATATCCACTCCACAACAATCTCACCCCCATACCTAAGCATTTCACCACACACTCCATCAATTCCTGGGGCCTTTCCTCGCTTAATCTTCTTCATCGCTTCCACTACTTCCGACCTACTGATCTCTTCCTCCCTCCTCTCATCTCTTCTTCTCCCATCCATTCCCCAACCACTTATACTCACACTGCTCTCACTCTCTACATTCAACAAATCCTCAAAGTGCTCCTTCCATCTCCTCAATTTCTCTCTCTTCACCAACAATCTATTATTCCTATCTTTCACTCCCCTACTATTTCCCCTTTCACACTGCCTTACTTTCTTTACCTCCTTCCAAAACAATTTCTTACTCTCCCTCCATTTCACACTCAGATTCCTCCCAAACTCTTCATCCACTTTCTTCTTACTCTCCTTCACCAGTCTCTTAACCTCCCTTCTCCTGCTCACATATACCTCTCTCTCTCTCTCTCTCATCTTCTCCCTACCTCTACTCGCCAACCATTCACCATATGCCTTCTTCTTTTGTTCCACAGCTCGTTTCACCTCATCATTCCACCATGCTGTCCCTTGCACACCCTTGCATCTCCTCCTCACTCCACAAGCCGCCTCACACGCTGCGCTTATCTCTTCCGTGAATATCTTACATACGTCTTCCACCCCTTCCATCTGCTCTAGCTCATACCTTCCCAATCTTTCTTCCACTATGCTCTTATACTCTGTCCTTTTCTCACTATCTTGCAATTTCTCCACTCTTCTCACAGGAGCTGCTTCCTCCTGTCTTCCCCTTCGCCTCCTCAACCACTTTCTTTGCAGCTCTACCTTGGCCATCACTAAGTGATGGTCCGAGACTCCATTCCCCCACCCTCTCCACACCCTTGCATCCAACACTGGTATAAAAAAAAAAAAAAATAAAATAAAATAAAATAAAAAAAAACTACGTCATCTACTACGCTGGTTAATGGAGGCTGCTTGACCTTTATATCAGAGTGTCTTCTGGAATATCAGTTTAGACGTGCTTCTTCTCCCTCACCCCGACTGTCCTAAATATAACCAATGATCTTAGTAAAAGCGCTCCCAAGGGTGGCTGTGTGATGTCAGTGGCCGCCATGTCATGTTAACAGGACATTCCACTGCGATGAACAGACACGTTCACATTACTAACCAGACATGATTTCTCGCTGTTGCTACTGTTGTTGGTGGTCGTGTTATTGTCGTCGTCGTCGTCGTCGTCGTCGTTGTGGTTGATGCTGTTGTTTACCAGCTGTACCGCAGAAAACTGGCCACTTGAGTCGGGCGCTGCTTGAGATCTTTTGTTTAAGTTATGCTGGTTGTTTGTGTGATGCGAGAGTGAGGTGCATAAGGTAAGTGTGTGAGAGTGTGATGCATGAGGTAAGTGTCATGTGAGAGTGAGGTGCATGAGGTGACTAAGTGTGATGTGAGAGTGAGGTGTATGAGGCAGGTGAGAGTGAGATGCATGAGGTGTGTGTGTTGTGAGAGTGAGGTGTATGAGGTGGGTGAGTGTGTGAGATGCATAAGGTGAGTGTGTTGTGAGAGTGAGGTGTATGAGGTGGGTGAGAGTGAGATGCATGAGGTGAGTGTGTTGTGAGAGTGAGGTGTATGAGGTAAGTGTGGTGTGGCGTGTGGGGGAAGCATGACACTGTGGGCAGAGTGGATTGTTTCTGGATTTAATATCTGCCTACTTATCTATATCTATCTAGTTCCTGACGCTGCATCGTGTGAGGGGTTTGCCTGTCCCTACTCGGTAACGAACATTTCCCAACCAACACCCTCCCTTACATCTTTACAACCTCACACTCTGAACTACACAACTTATTCTCGACTGAACAAAATCGTCTGGGGTTAAATGGCATGATATACCAGAGTTGCCCCGTTCATAAGAGGATTAATGCTATAAATAACAAAACTCTGAGGCTCCCTATTGCTGTCCTGTAGCTGAATAAAATCGTCTGAGATGGAATGAAATACGAGAAGAGGCGACCAAGGAGAGAGGTTAAAACAAGGGAACACAGAGATAACCTTCACCAACCTCTTCATTACTAAGGGGTTTTCTGAGCTGAGTAAAATCGACTGACTGCAGCAAAAATAAAATATATATGACGTCCGCCTGTCACTTCAGCAGTCAGTCGGTCACTCAGATATGTCGAAACTGTAATGAGCCTGATATTCGGGCAAATTAATATATGAGAGAGAGAGAGAGAGAGAGAGAGAGAGAGGCGAGTAGAGGACAGGAGAGATGAGAAGAAGGGGGAGGAGAAAAAAGGAAAAAAGAGAAGAGGGAGAAGATGGGAAAGCAAACAAAGTGAAAGAAAGGCCTTGAAAGAAAGGGTATGCGTGTGAGCAATAAACTGTTTGTGGCGGATGTTGTTTTTGTTTTTTTTTTTTTTAATAAGTGTCGAGTTTTACCTGCTTCTGTGGTGATACTTATATGCTTTTATGGTTTCTTCTTTTACCCTCTCATGATGGGGACAACTCTAATATTCTATTCTAGCTATAATTTGATGATTTTAAAGAGATAGGAAGTCAAAGCAGCCTGTGAATTAATGTACTAGTCGCTCTCATTAACATATCTCTCCATCCTATCCCTCTTCCCTGCTAATACCACCAAACCAGTCCTTAATACGGTAGCCCTAACATTTATTCAATATGGACGGTAGGTATTAGTCCCAAAGAGGTGACATGTAACGACACTTGACACATATGGGGACTGCTGGGTCTCAGGGAATGAACTATCTAATCTATGCCCAGACCTGGAACTATGAAAAGAAAGTTATAGTGGTTTTGGTGGTACTTCTTCTGACCTCTGGATGGAGAGAGAGAGAGAGAGAGAGAGACCGACAGACCGACAGAGATCTACTGTGTGTGTGTGTGTGTGTGTGTGTGTGTGTGTGTGTGTGTGTGCCATGACTAATCACTAGGTTGTCATCATGACTAACAACTTAGGCTGTGTGTGTGTGTGTGTGTGTGTGTGTGTGTGTGTGTGTGTGTGTGTGTGTGTGCCATGACTAATCACTTGTGTCACCATGACTAACAACTTAAGCTGTGTGTGTGTGTGTGTGTGTGTGTGTGTGTGTGTGTGTGTGTGTGTGTGTGTGTGTAGCTAACAGCATCATGACTAACAAGTTGTGTGTGTGTGTAGCTAACATCATCATGAATAATACTTCAGCTGCGTGTGTGTGTGTGTGTGTGTGTGTGTGTGTGTGTGTGTGTGTGTGTGTGTGTGTAGTCGAGGCCTTAGGAGCCTCCCAAGTGCATCTTACCAGTTCAATTTATATTTATTTACTTATTTATTCACTTATTTGCTTCATTATTTTACATTAGAGTCTGGTAAAATCTCTCACTCTCTCTCTCTCTCTCCTCAAAGTACCTAACATTACATATTTTAATTCACTAACATCGTAAACAAGCAATGTCAAAATTAAGAATAAGAGAAAAAAGGACGCCAAAATTATCTTGCAATTTATTTACGTCAAACAGATAAAAATAAATGTAAAAAGTAGCGTAACATATTCTCGTATTCTATTTATGCAAAGTACGTCGATGCTAAAATAAAAAATAAATTAAAATAAAAAGCGATCGTTAATCTATTACTTTTTTCCCTTTTTCTTAACAATGAGTAACTTCCAAAAATTGACCTTTTCAGTACGATGACCTTTTTTCCACTGTTTATGCTACCTCCGAACTACTTTCTTCAATTTCAGAAAACCCACTCGTATTAAAGGGGTTAATGTAGGCTCTATCAATCCCTCCAGTCCGTAAGCTGTCTCGCAAACTTAAGAAAATCGTCTGAAAAATGCAATAAGAAAATGTGGAATAAATAATCGAGGTGAAGGGGTTAAAGACTATTTTTTTTTTTTTTACTTTGTTTTTCCTTCCTCTCTTTATCTTCTGTAAAAAAAAAAAAAAGGTGGCAGAAAACCTATTAAGTTTAAGAAAATAAGGGTTAAAAATATACGGGGAGAGAGAGAGAGAGAGAGAGAGAGAGAGAGAGAGGATACCTACTTCAGTGCATGATACTAAGTGGTTCTCAGCATACCACACACCTGCCTCACAACACCTGGCTCACACCTGACCTCCTAAACAGCTGTTCGTCACCTTACCTGAAAGCAAAGATGAATGAAGATTACTACAAAAGATAATGATACAGAATAAAAATAAAATAAAATAAAAAGATAAAAATAAAAATAAAAAAGACAGATAAAATAAGGCATGATTTGGTTAACGAAAAATAAAAGTATGACAAAAAAAAAAAAATAAAGTTTCCAATAAATTACGTGACTTTTTTTTGAAGGTCTATACTCCTTTATTATCAATACGAGAGAGAGAGAGAGAGAGAGAGAGAGTAGTGTTTGCTATTATACTAAATTATACTACAGCATTATAGTATACAATTTTTGGAGTACAAGGAGGGAGGAAGGAGGGGCGAGAGAATAATACAACATGTCACTCTTCTCTCTTCTGTCAAGCTGGTGATTTCAATGCCGGACCAAGGACGAATCCATCCCCTCCACTATAAGCAAACTCTAAACTTGAAGCAAAAGGCTAGAAATGAGTACTCGTGAACCAACTGGACTGGAAGTTGTTTTATTCTTCAAGTTAAAGCATTTTTTTTTTTTAACTCACTTGCTTTTCCTTCCTCTGATCTATTAAAAAAAAATAATAAAAAAATAATGGTACCTTGCTCTAACAAGAATTGCGCTACGTTGCCCCGTTTTCTCTGTTACGGTAACAATCAAACAGAAATCGGATCATTATAATACAGAATCTTGCTACCGTAACGCAGACGATTTTACTCAGCTTAGGAGAGATTTTTCTGGACTGGAGGGGTTAGATGCAGCCTTCACCATCCCTTGCAAACCCCTCCTTAACCGAGAAAATCGTCTGCAAGTAGCTAGAATAAAATAATCTGGGTAGCATGAATAAAATCGTCAAAGTAGCAAGAATAAAATAATCTAAGTAGCATGACTGAAATCGTCAGTAAGCAGCAAGAATAAAATCGTCTGTAAGCAGCAAGAATAGAATCGTCTAAGCGGCAATAAAATCGTCTGTAAGTAGCAAGAATAAAACCGTCTGAGTAGCAAGAATAAGTCACAAAATCGAAGGAGTTTAACCATTTCTACCCGAGGACGTGTTTATTTTATTCAAGCCACCCCAAGACGATTACGTTCAGCTAAGGGAAATCTACTGCGATAAAGGGTTAAGTGAAGGCAATAACTAACCCCTCCATTTTCAAATCTGCCCCCAACCCCCCCTGCCCTTAATAAAATCCCCCTGTACGCAGTCAGAATGAAAAAAAAAAAAATAATAATAGTAGACAGGGCAATTTAACACAGTTGAATAAAATCGTCTGGGGTTAGCTGGAACAGAACAGAGAGTTGTCCCGGCCATGAATGGGTTTGTAGTGGTCTCCCCCATAGTTCTCCACCTCACCTCGGGCCTCCCCCTCCTCCTCCTCCCTCACTCTCTCCTATGTCAATCTCTCATTCTCCATTCTCTACCCCACTAACACGCAAGCTCCTATGTCTCACTCTCACCTGGGGGGAAAAATCGTCTGGAATTACCCAAAATAATACACCAGAGAAGACGCAATCACGAAGGGGTTAAGTAACGATATTAATGCTCAGGCTCCTTAGTCAATGCTCAGCTGAATGAAATCGTCTGGCGCCAGCTTTGAATTACAACACTACAGAAGAGGAGTGAAATGGTATCGCCTGGAAAGAGCAAATAAACAAATAAAATAAAACGTAATATGAATGAAAGAATGAATAACTAAATAACTAAATAAATAAATGAATAAAAGAATGAGTGAATGACTAAATACTACAGTAGACACGACCGAGCGAGGGTTAAATGGTATCACCTGAAGATACCAAATAAACCAATAAATAAATCAATAATAAATAAAAAAAAGCACGTAAAATTTCGTATTAAAAATACATACGTTATCGCAGTGAAGATAATTAACAGAACATTCTCAGTCACACTCGTTCGCATTTCTGGTGGCATGGGAGACCGTGGCACTACTTCCCTGGCGATTTATTTTGCATTGTACACCTTAAAGTCCTCTTACACGTTATATCACTCTAATATCGACATACCTTGCATCGGTAACATAAGAAAATATATCAGCATTGGTGTAACACGCAAAATAAGTCGCTTAGAATGGTGTTGCAAAAGGTATTAGGCGAATGAGAATGCATCCCTCTGACACCATTTCGAGGAAGCTTGGTCTCAAAATGCAGCTCACAGGACTGGCGTGCGTGAGTGTGGCAACGCATTCAAGGAACACCGCCAAAAATTTCCTGGCCTGCATCATGTGTCTAACCTAAGGGTCTGATATCCTGAACATTCCTTCATCCAAAGCGCTCTTGAGTCTCGAGTAGAGGCTTTCCAAGTCAGCTGGCACCCTGACTTTTTTCAATTCAAGGGAGAAGGAACCAAAGGATAGAGGCCTGCAAAAAACTGTTCCCTCCAAAACAAAAAATAAGAAACAAGCAAAAATAATAAAATAACAGCCATCCAAATTCAAGCTCTGTTCATTTCGAGGTGCCTGGACGCAATGCATTTAAATGAATGGCCATAGGCAGTAAGAAATAAAGACAAAGGAAGTTCCAGAGCTGACCTGTTGTATACATGAAGGACTGGGAACAATGGTTAACTTTTGCATTACAGCGTTTGGCAGAAAAAGGATGAGAATTTGCTGCCAGACGGGTGCTACGCGCCTGCCGTAGTGGTGGAGGGATGCAAGTAGACAGTTCAGAGGAGCAGTGACCACGGAAGAAGCGATAGCAGAGATAAAGATGCAACAGTGCGGCGACGTGACAGAGGTTGAAAGGAGCCAGTAAGAGGATGAGAGCTTGAGACGAAAAGCCTCTGACTCCACCTTGTTGAAAGGAGTTGTATGTGGGGAGCCTCCCCACACATGAGAGTTGTACTTGACACAGGGGTTAAGAAAACCCCTGCATAAAGTCAACAACTAAGCAGGGATAAAGAATGCAAACCCAATCTCTTGGAAGAAGATTTTATGAGGGGTAATATTAATTTTCCAAGATAATTCACGAAAGAATGAAACCCCAAGTATGTTCAGAGACGGTGCAGGATTGACCTGGATATTGTTATATTAATGGGTACCCCTACGGATGATTCCGACGGGTAGAAAAGAAAGCAACTTTCCCTCAGAAAGAGCCTTTTGATACACCAACCATCACTGCAGTTTTATGAATATACGCATTGGAAGTGTTTGCCAATCACAAAGCAGCATTTCGTATCAGCTGACGGATGTAAACAAAACACGAAGTGAGGGTTAGTAATGCCGACATGTTTCCGATTTCGTAGTGATATTTTGTAAGAATGGAGAAACATAAGTTGGGATTCAATCCAATTGACTTCAAAGTTATACGCGGGACCTATACTCACAGCACAATATAAAAACACAGTTTATTCGTGTGTGTACCTTCATTAACATCTTCCTTATATATATATATATATATATATATATATATATATATATATATATATATATATATATATATATATATATATATATATATATATATATATATACCGATATATATATATATATATATATATATATATATATATATATATATATAACCCATTGGATCTCAGGGCTGCTGGGCAAGGCACTGTTCCGGAGGGTCCTAAGCGTACCGCCCTCCGCCTATCGGCTCATAGTCGCGAAGCTCATAGGTCCCTACCGGGGGGTTCCCTACTTAAGATTTGAACATTCCCAGGTCTGTCCAGTACTATGGACACTGGGCTCCAATGGGTTAAAGAAACTGACAGATTTGCCAGCCATTAATAATATATATATATATATATATATATATATATATATATATATATATATATATATATATATATATATATATATATATATATATATATATATATATATATACACACACAAGTATATGTATGTATGTTACAGGGAAACTGTGTAACCAGTAATTTCATGAAATCCCTAGGGAATTCGTGAAAAGAGTTTAAACTGGGATGGTTAGATTAATTTAGGCTGCGGTTTGGTTAGGCTGGGTTAGTTGGGTTAGGTTAATTTAGATGAACTCTTAACACAACTTAGAGTTCATCTTACTTAAGCTAACCTAACCTTACCCAAGTAACCTAGCCTAACCTGACCTAAACTTAAGCTAGGATATCCCAGCCTAACACCCACAGCCTAAATTAACCTAACCTTAAGTAACCCATCCTAATATAAACTCATTTCACAAATTCCCTGGGGATTTCATGAACTCATTGGTTACACAAATTCCCTGTAACATGTTTACAGAACAAGGTATTTCTCTGGCCACTATTCTTCTTTCCTAAGCATGAAAGGTAGTTTCTATGTCATTTCCTAGACCTGGAGGTGGATCAGCAACTGCCATCCTAGGGAGGGAAAGTAGGTTAAAATTCCCATTTACATCATTATTACTACAAAATATGATATCTTGCTACCCAATAATATTTTTGACGCAAACCATTCCACTCCAAACAAGGTAATGAGGCAGTAATTCATATCAATAGGAGCGACGAGCAACACACATATCCTCGTGTTGCTGTTGCTGTCCAGCAAAGGCGCATTATGATCGTTAGGGCTCCCTCGACCCTGCCGGTCTCATAAGGCGCTAACGAGTAATGTTTTCCAATATGGCCGCACACAGCGGAGCTTATGAGTACGCGCCTTTTATGAAAAGGCGATGTGTAAAGGTGCCTTTGGCACAAAAGGTGCCGTTAGATGTTTTGAGTATGCGGCCCCGGATGCCATCAATCAAAGGCCCCTTTGACCTGCCGTACTAAAAGGCGCTTTTCATCAACTGGCACGTGGCTAAAGGTTCGTTTTGAGTATCCGGCCCCTGACGTCTTAATGCTTTTCCTGCAACTGAAGGGAGTTTGTAAACATAATAAAACACCAGGTCATTAATATTCTACGCCTGTGTCACATATCTCACAGTTAAGTATAAACACTTACTCATCCAAAACTATCCCAGTCTATAGCAGGAGCATTTCCTAACCAGCTGACACCTGCATAGACAAACTCTTTCCCTTTGTCTGTAACTTGTATAGATACATCCGCCTCCACTTCTTGTGCAACACTAATGCGTTTGTTTACGTCTTACGTCAACTGTTTAGCAACAGCTCTGTAATACTTGTCAGACCATACTAGACATGAGACGTATACAAATACACGTGTCACATAAAATCCCGAACACACCACTGTTTGTATTACTTATAAGTGGAGGTGATTGTATCTTTCTTTCTTTCCCAAAAAGTCTGTTCTTATTTAGCCTGTCCAGAACGATGGTGGCTCCCTCTAACTATTGCCCAACTGCTTTAATTTCTTGTATTTCTAAGGTCTTTGAATCTCCCCTCAACATGATGGTTCTGAGGCATCTGTTCTGTCTAACCTTTTGTCTAACAACTAGAATAGGTTCCGTCAGTGACGCATCACTGGTGACCTTATATTTGATTCTTTTTCATCCTTCTTTTGATAATTACTTGAAACCTTTACTAATGCACATCTCAAAATCTAATGACAAAATTCAGAACAAAGTTTTAGTGTCCAAACTGCCTCTCCCCCTCCGCTGCCTGCCTCTCTCTCTCTCTCTCTCTCTCTCTCTCACACACACACACACACACACACACACACACACACACACACACACACACACACACACACACACACACACACACACGTCTTCATTTCAATTTTCTTCTGTCGTTCTCTAGTTTTCGCTATAGATGGCCGCGGTTCTTCTAAAATTATCAGTAATGGTGTTCCTCAAGGTTCAGTAATCTTCCCTTCACTCTTCCACTTTTTCACCAGATCAGTTCCTCCATTTCTCTACTTACAAAAATCTTCCACATGACTAACCTCCAATATTCGGAATCATACAACACAGTCCTTCATCATCTCTTAATACTGCTCTCTTTTTCCTGTGACTTGACTTGGAGGATCATATTAAATTTACTGCAACATCGGCTTCACCGGGTCCTGCAGTGCTGAGCCGACTCTGTGAATTCCTTAATTTCACACAACGACTGATCTTGTTCAGGGGTATTATTCGCCCATGTGTGGTGAGGTAACAATACATGAGCCTCCTTGCTTTCCTATCCTTGTCTTAAACTTAGAAAATAGTTCTGTTGGGTATAATCTTTCCTAAAACTAACAGATTCCATGCAATGAACGGGTCTGTTGTTGTCTGCTTTCCTTTATAACACTTCTAAACAGAATGGAAGCAGAGACTCTCCGTATTATCATTATTATTATTATCATCATCATCATCCATTTATTCTCATCATCATTCATTCATACATCTCTCTCTCATTCATTCTCTCTCTCCCTCCTGGTCAATGTTCTAAACTCTCTACTTACGTTCCTTCCCTATTACGAAGGGAAAGCAGCACCTGTCTAGCTACACATGCATCCCTTTTGTCCAGCCAAAATCAAATGATACTCCCAGTCTCTCATGTTTGAAACTGGTCAACTTTGGGACTGTCCTCTCGCTGTCTTTACCACTGTCTGTTCAGCCTTTGAAATTCTGTGTCCAGGCATCTCGGAAACAAAGAAGGAATCGAAATGGCTTTTTTTTTTTTTTTTTTTTCAATTATATTTGGAAGGAACAGGTTTTGCGGCTTTATTTTTTTCTTTCTTTCTTTTTATTGAAGGAAAAAAAAAAATCTTCCCTATCATCAGCCACGTGAGCTACCACAATCACCACGGCATCCACCACAACTACCACCCACATCATCACAGCACCTACCGCAACGACCACAACCATTACTACTGCCCACCACCACAGCTACTACCATAACTGTATTAGCCTTCATTACTAAAACCACCACTACCACAATACCCACAACCACCACTTCCACTACTTAAAGTACTACAATCCACCACAACTACCACAGCCACCACCTTTTTACCACAGTCACCTCCATAACTACCACAACAATAATTACCAAAATAACCACCACAACTACCACAACCACCACCATAAGTACCACTAAAACTATCAAAACCACCACAACAACAACCACAACTACCACCATAACAGCAACCACAACTACCACAACAGCAGCAACCACAACTACCACCAAAACAGCAACCACAACTACCACCAAAACAGCAACCACAACTACCACCAAAACAGCAACCACAACTACCACCAAAACAGCAACCACAACTACCACCAAAACAGCAACCACAACTACCACCATAACAACTACCATAACCATCACAACTACTACCACCACACCATCAATATTCGTCACCTTCAACTTTACCCTATACTCTCTCTCTCTCTCTTTTGATCCACACCCTACCATTCCTTCTTTCTCTCCTCTTCCCTCCCTCACTCTTATTAACACGTCTCCATCATCTTTACTATTACCTCTCCTCCTCCTCCTCCTCTTCATTTTCTTCTTCTTCTTCTTCTTCTCGTTATCAGTGCGCCTCACTTCCCCTCTTCCCTTATCGCTTCCGTCATCTTGTTAATTACGTGGCTCCCTCACTCCTTCATACATTGCTTTATACATTTCATACATCATTCATCTCATACATCGCTTTATACATTTCATACATCACTTTATACATTTCATACATCACCTCATACATCGGTTCATACATTTCATACATCACTTCATACATCCCATACAACACTTCATACATCCCATACATCGCTTCATACATCTCATACATCACTTCATACATCTCATACATCAATTCATAAATCTCATACATCACTTCATACATCCCATATATCACTTCATACATCCCATACATCACTTCATACATTTCACACCATCATACATTTTATAGAACAATACATATATCATAAATCTTGTATACATCATTTCATACATCACTCATACTTCATACAGTTCATACATAACTTCCTTCATTTTACACAGCTTCATACATTCCATACATCATTCATATATCACTTCATATATTCCATACAGCATTTAATACATTTCATCACTTCATGAATCCCATATATTCCTTCATACATTTCATACATCATACACTTCATTCACCTTAAATAATTCCGTTCATTATATTTACATTTAATGCACCCCATACTTCTTAGCCACAAATCCAGCATATTCCTTCAATACACGCCTCATACATTTCATTCATCTCATATATTTCATACATTTTTCATCATATAGTGTCTACTTTTTGCATTATACATCATCCATTTCAGACTTCATTAATTGCACCGATTATACACTTCACACGATAAATACATTCCACACGTCACATACATTTCATACATTATACAAATCATTCATGTCACTTTGAGCTAGTGAAGGGTTGACAGGGAGAGAGGGAGGAAGGGAGGGAGGAGTGTATAAGGGAGAGGGAGGGAAGGAAGGATGGAGGCGTATATGAGGGAGGGAGGGAGGCAGGCGTGTATCAGGGGAGGAGGGAAGGACGGGGATAGGCGCGTAGGCGTGTATGAGGGAAAGAGGGAGGAAGGAAGGGAGGGAGGAAGGGAGGGGAAGGAAAGGAGGGAAAGACGTGCGTGTGTGAAAGGGAGGGAGGGACAAAGTGAGGGAGAGAGGGAGGGAGGCGTGTATGAGGGAGGAGGAGGGAAGACAGGCGGGGTTTGTGAGAGAGACAGGGAGGAAGGGAGAGAAAGACGGGAGTGTGAGAGAGAATAAGATGGAGGGAGGGACAAAGTGAGGGAGGGAAGAATGTAGGAAAAGGAAAGGTTTGTGAGGGAAAGGGAGAGAAAGACGGGTTGGATGTGTGTGTGAGAGCAAAAAGGAGGGAGGGGGGGGGGACAACGTGAAGAAGGGATGGGAGAGTGAGGGACGGAGGGAGGGAGGGAAATGCGTACGTGAAGGACGAGAAAAGAAAAAGACAAAAGGAAAAAAAGGAAAGAACTCGGAAATAGCTTGGAGAAAGAGAGAGAGAGAGAGAGAGAGAGAGAGAGAGAGAGAGAGAGAAATTAGTCAGTCACCACCCCTGACATTAGACCTTCACTCCACCCACTATATACTCTCTCTCTCTCTCTCTCCTGCCCTGACCTTGTACCCGTACCCTATCCTCACCTCAAATTATCTACAAACACTGTAAATTCCATTCATTATTACCAATATCCCTTCAATTTAGAGGTGCTTTGGGGTATACAGTAATATATATATATATATATATATATATATATATATACTGTACCGTATATAATGTACACATCAACTCATCATCGCCAATTCAATTACATTCCATAATACAGGAGCATATGAATCTGATAAGTCAAGGAACTTTGTTCTTTTAAAAATAGTAGGCCTCTGAGACACCACTAACAAAAAGCTCTTCACACGTCACCACATGGGCACCAATACCCAGAATCACTAGTCTTATCACCCATCATACTCAGCACCGGCGGTATGGTATTAGCGGCAGCGATTTAGGTCGTGTCGGTGGTCATTAAATAACACTTCGAGATGCTTTATATTCAAATCCACATAAATACTCAATGGAACGGTCTGGACGTGAACACACAGCCAGACACACTGTAGTCCAATCACTTACCGGTTAGGTATAAATTATGCATACTGTGTGTGTGTGTGTGTGTGTGTGTGTGTGTGTGTGTGTGTGTGTGTGTGTGTGTGTGTGTGTGTGTGTGTATGTTACCATAGCTACTGATAAAATGCTACATATTCCAGTACTCTGCTTTAAAGGACACAGCCTCTAACCCTTCATCACACGTGGTCTCTGCTAATCTAAATATACCAACCAGGTAGTACATAAAAAAGAATATATACAAGGACAAGGACGCCAATTTATTTATTTTTTATTACTGCGGTCCTCTCGCTATCACCATTATGTGCTGCTGTCGCTGTTGATTTTGTTGCTTGCGTTGTTGTTGATACTGTTGTTTGCTGTTATTGCTGTCAGTGTTTTTTTCTGCTCTCATTATTTTCTTACTTGATGTTGCTATTGCTGCTGCTGCTGTTGTTATCGTTGTTGTTTATCATTACTACTATTTTTGTTGTTGTTGTTGTTGGTGGTGGTGGTGGTTTGTTTTGTTATTATTACTGTTGTTTTTCTGTCCCCCCGTCCTCCCTCCCCCCTTCGGTCATTAGGTGCCAGTGTTACGTATCACCGGCCAGGATTTACGACCATCAGTCAAATTGCGGTGTCGCCCAAACCCCATCACTCATTAACCTCTCCACACGTTTTTGGATAATTTACCTATCATCCAATTACCGGGAACTGAAGTAATAGAGCAGCGGGTTGTGGCAAATGAGTGCACCCCTTTAATACGAGATTGTGTAAAACTGCCTAGGGATAGCACGCCTACTGGAGAGAGAGAGAGAGAGAGAGAGAGAGAGAGAGAGAGAGAGAGAGAGAGAGAGAGAGAGAGAGAGAGAGAGAGAGAGAGAGAATCGCATTTATCGTCTACGTTAGGTCCGGCAAGAAAAAAAAAAAAAAAAAAAAAATTGTACTGATTAGGTTTATTTTTTTCTGTGGCCAATTCTCAGCACAGATTTGACCACCCATCCCCCCGAGACCTAGCAGTCATCCTACGTGTCACACCTTCCCATGTTACCACTCCAGCGCTAACACCCACTCTCCACACTGAATACACACAGCGCTGTCTCATTCAGGATTTGTGGGATAGAAGGAAGGCTTGTATGACCTCTTAAAAAATCTTGTTGACGATAAGACTTTTCATCCCCTTTAAATGATCTAACTTTGCCCTCCTCCGGCTTCTGATCGAACTCACGTCCTTCCGGATAGCGTACTACTAACCTTACCACCAAACTTTTTTCTCAAAGCAGAATATACTACAAAGGAGGTTGCAAAAATGAAAAATGAAAGGCGTCATGGTAAAGAGAGAAAATAAGGATACTGAGTTGAATTCCTTCGATATAAGAGGCTTTTTCTGAGATATATAAATCTCTCTCTCTCTCTCTCTCCTCACACACCCATCCTTCTTCCTCCTTTGGTCATTATCGCCCATTAATGTCTCTCCCTCTTTACACTTCCTCTCATTTTCCCTTCCACTTCCCTTCATTTCTCGCCTCACTTCCCTCCCCCTCTCATCATCGGTTGTTGCTCTTCCCTCCTTTATTCATCTTTGTTATCCATCTCTGTTTATATGCTTATCTTTATTTCCACCTTCTCCCTTTCTCTCCACCGTATATTTCTCTCTCTCTCTCTCTCTCTCTCGCTCCTTTCATGATTTTCTCGCTTCCCCACCTCCTTTTCTCATTATTCTTCCCTCTTCTCTCTTTCCATATTCCTCATTCCTCCCTCTATTCTCTTCAATGCTTCTCTCGCTTTTCAGATCACACACACACACACACACACACACACACACACACACACACACACACACACACACACAAACACACACACAATAATTATCATTCTCACTCTCTGTCTCTCTCTCACTCTCCCTCTCTCTCTGATCCTCCCCTTCTCCAACCTGTCACATGAATATAAACTAGACAAGGGGCAGGTGACGCAAAAACAAGAAAATTAATCTGATAATTAACAAGGAACACACAGTACAAGTTAACGAAGTCTGCGTCTCCAATCACCCCCTGTTTCTCCTTTGATGCTTTGAATATCCCCCTTCCTTAAAAAAATAAAAAAAAAATAAAAAAAAAAAAGCCACCGAAAGATCTACTACAATAATCTTCACAAGGTATACTCCCCCCTTGGCTGGTCTCATGGTGCGGGAGAGGGACGCCTTCACGTGGTGGCACCGATAATCCTTGCGGCTGTACATCCCATTTATACAAATGTCCCTCAGTTCCCTCCCTGTCCCCAAAGAGAAGGATGGTGATGTGTATATGAGCCTGGAGTTACTACTACTACTACTGCAACGACTACTACCATACTACAACTACTACTACTGCAACTACAACTACCATTAGCATACTAGTACTACTACTACTACTACTGCAACTACAACTACCATTAGCATACTAGTACTACTACTACTGCAACTACAACTACCATTAGCACAACTACTACCATCACTACTACTGCTACTACAACAAACTACTACTACTACTGCAACTACAACTACCATTAACACAACTACTACCACCACAACTACTGCTAGAACAACAAACTACTACTACTGCTACTATTACTACTACGACTACCACCATTCCTCGTCACCCACCACCGTCCCATTCCACCTCCGCAAAAAAAAAAAAAAAAAAAAAAAAAAAAAAGGAAAAGAGCTGAGACATTAAAAGAAAGTCTCTTAATTCAATAATATTTTGATGATTTATACACAACGGCTCAACGTTGTAAATGGTTTTAATAATGACAAATGAAAGTCCTAAATAGCGGAGGTAAAAAGGAAAATTTAGCTACACTATATAACAACTCGTGAATGTAAATAAAGAAAAAGATTTATGAATAATAATAATAATAATAATAACAAACAACTTAAAATCAAGCCTACAATGCACGGAAGCAATAAATCAAGGTAACAAACCAGTTGGAATCAAAGGCACAGCATTCAGTTTCAAACAATGGTATCATCCTCTCCCATTACAATTCCTCATTAGCCCACATCTGGATTACAGTGTTCAGTTCTGGTCCCTATATTACAAGAAAGATTTGGAAAAAAAAAAAAAAAAAGACATCAGGCTAAAGAAACACCACAAACCATATGAGGAAAGTTTAGAAGAAAGGAATGTTTAGAAGAGACAAGGCAATTAAACTTATTACGGCACAGACTATGAGGGGTGACTCCGACAGGTCTGAAAACATTCTACATATAAAAAATACAAAATGAAAAATATTACAATAAAACATACGATATAAAAAGTAATTATAAAAATGAAGATTATACATTTTTAAAATATTTATTAAAGTTTTTCAAACCGGTCGGAATTGTCTCCCTGCGGTCGGATTTGCCCCATCCTACTGTAATTGGTTTTATTCTCATTCCCATCACGACCAATGCAGCAACATCGCAATACTGTTATGAAATATTGTTACTTTTCCCTTACAAGTTAAGAGAATGTATAATAGTGTTGTGCTTTCCAATGAAATATTTATGCATTTATTTTATGCTGCATGGTGGTCCTTCTCACTTTTTCCAGCCGGCTTTGGCTGGTGGCTATGATGGGTGGGGAGGGGGGCATTCTTCTTTTACTATCATTATCTTCAGCCCTTAGAATTAGGTGTCATAATCAGATTCTTTTCTGATGCAATCAGCCTCGAATCATTAGGTCTGCTGCTGTTGGCCTTCCTTTGTGCTAACTCCTTCATCCAGAGAATATTGTTTTTATTTCATTCTTGCAAACTCCACACGATTTTCTTTAATTCAGGGCAAACAATGCGAACTGGAATGGCTGCGTATAGCCTTCATTAATCCAATTAAAAACGTAAGAACATAAGATAGGATTACTTCAGAGGGCCAGTAGGACCATGCTAGATAGCTCATACAAGAGTAACTAAAATACTAGAATAAGACAAGGATAGTTAAGAAGGCATAGCCTGGGGATGTTATTCTAACCATGCTATCCCCTGACAACTTTATTCAGCTAAGGATAAGGTTTTCAAACTGGAGGAGTTGCATACGGCCTTGAGCAACCCCTTCAGTACGAAGTCTTCTTGAAGCTGATTAACATCTCCTGGTACCAGCAGGAAAAAATAATAAGGACGTCCCCAGGAGTCAAAGGAGTAAACGCTATAACCGCTTTTTCTGGCTCAATACAAAGGCTTGGTAGCAGCAGGTTCACAACACAAAACATACCCCATCACAGTTGGAGTTAACCTTTTAATAGTATAATTCTCTCCCCATACTGAACTTAGTTGTTTGAAGGTAGCAAGCAGACTAGTAGCAGCCGTACTTGTAACCCTAGCTTAATCTGAACGTGATCCTGGTGGACTGCAAACTGATGATGCTCTTCTCCAACAGTTCACCATCCTCCGTGGGGAAGGGAGGGAGGGAGTAGGGACGCTTGCATAAAACGGGCAGTGGTGCCGCCCGGT
Source organism: Coenobita brevimanus (assembly GCF_032717465.1). Classification (NCBI taxonomy): domain Eukaryota; kingdom Metazoa; phylum Arthropoda; class Malacostraca; order Decapoda; family Coenobitidae; genus Coenobita; species Coenobita brevimanus. The sequence continues at coordinate 33,839,914 of NC_137013.1, forward strand.
CTTATCGGTGCCACAATTTCAGGGCATCCCTCGCCAGCACAGAGGGCAAGAAGAAACAGACTGCATCATCGGACTGAAGAGATAGTAATACGGACCTCACTTCAAGGGGAACTGGTTAGCACAACCCGAGATCGATTCCCGGGTTGATCAGACCCTAAGACAAAATTTGCTTCGCCTGTGTCAATGTTCACCCAGCACAAGAACATGGGATTCTATGGATGCAAAAATAACGCTGCTATAATAGTTGATCAGACCCTAAGACAAAATTTGCTTCGCCTGTGTCAATGTTCACCCAGCACAAGAACATGGGATTCTATGGATGCAAAAATAACGCTGCTATAATAGGAATACAAAGTCCGTAATGACTCATGCAGTCGACAGGCTCTCTCTCTCTCTCTCTCTCACACAGATGACACCACTTCTACAGTAATACATGAATATCATTATCTTTACGATGCAATAAAAGGATACCGTCGCAAAAATTATATACACACTTTACCATAACACACACACACACACACACACACACACACACACACACACACACACACACACAAAATGATTCACCCGCCTCTACCTCTCCCCCCCCCCTCTTTCTCTCTCTCTGGTTCTTGGTCGGCGTGTGGTGTAGTGGTTTACGAGAAAGCAGTCCGCCTTTACTACACTAATATAACCATTACCAGCAAGCATCTCTCTCTCTCTCTCTCTCTCTCTCTCCTTAATGACCTCATTTGTATGCTAAAGCCAAATGATTTACACTACACTACTATTATTTCTCTCTCTCTCTCTCTCTCTCTCTCATAACCTTTTCCTACTTCTTATCTTTCCCATGCCCTACCTCCCTCTCTGACTCACCCCTCCTTCCCCCTCCCCTCTCACATGTTATTGCTCATTGCTCTCCCCTTCCCCTTTCCATTCTCCCTCACCTCCCCCCCCCTCTCTCTATCTCTCTCTTTCCCTTTCTCCTTCCTTTCTCGCTTTCTATTCACCCTATTCCACCCATCTCTCTCTCTCTCTCTCTCTCTCTCTTACACACACACACAAACATTTCCCTTCCTTCTCTTCATCTTTTTATCCCTCCCTCTCCCCTTTTCTTTAACCTCCCTTCTCATTTTTTTTACTTATCACCATCTTCCTTTCCCCCTCCTCCATCCCCTCGTCTTTCTTCCCCATCTCCTTGTCTCTCCCCTCCCTTTCTCTTTTTCATCCTATCCCCTTACCCCTCCCCTCATCCCCACGTCCTCCCTACCTACTCCCCCTTACTCTCTCCCCTCTTCCTCTCTCTTTTCACCCCTTCCTCTTCCTTCCCTCTCCCTCATCCGATCTCCCCATATCCCTTTTCTTCTCCCCCTCCCCCCATACATCATATACCCCCTTTTTAACCCCTCCCCCATCTCCCATCCTTCCCCTCACCTCTTACCCCTCATGCCTCATCCCCTCCTTTCTCTATTCCACTCCTCTCTCTTCCCCTCCTCCCCCTCTCCTCCCCTCTGACAAACTTTAATTTATAACTATCCTAACCTCTCCCTCACCCTTTATCATCCCTCCTCCCCCTCTCGCAACCCCATCATTCTCCCCCACCCTTTGCTCTTTCTCACTCCCTCCCCCCCTCCCCGACCCCATCCTTCCCCTCATTCTTTACTCTTCTCCCTCCCTCCTCCTCCCCCTCCCCCTTATCCCTCATCCCTCCCCACACTTCCTCTCCACAACCCCTCACCTCCCCTAATCCCTCTCCTCCCTCCTCTTTACCCCTGCCAAAACCTCCAACCCTCTTCCCCTTCCCTTCCACAGTCCCCCTCTCCACAGCCCCTCACCCCCACCCCAATGCCCCTCTTCCTCCACCCCTCCCCCACCCCTGTGAGTCAGAGGATAACCATACCTGCTGACATCACCCTGCTATGACGATGAGAGGAAAAAAATGGAAAGAAGGATTAAATGTATAAATGAAGAATTAAATATACATGTCTGAAAGGACGATATGAATAAAGGGAAACAGTAATAAATATAACAGCGTTAAAGACAACAACAATAACAATGACAACAACAACAACAACAATAATAATAATAATAATAATAATAATAACGGTAATAATAATAATAATAAAGAAAAAACAAGAATAAAAATAAACGCAAATGCAATAAGGAGAACTTAAGCGGAATTCAAGTCCAATACGTAAATAAAATACTCCACAATATCTAAAATACATAAAATGACAATAAAGAAAGAATTGCACAAAAATACAAGGAGAAAAAAAAATACAGCACTAAACCCTCTCATGCACGGGTGGTTTGAGTCGTACGAGTGTTTAACAACCTGTACAACGCACCATGACACGAATCGGGTAAACAAACATACCAAAATATGACACACATCAGTGGGAAACTTGTGTCCTCCTTTGTTTGACACGATGTGCATCATGGTGCGTTGTACAGGATGGTATTTAATGACTCGATTGGAGTCTGTGCATGAAGAGGTAAAGTAACAATGGACATACAGAGGGAAAAGCGAAGACATCAGCAATGAAATGAAAATTAATACAGAAAAAAAAATGTAATGCAATAAGGCAAAAATAAAACATCAAAGAAAATGTGGATGAAAAAGCTACAAAAAATGAGAAAATTAAAAGAAGGCAAATATTATGTATGCAGGAAGACAATAAATATGAAGCAGCACAAAACTCTCTCTCTCTCTCTCTACAATGAAAGAAATGCATTCAGAAGCTGAATGCTAATCGCCCGCCAGAACATGCTGTTGGCCAAGTTCAAGATTCTGGCCATATCTTGATACTCTGAAGGTTTCACGTTGATAGCTGAAGCCGTTCACGAGACACAATGGTGCTAAAGGTGGGCGTTAAAAACTAATTGACCTTCGGCAGCCATTTTGGTAACCTTGACCTTGACCCCGAGTGCCCATCTTCGAACTCGGCCAAAATTTCGGCCACATCATGATACCCTGAAGGTTTTATGTTGACGGCTCAAGCATTTCATGACATATAATAGGAACACACACACACACACACTTATTATCGTCCTCCTGTAAAAATCTCCCCCCACCTCCCTCCCTCTCTCTCTCTCTCTCTCTCTCTCTCTCAGGTGGCGAAATGGAAGTAGTGCCAAAGGGCGTAACACCTCTACCCTCTCACCTCACTTACCTTTACGGTCTCTCTTTCCTCGCTCTAGTTTCTCACTTTTTTATTTCCATCCATTCCTTCATCGTTTCTCAATCCATTTTTTTCTAAGGCCACTCTTTTTTCTTTTAAATTTCCCTTCTCTTTCCACTTTCTCACTATTTTTAATCTTCAATTCTTTCTTCTTTTCTCCTCCTCATTTTTCCTCCCATTTCCACAGTAGCTCATTTCGTCTCAAAGGATTTTTTTATCTTTCATTTTTCTCTTCCTTTACCACTTCACTTTTTCAGTCTTTTTTACGTCACTCTTTCTCCCGCTAGCTTTCTGGTTGTCAAATATTTCATTCTATACCATTCCTTTTTTTTTCTCTCTCTCGTTCTATTTTTTCACCTAATTTCCCTCTAAATTTCTCAGTTTTTATGCACCCCTTTCACTCTGTGTGTGTGTGTGTGTATATATATATATATATATATATATATATATATATATATATATATATATATATATATATATATATATATATCGCCATTTCCTACTTCATTTTTGTCAATGAATTTTTTTTTTATTTTTTTTAGCTTTCTGACCCCCATTTTTCACGCTTTTTTTTTTTTTTTTAAATGGGAATTCATCCTTCATTCTCATTATATTCTCGCTTTATTCCTCACTTTAGTACTCAGGTTACTTCCCTTTTCTTTTCGCCGTTTCTTACGAAACTCTTTTCTTATTTTCGTCTTTAATTCCCATCTTTTGCTCCTTTAATTTTCTTTTCCTTTTTTTTTTTTTTTAACCTTCGTTTATAAGTCCCTTTGAACGGTACTCTTTTCTCAATATTTGTCAGTCTTCTTCCTCTTCATTTTCTATACGGCCCTTTTTTTCTTATTGTATTTTCTGTATTTTATCATTAACTCTTTCATATCTACTACTCTCATGCACTCTCGTCCTCCCTCCCACTCTCTCTCTCTCTGCCTTGCTCCTTTCTTCGCTTGTTCTTTTCGTTCTTACTCCCTTTTTCTCTACCCATCAACTCCCTCCCTCCCTCTCTCTCCTCACCTTTTTAGTCCTCTTCCTCATTCTCCTTTACCCCTTCCCCAGCCTCCCCTTCCTCCCTTCTTTTCTTCCCTTCCCTCTCCCCTATTCCCTCCCTTTCTCCTCCTATCTGACCTCTACTCTCCCTCCCCCTTCCCCTACTTTCGTGTCCATTCCCTATCGTTTTTACCTTTCTCCCCAATTCTTCATCCCCTCCCTATCCTCCCCCTCCCCTCCCTAATCACAATTTTCTTATTTCTTTAACTTCTTTCTTTTTTTGCGTTCTCTTTCTTTTGATATTTAATTTTTCATCTACGGTTTTGTCCTCCCTTTCTTACTTTATCTTGTATCTTTTTCCTTGCGCCTTGACGGACCCTTTTCACACTTGTTGTTTTTATCTTTAATTCTCTCTCTAATCTTCGTGTAGTTCTCACTCTACACTTTTCGTTTTAAAAAAATCTCTACGGGTATTTCTCTTCCTTTCATCTCTTTCCACGCTCTCTAATGTTAGAAGTTTTATCTTTAATCCTCTTGTTTCATACATCCTTTATCCTTGTCTAGCCTATGTTTTGTCTTTCATTCGCCTCCTTTCCTTCTTGTTTTGTGTTTTCCTAGTTTAGTTTTCCTTCTTTATCTGTCAAATTGTTTCAGCGTTCTTAGCTTCCTTTACTCACTCTCTCTCTCTCTCTCTCTCTCTCTCTCTCTCGGGATTCATTGAACCCCGGCATTAAACAGAACTAATATCACAACTACCACCACAACCACCATCATTACCACAACTACCTTCAAAAATCACATTACCACTACGATTAATACAATTACCATCATACCACCATCATCAACATCACCATCATCTTCACCATCAGGAACATCACCACCACCACCACCACATCATCTTCACCACCACTACCACCACCACCACCACCACCACCACCATCATCTTCACCACCACTACCAGCACCATCACCACCATCGACGAGGCTCATTCAGTATTCATTAACAGAGGAATAGGGATGGTCACTGCCTCTCTCTCTCTCTCTCTCCCCCTGTGTGTGTGTGTGTGTGTGTGTGTGTGTGTGTGTGTGTGTGTGTGTGTGTGTGTGTGTGTGTGTGTGTGTGTGTGTGTGTGTGTGTGTGTGTGTGTGTGTGATCTAAACGAACAAAATACAGAATTAAAATACAGAAATAATACAGCAAGGTTAGCTTGTCTCTCCCGGGGCAGTCATGAACAGAACGAAATACATCAGTGGGAAATATACCAAGGAACTGTTGTATTGCCTGTCTGTCTGCTTGGCTGTGTGAGACGAGACGAGACGAGACGAGACGAGGAGAGGAGAGGAGAGATAAGATGAGGGGAGGAGAGGAGAGAAGCGGGAAGAGGAAAGACGGGAACTGAGGATAGTTACATTAGGTCAGGTTGTGTGATGTGAAGAAAGGAGAGATTTGAGGTGAGTGAGATGAGGTGAGGTGAAACGAGGACAAAAGAAGATAAGAGAGGTGAGGTGATATAAGATGAAGTAAAGGGTGAAGTGAAGGGAAGATAGAGGGGTGAAGTGAAGTGAGGCGAGATGAGGCTGAAGTGAGCTGAGGATCCTAGTCTCTCCAACCAACATACAACTCCTAACTACCTTGGGGGAAATTGGAGGTGGTAGTTAGGTGGTTTAGAAGTTTGATATCCCCCCCCTCCTCTCTCTCTCTCTCTCTCTCTCTCCAATGCCTAGCTCACTGAATGTTCTGGGACGTTTTCTGGGGGAAGGTTTGCACTCAGCACAAGATGCCTTCTCTGCCTTATAACCCCTGTCCAGTTGATAGGCATAAAATCACACCTTTAGCTGTAACTGGAAGAATATGAACTGTTTAACAATTTCAGTACAATTTCGTCTTTATTATTTTTACCTAAACGACTTTACTGAACGTAGGAAAAGCCCTGTATATTAAAAGACAATTCCCACTAGTTTTTTTTTTTTTTTTCGCTGCCCAAGACGATTTGATGCAGCCTGGGGAGATGTATTACAGTGAAGGGGTTAATGAAGGCTATATTTAACCTATGAAATTCGACGTCTCTCTTACACTGAATAAAATTGTCTGAAGATAGCAAGAATACTGGTAAAAAGAAAAGTTAGCGAAGGGTTGATTTCTGTGGTATAAAAGAATCCCTCGCTGGCTTGTCTTGCCTTTGCTGCATTTGATCACTTCAGGCCGAGGATACCGTTTTAATATCAAGAAATGGGCGTCCACATCACAGGCGTATACGTTTGTCAAAGGAAGCAAGGTTGTATTTTGGCCCTTTTCGTTTTTTATTTCCCTTAAAGACTGGTACTACTATAAGGCAATATTCATGACAGTTTATAAAAGGTACAAGTCATGGCTGGCCGAATAACAGAAAAAAAAATGGTACTTTGTTCTTGCCTTGAGGGAAAGTTTGGGCGTTTTTTCAGATATCTGGCACTTTGGGGGTGAAAAGTTTGCTACCAAAGAGAGGCAATGACAGTCGCAAAATGTTTTGCCACGCCACGACTGGTTCAGTAGCCGTGACGCAATGTTTTCGTGCTCCTCAAGTAGGGGGATTGTAAAAGTCTTATTGGCCAAGAATTCTGCACATCAAATCTGGCTGAGTATAGTGTTTTCCCTCTCTTCGCTCGCTCACACATTTTTCCTATAACTAAATAATTTCATTCAGCCTATGGGAGCACCTTTGTAGTGGGGTGGTTCATGATGGCTAATATCTAACTTGTCTAGTTTGGGAAATGCTGAATAAAATCGTCTGGAGATAACTGGAGTATGAATAAAGGGACGTCATCGTGTTGAAAGGGTAACCCGCTTTTACTGATGACATTTTTTATATTCTTTTTTTTTAATTCTACCGAATTTATTCACCTGAAGAATTTTTTTTCTAAATGGAGGGGCTACATACTGCCTTCAACAATTTTTCTAGCAGGGGCTTTAAGATATACTGAATAAAATTGTCTGGTGGCGGCAAGAAAATAACCAAAATGACGTCGGCAATAAAAGGGACCAAGAGTGTGACAATGTGTGGAATAGAAGTTCTCACCAGGGATTGTGTAGAATAAATACTTATAATCCCCAACAAATCCCTTCAAATAAATATGACATATAAATGTGTCGGGGACAGTATGGAGACTGATCTTGGTGGTGAGTCTCTTGACTGTGTGGATGAGTTTAGTTAACTGGGAGACGATGTGGAGACATGTGCTGGAGGAGGGGCTGGAGAGTGGAGTGGTTGGAGGAAATTCAGGGAGCTGTTGTCTCTCCTTGACACTGAGAGGACTCTCCTTTCGTGCTAAGGAGTCTTTGTATGCAGCATATGCTAGGAGTGTAATGCTGTATGGCAGTGAGATCTGGGCAGTAAAAAAAGAGGATACTCGTAAGCTCAAACGTACAGATGTGTAATGTGTCCTTGAATGCGAGGCCTGGGAGGCTAGGTTTACGACTGAAGAGCTGAGAGGAAGGATGGGACTGGAGTGTACTGGTGTTGTGAAGAGAAAGGGTAGACTGAAATGGCTGGGGAATGTAAAGAGGATGGGGGATGAGAATTGGGTGCGGAAAATGAGAAGTGTGAACCTTGGGGGTAGGGTTGCGAGAGGCAATAACTGTGACCTCAGGGACAAGGGACCGAACAGGGGAGCTGCCAGAGATCGAGCAGCGTGGATAACCGCCAATAGGGGCCCATGGTCAGGACATAGAAGCATGCTGGAGCCTTTATAAGCGATACTACACGATGAAGTCTTTATCTCACTGTTGGTAACTCACGTCGAATCAGTCGCACGCTATATATGAATTTTCTACCATCACAATCCACCACACCCAGCCCCTACCATTACCACTACACCCACAGCTACAACCACTTCTACGACAACCACCAAACCCACCGCTACCTCAACAATCACTCCTATCACGTCCACTACAACTACAACCACATATATCCGTACCACAACCACCATACTCACACCTACCATTACCACTACAGCCACACCAACCATAACCACCACAACTACAACATCCTATCACGTCCACTACAACTACAACCACATATATCCGTACCACAACCACCATACTCACACCTACCATTATCACTACAGCCACACCAACCACAACCACCACAACTACAACTACCATAAGCGCAACTCCCAACCCACATTTGAAGCGACGGGGGAGTATGTGAGTGAGAAGGTGGGGTATGGAAGGGAGTGGAGGGAGGATGAAGGAGCCTGGGGGGGGGGGTAGAGTGGGTGGGAGAGGTGGGGAGTAGGGTGTGTTAGTGAGGGGGGGTTACATCACGGCTGGACGCACAAACGAATAAAATTTTAGTTTTAGGACATTTCCAGATTTTAAGACCGGACTTCTGTAAGCCTAAAAATGCCCGCTTTGTCGGTGGTGGTGGTGGTGGTGGTGGTGGTGGTGGTGGTGGTGGTGGTGATGATGATGATGGCACTGGTGATGGTGGTATCTATCTACCCACCTCTTCATCTATTTATCAATCAATCAAATTATCTATCTATCTGTCTAACTATCTATTTATACATTAGTGCCCTTTACAAAACACACACATTTCCCTACCACAAAAAAAATCAAAACAACTTAACCATTAACACCACACCACCCTCCAGATACAAAGATAAACAAAGATAAACAAACATTCAAACACGCAAACACACAAACTCAGACAAGCAGATCTACAAACAAAAAGATGCAAACAAACAATATACAGATCCACGAACAGCTGGCCAAACAACCGCATGAAGGATGACCAACACAGACAAATAAAGAGATGCACACAAACACATCTACCCATACACAAGCAAACTATACAAACAAACGGACCCGCAAACAGAAAAACAGACTGATCAACCAGGAACTAGGGATAAACTGGCAAACAAACCTAGACAAACAAACACAACGGCATACAAACACACAGGCAGACATACGCAAACTCACAGACACACACACACACACACACACACACACAAACAAACCCATCTACACAGGCCAGACAAACATTCCCCAGAGCCAACAAACATTCCACAGGCCAGACAAACATTCCCCAGAGCCAACAAACATTCCAACAGGTAGATAAGCAAATAAACAAGCAAACAAACAGAGGCATGGAGGCGTTCATATGCGCCAGAGGGATAAGTTTAGGGCAAATATTTCAAGAGTCAAAAACTGAGAATTTTTGACCTAAAATTCCCGACCTCCTCTCATTTCCGGCGGCTTGTGTGAGACAGGGCAGGGGCTGGGGAAGGGGGAGGGGAAGAGGGAGGGGGTAAGGGTAGGGAAAAGGGGAGAGGAGGGGAAGGGGAGAGGGAGGGCTGAGGGAGGGGAAGGAGGAGGGGGGAAGGTAGGAGCGAGGGCAGAAAGGAGGAAATGGGGAGAGAGGAAGTGGAAGAGGAAAGGAAGAGAGGAAGGCATGAAGGATGCGGGACAGGAAGGGGAAGGGAGTTATATAATGAAGACTGGAAGGCTGGGGCAGAGGGAGAGGAGGGAGAGGGGAGGGAGAGAGGGAGGGGAATATTGTAGGAGGAGGAAGGATGAGAGGGAGAGGGAGCGGTAGGTATTGGAGGAGGTGGAGAAAGGACGAGAAAGGGGGAGAGGGAGGGGAAGAGGAGGGGAAGGGAGGTACTGGAGGAGAAGGAAGGATGAGAAAGGGAAGAGGGAGGGGAGGGGTATGTACTGGAGGAGAAGACAGGATGAGAAGGGGGGAGTTGGACGGGAGGGGGAGGGGGTTAATTGAGGAGGAGGATGGATGAAAAGGGAGTGCGAGTGGGAGTTGGGAAGTGGAAGTGAAGCGAAGGCATGAACAAAGAAGAAGGGACAGGCCAAGGGATACGAGAAGGGGGGGTGGAGGTGCAAGAAGCTAAGAGAAGGTGTGAGAAAAAGAAGGGAAGCGATAGAAAGCGGCGGTGACTTAGAATTAAGAGCTATCGACTACACGAGGACTACTAAAGGTCGCAAAAATGTGGATAGTTCAAGACCCACCGGACGCTACACGATATGCCTAAATATATATATATATATATATATATATATATATATATATATATATATATATATATATATATATATATTATATATATATATATATATATATATATATATATATATATATATATATATAAAATGCTATACAAATTTTGCTGACTGTCACATCTGTACGATCTTTGTATGCCAAAATTACTGGGAAAACTGTGACGCTCAAGAAAGGGTCTTCCATATCGTTCTCAGCTACTTAAAAGATAATGATAAACTACTTTAAAACCACTCTTATTTTACCATTATATTTATCGATCATCCCACTCCACAATTGTGACTAAGCATATAGATAAACTGAGGGATCACCTGAGGAGAGCGCCGACTGCACTAATGTACAATGCCACTATAAAACACACAATCAATTTTTCTAAGCCTCAATCTTCCCCTAGAACATATACCACAAAAGTCAATGTTACAGCAATGTCCCCAATTATACTGCTGCGTGAATATGGTCTATGGGCAACAAACTGAGTCCACCTGTCTGACTGGATCAAAAACTGATTTCTGAATTTTCTAGTTGAGGGTTGGACGGAAGAGGTAGGCGTACGAGGAAAGGGAAGTGGAAGGGGATGGAAAGGGAGGTAAAGGGGTATGTGGAGTAAGAGGGAGAGGGAAGAGTGTCTGTGGAGTAAGGAGAGGAGTGGAAGGTGGAAGAGGTGGGAAGAGGGAGAGGGAGAAGGAGAGAGGGTGGAAGTGGAGGGGAAGGGTACCGTATATGTAAGGTGGGAAGAGCGACGGAGAGGGGATGTGGTATGTATACGGGTGGGAGGGGGAGAGGCAGTGCACGTAAGGACGAATGAGAAAACAAACTAAAAGACTTGATAAACTTTGTACTTACACACGTGGACCACCAAAAACTGCACAAATAATTACCTGAAAAAAAAAATACAAAACCATATTAGATTACATGATTTACTATAATAGTTTTGATGTACATGAACGAGGGAAGGAGGGGGTGAAGACAAGGAGAGTGAAAAGAGGGAAGTGGGGAGGGGTGGGGTTTAGCGAAGAGGCAGAGAGAGGAGAGGAAGGGGAAGGAGGGAATGAAGGAAGCTGAGAGAGAGAGAGAGAGAGAGAGATTGAGAAAATTTCACAGCAAATGATACAAGAAACTAAAAATATATATAAGAAAACAACTAATGTAAAATTACCGATGAGAAAAGATCAAGAAAATAGGAAAAACGGGAAACAAGAAAACTGTTTCCCCAAATTCCAATATTTTTCTGTAGCTGATGTTAAGTACAAAGAGATAATGAAAACAAAAGACTCTTACTCTTCTTTACAATAAAATTTCGTCTACTGTTTTTATTACGTTTACTTCTTGACCTCCTTTACAATACTCAATCATATCATTTCTGGTTTTTAATTTTGATGTTGTAATTACCATTACACAATTCAGCATACAGTATATATTCCCTTGCTAATTTTCAGCTTCCTTTGCTAGTATTCAGCTTCCTTTGCTGTTTTCCAGCTTCCATTGCTATTTTTCAGCGTCCACTGCTATTTTCAGCGTCCTTTGCTATTTTTCATTAGCTCTTATGTACAATACGGTCCTTCATTATACTTACTACAGTTATTCCTTTGCTCTTTCTTACCATATTCCTAATTCAAATATTTTTCACTAGTATGGGGGGGGGGGGAGGTGACCTGGGAGCAGGGCAGTGACATGGCGGGGGACAGGGCAACATTAAGGCGATTTGTTTGTGGCCACCTCTTACGTGATTAAGGCTTCTGGCAATAGATAGATATATATTTCTGAACACGAAAACTACTTTGCATATTTTTCAGAACTACAGCATGTCTACATTCGCGTTATTGTATGAAATTTCCACTTTTATTTGTTGTAACCACGTATCTGCTATGCATGTTTCTCTACTAAGTTTACTACCAACTTGTGTGTTGCTACAGAAGGGGTGTGTGGTGTATAACAACTATTATTCCTCTCTCTCTCTCTCTCTCTCTCTCTCTCTCTCTCATCTTTTAGTGCACTGTCCTTTATATTTATCTGCCTGGGATATAAGTGCTAATGTTAGTGTTAAGTTCTTTAGTCTTTAATACTGGGTGGTCCATAAATAGCGCTCCACTTATATTCCTTTCACTTTAACTTGGCCTAAAATCGTCATCTCTCCATCTTGAATTATCTATCTATCTACGGCCAAACGCTTAATCCCGTATGGGGTGGCCACAAACAAATCGCCTCCATGTCGTCCTGTCCCCTGCCATTTCGCTGTCCGCCCCCCAAGTTACACCTCCCTCTTTCATATACTTCTCCACTCCATCCTTCCATCTCATCCTCGGTCATGGATGCTGAGTTGAAACAAGAGATTAACACAAGATGATGCTAATAACGAAGAAGTGCTATGGAAAGGTTGCAGAGCCAGAGTGTTGTCTTTTTCTGCCAATGATCTACGTGAAGGAAGCTACAAGAGGACAAAAATATGGCCCATGTCAGTGTGAAAGTACTTGTGTGTTGCGGGACGGCTCAGTCTGCTGGTGTGGGCTTGAGTGTGGCAGTGGAAGTAGGGGATTGATAAATGGAGGGTTGACACTCATAAAGCAAAAAACACAAGTGACTGAAGCGTTAGATACGGATTTTCCAATACTTTATTCTTAGCTAACCCCTATCGATAATTTACCAACTGTCGGTTCTCTATGCAGCTTCCAGTACCCCCTCTCACAACCAAACGCCTCTCTAAAACAAAAAAATAATACAATAATTATAATAATAATATCTAACCTTCCTACGTAATTTCCCTGTAATCCCGTATCAATTATACTGGGTGTTTTCAAACTTTTTTTTTTTTTTTTTTTTTTTTTTTTTTTTTTTGGGGGGGGGGGGGGGTGTTTTGGCTGATTCGAGATAATTTTTAACTGAGGATATGGGAATTCTCTCTCTCTACTTATCTATGTATCTATCTTGCTGTCCCTCTTCGTTTTCACATTTCTGTTCATCTTCTCTCCGTCTAACTTTCTTTTCACACATTTCCTTTCTCCCTCTTCGCCTTTCCTTCCCTCATTCCCCCCCTCTCACTAAGTACTGCCTCGAGGTGTACGCAATCTAATGGGCCTGGAAAGAGCTCTCTCTCTCTCTGTCTCTCTCTCTCTCTCTCTCCATTTCATCCAACACCATATTACTGTCCTCCTCCTCGTCCTCCTCTTCCTCCCATTTCATGACTACTTCCTATTCATCTCTTCTCTCCACCTTCCACCTTTCCTTCTTCATTTTCCTTCCTCCATTGTTTTCCTCTTTTCTTTCTTTTCTCCTCTTCTCTCCTTCCATCCTACTTCCAGTGTCTTTTCATTCCACTATTCTTATGCGTAGTAGTTTTTCTCCTCTCTTCTATTTCTCCTTCCTATCTCACAACCTACATTTCCCTCCATTCTCTCTCTCTCTCTCTATCTCTCTCTCTCTCTCGGCGGCAGAGTGAGACAGAGCAACACAAGCAGCCAGACATCGGTTCCAGAGCTCAATTGCAATAAACTCATCAATAGTGTGTGTGTGTGTGTGTGTGTGTGTGTGTGTGTGTGTGTGTGTGTGTGTGTGTGTGTGTGTGTGTGTGAGAGAGAGAGAATGGCGATCACTGGCTGGACAGATAAGGAAGAGATGAAAGGGACGTGGTGAGAATTTGGGATAAAACACACACACACACACACACACACACACACACACACACACACACACACACACACACACACACACACACGAGGCCCCTAACCCAGATAAAACCCAATACAGACCCACCTCACAGAATCCAATTTTGTCTGCCCTCACCCCAGCCCTCATCCAGCCTCACCCCAGCCCTCATCCAGCCCCACAACAGCCCTCATCCAGCCCCACAACAGCCCTCACCCCGGAATACATCCAGCCCCACTCCAGCCCTCACCCCGGAATACATTCAGCCCTCATCCAGCCCCACCCCAGCCCTCACCCCGGAATACATCCAGCCCTCACCCAGCCCCACCCCAGCCCTCATTCAGCCCCACTCCAGCTCTCATCCAGCCCCACCCCAGCCCTCATCCAGCCCCACCCCAGCCCTCATTCAGCCCCAATCCAGCACTCACCCCAACCAGGCCCTCATCCCTCCCCAGCCCTCAACTCACCTCACCCCAACCCTCAACCCAGAAACTCTCCTAGTACGTATTTTTCTCTCACATACTATTTTGCCATTTTCTCTCACCAGACTTCTACTCTCTCTCTCTCTCTCTCTCTCTCTCTCTCTCTCTCTCTCTCTAACTCGACCATTGCAAAAAATAAAAAAATAAAAAAAAAAAATAGGGGCACATAATAAAAACAAACAAGACAAAATACGAATAAAATGATCAGTGGGTAATGAATATCGAAGAAGAAAAATGTAATATGAGAGAGATGCCTAAATATGAATGGAAATTATGTACTGAAAAGCGAACTACAGTACTGTACGAAGAATTATAAGAAAAGAAGAAAAAGGTAATAATAATAATAATAATAATAATAATAAAAATGAATGGACGGGAAAATGAAAATAACCAAAATAAACTTTCCTGTAAGAACTAATGAAAAACAATTACATATCAAAGGTAAATGTAGATAAGATAATAATGAAAAAAAAAAATGGAAATAAGAAATGAAATAATGGCATGTCGATAGGTACAAGGGGAGTGAGATTATCTGAATTAATCCCCAGCTTCCTATGACTCCCTCTGCTGAATAAAATCGTCTGGCATTAGGAAGAACGGAATACGGAAGCTTTCTTCACCACGAGGTTAAGAAAAAAAAAATCACAACAATGAAGAAAAATGAATGATAATACAAAACCGATAAAATGTGGTTTCAAAAAATATAATGGAACACGAAATATGCAAAAAAAAAAAAAAAAAAAAAAAAAAAAAAAACAGCACAGGGCATGAAATCGAAACAAACGTGGGAAAAGGAACACGCTATATACATTTTTTTGGCATTTTTTTACATTCACGTGCCCAGGACCCACTCTCAGCTGAACAAAATCATCTGGTGTTGGCTGGGAGAGAGTACTAGAAATATCCCGAGTGTGAGAGGGTTAATGGTGGCAGTATTAACACTCTCAGGCTCCTGCCACTCACTCCCAGCTGAATAAAATCGTCTGGGTATGGCTATAATTGAAAAAGAAACAGCATCAAATACATTAAAAAAGTAAAATGAAGTTTAATAACACCTCAAATAATAGAACAATTAAAAATAAATATCTTCCATAGCCGTATGAATAAAAAAAAAATCAAAGGAAAAACCATACAAAATAAATGAAAGAAAATAAGAAAAACAAAATTTTAAAAACTGCCAAAGAAAAACCGTGCAAAACTAATAATCAGATTTTTAATATGATGGAGGGAAAATGGAACGCGTCATTTTTTGGGTATATTTCAAAACACCATGAAAAAAAAAAAAAAAAAAAAGAGGAAAGAAAAAGATCGCCATATAATCCACATTTAAATTGCACATTTTGAGGAGACTAAAATAATACTTTCCAGTCCGTCAATACTTTCCAGTCAGCCAGTCTGTCAATAATACTCTCCAGTCCGTGAGTCAGTCAGTTTACAATACTTTCCAGTGAGTGAGTGAGTGTTCGAGTGAGTGTAAGTGTGAATAATTGAGTGCTTGAGTGAGATGGGTAAATGAGTGTGAATGAGTGAATGAGGTGAGTGTATGAGGGTGAGTGAGCGAATGAGGTGAGTCTGCATGAGTACGAGTGAGCGAATGAGGTGAGTGTGTGAGGGTGAGTGAGTGAATGAGGTGAGTGTGTGAGGGTGAGTAAGTGAATGAGGTGAGTGTGTGAGGGTGAGTGAGTGAATGAGGTGAGTGTGTGAGGGTGAGTGAATGAATGTGAGTGAATAAGGTGAGTAAATGAGCTGAGTGAATGAATGAGGAGAATAAGTGAGTAAGTGTGCAACAGGTGACAAGGCAAATCCATCAGGTGTTATGGAATCAGCTGACACCAGGTAAACACTGGGAGGGAGGGGGGGATAGCTAACTTAACCTAACCTAATCTAACCTAACCTTATACCTTACTTTTCCACTCAGCACTCACACTCAACACACCCACCTCAGCCTTACTCACTCTTACTCATCTCCTACACATCATCATCATCATCATCATTACGCGTCGCCTCTGCTTCCTTTATCCTTCTGCTTCTCCTTATCCACCTCCTGCTTTATGTTCATTACTCACTTCTCTTTTACTCACTCGTACGTCCATACTCACCTCCTCTTTCCTCACTCTCACTTCCCTCCTTCCTCAATCTTCCTCAGCTTCTACTCCTAACTCACTGACCTTAAACCAATTACTCATCTCCCTATTCTTTCTTACTCATTCTTATATTTAAACTCTCCTCATGACTCACCTGCTCCTCCCTCCTCGTGAATACCCTTTCCCTCTCATCCTCTTCGTTACTCATTTTTTTCCTTACGTCTCAGGCTCACCTCAATCACGATGAATCACTCCCCCCCCCCCCGCTCTCTTTCTCTCTCTTTAGTCAAAAGGTTATCAACTACACTAAACCAAGACTCCTCCTTACTTCATACTATCTTCACATTTCATTTCACTTGTCTTGCTTGATAACAGATTCTACAGGATGACAGCATAGACAGAGAAACAGATAAAAAGACAGACAGACAGATAGATATAGATAGATAGATAGATGGATGGATTGATAGACAGACAGATACAGATTGATAGATAGATAGACAGACAGACAAGACAAGACATGAAGACAAGACATGAACAGAAGTAACAGGAAGACAGGAGATACAGTAGGTTTTATATCTACCGTATACCTCTATCTGGCTATTTATCAATCATTCTACCTACCTATCTAGATAGATAGACAGATGATACAGATAGTCAGATACAAAGATACAGATAACCGGTAGATATAAAGCCTAGAGTATTTGCATGCATATATACCGATATATATATATATATATATATATATATATATATATATATATATATATATATATATATATATATATATCTTATACATAAAGAGAGAGAGAGAGAGAGAGAGAGAGAGAGATGCGCACGCGCGTGCGTACGATTGAGCTCTCAAGGTCACGTTTCTTTTTTGTGTACCGCCTTTTATTTTTTATTTTTTGTTAGGTTAGTGATATCAGCTTGAGTGTTAATACTGGTGCCATTAACTCTCAAGGAGGGAAATTTCAGTATGAATTCCAGCCAGTGCACGACGACTTTATTCGGCCCAAAGTGAGTCACAGAGGCCTGGAGGAGCTAACACCACTACCATAACCCTTTCACGGGCGGGGCAACTCCAGTATTCAATTCCAACGAACGCCAGACGATTTTATTCAGCTGAGAGTGAGTCATGGGTGCCTAAATGGTAGCAGACAACCACTCACTCTGCCCACACGAAAAAAAACCTCAGGCGACGTATTGGGTATGTATGTAGCGAAACGTTTTTACGGATTATAACGATGGCTTGCGCAATATCCTGTCTGGGGAAGGACTGGGAGGGAGTAACGAAGTGGGGGGAGAGAGAATGTGTGGGGAAGAGGGGAGAAAGGAAATGTCTGGGGCAAGGAGAGGACAGGATGGAGATTGGAAGATGAGAGGGAGGGGGGTGGGAAAGGAGGGAAAGGGAGAGGGTGAGAGGGAGAGGATGGCGTAGGGAGGATGAAAGAGTGATGGAGTGAAAGGAATAAATGGGTGGAGAGAGAGAGAGAGAGAGAGAGAGAGAGAGAGAGAGAGAGAGAGAGAGAGACAGACAGACAGACAGACAGACATGGGGGGGGGGGGAACAGAAGGGAAATGAATGGAGGAAAGGAAGAGGACAAGATAGTGAGGGAAGGGAGAAGGAATAGACAAGGAAAAAAGTAAAACAACCATACAACCAACACTTCTAACTGCTCTCACCATTGCCTCCCTCCCTCCCTCCCTCTCTCTCTCTCTCTCTCTCTCTCACTCTCGGCGTGTGTCCTAGAATGGAACTTGATAAAACAATCCCTCAGGCCCACTACTCCTACATGACGCACAACATGTCACCACTTGGGTGCTGATACCCACCGTCCATACTGGTTACATGCCATGGCTCAGGTATGGTAAACAGGCCCCAAATGGAACAAATCTGCGCCAAGTTAAAGTGAATGAACTATCATATTATACTCCAGCAACTGCCCGAGGAAGTGATGGCTCGCTTTCTCTTCGGATAAATCTCCTGATCCGGCAACCTTCCACCTGATGTTGAGTCCGAGATGGCAACATTCTTTTCCACTTTTTTGAATGTGTTCGCTATAGCCTGCTGCCTTCCACACTTAATTTACAGTGTTGGAGAAATAAGAGAAAGCTATGTTTGTCGGTACCGGTACTGTTTTAGAAGGCGGCCTTTCCGCTCGATATCAAATGGCTGTTACGGTAACTTCAATGCCCACAAAGAAAGTGATCCGCCTGAAGGCAACCGAGGCCGTCCGATGTCAAAAGGCCAGAAATGAGTCATAATTCGGGAACCGGTGGCCTGACTGAACTGGAAATTGTTTTATTCCTGAAGCTGAAGTATTTTCTTGGTACCTTGCTCTGACAAAACTTGTGCTTTAATGCGCTGTTTTGCTGTGTTACCGTAACAAATGGACAAACCAACAAACATACAGAAAATGGATCATTACAATATAGAAGATAACAATAATTAAACAGTAAGCGATATCTGGCTCGTTTCCAGCCATGCCCGAGGACTCCAAACTCCAAAGGACCTTTACGTCAGTCATGCTCACATTATAAGTGGGCGTGCACAACGTCCGATCTTCATTGTCACCCACCGCTTGCTCTTCACTCCTCCATCCCCCTCCTCTCTCATTTTTTTTTTTTTTAACTTCTAAAGATTTCTTCATTGTCACTCCTGTTTTTTACCACCACTCATTCCCTCTTTAGTTCTTTCATGAGACTGCCCTACAGGTTCTATTCTTCTTTGCAATCCTTGTCTTATTCTAGCAGTTCAGTCACTCTTGTAGGAGCTGCCTATAACTGACCAATTGGCCTGCTACAGTTATCCTCTCTTCTAATGTTCTTAAGTTGAAACTTCGTCTTTAAAAAAAAAAAAAAAAAAAAAAAAAATATCCTTTTACTTGGTCTAAAACTGCAATCTCTCCATCTTGAATGTTAAGGTGTAAAAACAGATGAACACTAAATTATAGGATTATTCAGAAAGAATGCCACAGAAATACCGTGCAGTCGTAGTGTTGTCTTTCCTCCACTGAACTACGTGAAATAGGCTGCAAAATGACGAAAATCTAGGCCAGGGTTAAGGAAAATGAATACAGTATAGTTGTTCCCCAGTAATTTCACTTTTTCACTAAATTCAGTAGACACTCTTCTTCTTCTTGCCTTTCATTGATTCACTGTTTGCTCAGCGCTCACGGCTTTGGTTTCCCGCCTGAATTTCATCCCGCAGAGAGAACTGATAGTGGATAAGAATATACTTTTAGATGTTTATTTTCGTGATATGATGACATGTGATCTGGACATTAATTTTAACTGTAGATTTTATGTGACATTTCTCCGTTAGTCCTGTTGGTTAGGTTGAGCGTTTCACATTCGTACGGCTCTCTCTCTCTCCCTCTTTTGGCTTCCTCTCACGTAATGGGAGATACAGACGGAACCACCACTTACATTTTTTTTATGTACCTAAATACTCTTCTCCTCAGGGTGTAATAATGGAAATATGACCATGCCGTGATGGTAACTAGTTCTGAGGTACAGGTGATGGGAATCGGGTCATTTTTTTTTTTTTTTTTTTTTGGGGGGGGGGGGGCATGATTGTACATGTCAATTTGGGATTCACAGTGTGCAGATATTAAGAAAACATATACAACATGGCGCAGAGAAGGAAGGTGTAGTATGGAAAACTAGAGAGGCACTCAGTGGAGCGCATCTCTCCGACAAGGGCAAAATAATATCCAAACCACTCTTCATAATGGGTTGGGTTTTTTCATCATTGATTAAGGTTTCGCAAAAAAGTGTTTTCAGGATCCAGAATCTGTAATACAATCCGGATCGGTCTCAAAAGTTAATAGATTGTTCTCTGCGACACGATCTATCTACCCATCAACTTTGGTCCAAATCTCTCTTTTAGTTTTTGAGTAATCGTGCTAACAGACAAACAAACAAATAGGGGTGAAAACACTCTCCTTTTCGGCAAGAATAAACAGCTTAAGAAAGAGGTGCAAAGCTAACACACTGGCGAATAGATGGTATATTATGCAAAATAAATCGCAAAGAAAATGGCGCAAGGAAGCCTCTGCGCTGACAATAATACGACATAATGAGAAAAAAAAAAAAAAAATGGAGAGCGAGAGGGGGGATAGGACAGGGGAGACGAAGCAAGGGGGTAAAGGAAAAACTATGAAAGAAAGATGATAGAACAGAAAGATAAACCAGACGAAATGAGAGAGAGAGAGAGAGAGAGAGAGAGAATTGAAAAAAATGAAAGTGAAAAAATGAGTTGTCCGGCGCCCACGTTATTCATTTACATTGTTCACTAGTACAGACTCAGATATTGCACCAAAAGGCAATATCAGCCGCCATCTTTGCTCCATGAATGGGAGGGGGAGGGGGAAGAGGGGAAGGAGGAAGAGGAGGAGGAAGGGAGCGGAAAAGAAAGAATGAAAACAAAAGAGAAAAACAATGACAGGAAGGAAGACACGAAGGAAAGAGACAAGGAAGAAAAAAATGAGAAAATGAAAACCAGCAAATAAAGAACAAGAGAGAAAGAGAGAGAGAGAGAGAGAGAGAGAGGGGGAGGGGGGGAGGGCTAAATGGCAAAAAGAACTAATGGTAAATTTAATAGGCAGGGAAAATGGGCAAAGGTCTGAGGCGGAGAATTTCAAGGGACCATTAAGGGGGGATTGGGGGTTAGGGGGTTGAGGTGGGGGTGTGGGAGAGGGGTAGGGTGGGGTGTGGTAGGGATGGAAGTATAGTGAGGTAGGGATTGGGGTAAGGTGTTGGAGGTGGGGGTGTGGTTGGGGATAAGAGGTGAGGTGAAGTGGGGGTTAGGGTGTGATGGGGGTTGGGGGTGTGGTTGGGGTGAGGGTTGGGGTGGGGTTAGGTGGGGGATTGGAGGTGTGGTTAGGTAAGTGGGGGTTGGGGTGGGGTAAGGTGGGGGGTTGGGGTGTGGTTGGGGTGGGGTAAGGTGGGGGGTTGGGGTGGGGTAAGGTGGGGATTGGGTTGGGGTTGGGTGGAGGTTGGGGTGGAGTGTGGTGGGGGTTGAGGTGGGGTATGGTGAGGGATGGGGTGGGGTAAGGTGAGGGATGGGGTGGGGTAAGGTTGGGGTTGGGGTGGGGTTTGGTGGGGGGTTGGGGTGGGGTAGATAGGGTTAGTGGAGGTTGGGATAGGGTTAGGTAGAGGCTGGGGTGGGGTGGGGTCGAGGCTGGGGTGTAATGGGATGAGGGGACTGGTAAAAAATAAAAAGTCGAAAAACAGTAGAAAATATCACCGTTAAACTACTGGCAACACAGGACTTGTACTTCAACACAGATCTAATGGTACAAACTAGATCTAAATCTGGTAAACTAGGATACACTTATAGCTTCTGAAAATCGCTTGGATAAGTAAACAACCTCGAAACCCCAGCTAAAAAAAATATTCACAGATCACAAACACGCTTACGACAGATACACTTCCTCCACCAACGTTACAAATCATACAGGATACAAGAACAGTACAAAATTTTTACACACAATACTGTATGTAATGTGACACTGATGTGGATAAAATGTCTTCTATCTATCCTTTCTATTAAAATTTCTAGGTCAGTTCTTCTAGGCTTTAGCTGGGGGGGTAAGTGACACAGGAGAGGGACCATGTTTTGCTATCCTTGTCTTACTCTAAAAAAACAGATGATTATATCGTATAACAAACGGCCTCGAGAGGACAAATACGACTGCTGCTGTTTATTTTCATTTGCAGTCCACAGTGGTGATGGTGGTGGTATAGTAGTATCAGTAGTAGTAGTAGTGTGGTGGTGGTGGTATAGTAGTAGCAGTAGTAGTAGTGTGGTGGTGGTGGTGGTATAGTAGTAGCAGTAGTAGTAGTAGTAGTGTGGTGGTGGTGGTGGTATAGTAGTAGCAGTAGTAGTAGTAGTAGTGTGGTGGTGGTGGTGGTGGTATAGTAGTAGTAGTAGTAGTAGTAGTAGTGTGGTGGTGGTGGTGGTATAGTAGTAGCAGTAGTAGTAGTAGTGTGGTGGTGGTGGTGCTGACAACAGTGGTAATCATACTGGTAATGGTCGTAGAGGTAGGAGTGAGTGGTGGTAGGCATGATATTGGTGGTAGCTGTGACAAGGTGCTGGTGGTAGCGTAGTAGTAGTGGTGGTAGTAGCAGTAGTGGAGTGAGAGGAGTGTTAGAGAACTCGTATTTGGGGATTGGAGGGTATATGAATAGAGGGATAAAAGTGTACCTTATGGTGATAGAGTCATAAATTGGCCCAGGGGAGAGGAGGGGAGAGGAGAGAAAGGGAGGGGAGGGGAGAGAAAGGAAGGGGAGGGGAGGGGAGAGAAAGGGAAGGGAGGGAAGAGAAGACGTGAAGGAAGGCAAGACGAAGATGGTATGGGGAGGATAAAGAGGAGGAGGAGACTGTATGGGATGCAAGTCGAACGGAGCAAAGATGTGGGAAGGGAGGAAGAGAATGAAAGGGAAGGGAAGAGGAGAGTGTGGGAGTGGAATAGGGGAATGGGAAGGAAACAGGAAAGACACAAAGGGAAGGGGAGAGGGGAAACTGTGGAAGGAAGTGAGGGAAAGAGAATGGGTAAGGAAGGAAGAGAGGAAAATGAAAAAAAAAAGCAGGGAAAAAAATATATAGAAAGGAAAGAAAGGAAAGGAAAAGAAAAGCAAGGAAACAAGGGGGGATGGCAAGGGAAGTGAAGGGAGGGGAGAGGAAGGGGAAAAAAAAAAAGAGAGAATGAAGGGGAGAGATGAAGAGCTGAGAAAGATATTTAAGAGACAGAAAAGAGAAAGGAAGAAATGGGTGGAGAAAGATGAGAGAAAAGTGAGAGAGAGAGAGAGAGAGAGAGAGAGAGAGAGAGAGAGAGATAATCAGACAAATGAAAGAGAAAAGATGAAAGAGAGGGAAGAGAGAGGAGGGAAGGAAAATCAGGAAAGGGGAAAGGGAGAGAGCTATAAAAAAAAAAAAAAAAAAAATAGAGACTGAGGAGGAGAGGAAATAGAGGGAGATAAAACAAAACTGGAAACAGAGAGAATACAGATGAGAATAAGCACAGAAATGAAAGAGGGAAATGAAGTGAGAGATAATGATAAATGGAAAATACAGATGAGTGGAAATAAAATGGAATATTAATGGTGACAGAATGGAATCTTTCAGGCTTCTGTGACTCTCTCTCAGCTAAATAAAATCGTCTGGCGTTGGCTGGAATGGAATACTGGAGCTGTCCCGACTGTGAGAGGGTTAACTGACGTTTACTGATAACGGAAATGATGTAAATGTGTGTGTGTGTGTGTGTGTGTGTGAGAGAGAGAGAGAGAGAGAGAGAGAGAGAGAGAGAGAGAGAGACAGACAGAGAGAAATCGTCTGGAGGTGACAAGAATTAACAATAAAGTATGGCATTTGACTCATGGGAAGTGATGAAATCCGGGACTGTCCCTCTAGTCCCTCTCTCTCTCACACCCCATCTTCTAAATGTAGGCCTAATGTTAAGGGGGATCTTAAAATTAATACAAGATCATTCTGACTCCCTTCTGATATACTAAACGACAAAATTGGCAAGCATTCACCTTTTACCTTTTTATTATCGCATATCAAATGTTAAAAAATAAGTGTAATATCAGAACGAAAATAAAAATAGATGGAAAAAGTATGCCCCAAATAAAGAAGATACATAAAAAGGCAGAATAACAGATGAAAATGGATGTACAGTGATATTGAGAGGGAAAATAAGTGATACGGACGGATAGATAAAGAGATACACAGGCACAGACAATAAATAAAATAGACAAATAAAGATCGATACACACAGATAAAGAAAGATAATCAGACATAAAGATCGATAAAGATACATAAAGACAGACAGACGCAGATAAACAAGGGTGAGTGAAATGAGAGTTGGTGTCCTAAAGAGGGGATAAAGGGGGGAGAGTGAGGGGACATTATCACCATGGCACACCTCCAGATCACTCCCCCCCCCTCTCTCTCTCTCCCCCTCCCTCCCTCTCTCTCTCTCTCTCTCTAATCTTGTGTTAATAGTCCCCCCAGCCCATCATAACCTCCCGGCTTAAAGTCCATTCACATCCCTTCATTTCCCCTCCTCTCTCTCTCTCTCTCTCTCATATTCCTCTGTACTCTCCCTTTCATCTCTCTTACTCATTTACTTTCACCTTCTTTTTCCAATTCTCATTCTCTCTCATTTCCTCTTCTCGCTTGCATTCACTTCCTCCTCTCTCACCCATATTAATTTTGCTCTTCTTACCTCCCCTTCCTTCTCCTCCTCCTTCCACGGCATGTCTCTTCCTTCCCTTCTCTCCTCCTTCCTTCCTTTTCCATTCACTTCATCCTTCTTCTTCTTATCCCCCTTTCATACCCTTCCTTCACATCAGTATGCCTCCTTCCCTTCCCTTGCCTTGCCTTCCTATCCCTCCCTCTCCTCTCATCCTTTCCCCTCTGCTCCCTTCCTCCTGATTCTCCTTCTCTTCCGTTCCCATCGCTCATCTCCATCGCTTTTCTCCTTTCCATTTTCATTACTCCCATTCCTACGTTTCCTTTCCTTTTCTATTTTATTTTCACTTCCCTTTCCTTCTCAATCATACCCTTCTCTTCACACCTTCCTCCCGTCTTATCCTCTACTCTCCTCCTTAAAAAAAAAAAAATCTTTTTTCTCCCCCTTGCTCTCCCCCCCCCTCTCTCTTCCTTTCTTCCCCCACTACTTTTTTTTTTTGGGGGGAGGGGGGCACACTGATTTCAACCATAACCTTTAATTACATTTTCTGTCTCCTCCTCCTCTTCCTTTTCCTCCTCCTCCTTCAATTTCTCATCTCTCCTAGCCCTTCTTCCTTCATGCCTCCTCCTTTCCTCCCTTTCCTTTCAAACTCTCCTCCCCTTTCCCCCTCCCTTACCTCTTCTTTCTCTCAATTCCCCTCTCCTCCGCTCCCCTCCTCCTTATCTACCTTTTTCTATCAACTCTTCTCCCCTCCCCTCCTCCTCCCACTCCTCCCTCCACCTTCCCTCTCCTCCCTCCCTCCTTATCCCCCTTTTCTCTTAACTTCCCTCTCCTCCTCTCCCCTCCCCCCCTTGCCACTAATATGCAAATGACACTTCTGATAGAGCCAAGGAGAGAGAGAGAGAGAGAGAGAGAGAGAGAGAGAGAGAGGATTATGGAGTCCCTTATCGAAAAAAAAAATATTAGCGTCCTTATAATGTATGTAAATGAGATAAAATGTACTTATGTGTAAAGTGTACTCTCTCTCTCTCTCTCTAATTGGCCCAGATTTCGTTCTTTTGCAGCTTGTACCACACACGACAGAGCTAGAAAATGACAATGCTGCTGCTCTACATCCTTCCCATAGCACTTCCTCTAGACTAGCATCATATTCTAGTGTTAATCTAGTGTTGATCGCCTGCTACAATTCAGTATTGAAGATGGAAGACTGCAATTTGGGGCCAAGTTAGAGTAAAAGGGGTTTAGAAATTATACATGCAAGAAGACTACTGACTATACACATGAATAATAATATGAATAACAGTTGAGTGAACGTGAATAATAATGCACTATAAATGAGCAGAAGTGAAAACAATATCCACGTATACTCCCTATGTTGTATAATGCATAACATCCACATATATACATACTGTACATACATCCACATGCATACATTTATAGAAACAGTGCATAACATGTGAAACTTAACAGATATAACATTCACAAGTATACACAAAACACACACCGTTCCGTATGCACACAATCATGAAGGGACAACATACATACATGCATACATATATAATACATACATACATAATACAGAGACAGACTACATACCACATACACATAATTATATTCCTGCAGATATAGGAGTCATCACCATCACCATCATCACCATCATCATCATCATCATCATCATCATCCAAATCTTTTTATCGAATTTTAAGTTTAGGACGTAAATTTAATGAGTCAGTAAATAAATAAATAAATAAATAAATAAATAAATAAAGTGTAAATGGAGAGAGTTGGCCACACATGAGGGACGTATCGGTTTGGGCAGCAGACATACGAAATTGCAGACGACGACGCACTGACAAGACGAAGCAGACGAGTGAGCAGACAACACAGAAGGCAGACGGCTGATACGAAGGGCAGACAGGAATGAGGGAGAAGACAGCAGACAAATAGGAGAAGGCAGAAGAGACAAGACAGGAGAAAATGCAGGAGAGGCAGACGGGGGACAAGGCGGGGGACAAGGCAAGAGACAGAATGGAGAGAAGGGAGGAGAGGAAAGTAAGCAAAGGTTGAGGGACTAGGGCAGACAGCGAAACCTAGAAAAAAAAAAAAAAACAGGAACAGAAGGCAAAGCAGACAGGTAAAATGAAAGGCAAAGAGAGAAGAAACAAGAAATAACTGAAAAAAAAAAAAAAAGGAAGGAAAGAGAAGGGATGGAAAAGACAGTGAAAAAAGAGAGAGACACGACAGACGACAGAGGAGGCTGACAGAGGAAAGCAGACATTCAGAAGGGACCACAGCAGGAGGAGAGGATAGAATGACGACGAAGGCAGATATGAAAGAAGTCAGCAGTCAAGAGAGAGACAAAAGCAGACAAGCACGAGTGAGGAGAAAAAAGACAGGGCAAACAGACAAGAGAGACGACAGCAGACAGACAGGACAGGTAAGAGGTAGCCAGGAGAGAGGAGAAAGACGGTAGGCTGACAGGAAAACGCAGACAGAGCAGACAGACAAGAGAAAAAAATCGTACATAAGAGCAGACCAGGAAGAAGACAGCTAATGATACCAAAAAGCAGACCACATAGCATGCAGGCTGGAGGGAGAAAGTAGACAGCAAGACCCAGAGCAGACAGGAGCAGACAGGTGAGCGGACAAAAGAGAGAGACACACACACACACACACAGAAAGGGGGGGGGGGAGAAGGGCAGGGCAGAAACAGGAGCAGAAAGGAAAGCAGATGTCAGAGCAAATCAGAGAGCGGACAGAAGAGAGAAGGTAGATACACGTACAGCGCAAAGAAGACACAAAAGCAGACAATAATTCCCTGGTAAACCACAGGAAGAAAAAAGCAGACACTACCCTCCCCTGAGAAGACATACGATACTTCTAAGCAGAGATAGTGGGCAGATGATTCGCAGCAAACATAGGAAAGCAGAGATCACACACACACACACACACACACACACACAGAGACAGAGAGCAGACAATCCGACAGCTGGCAGACAGAGAGCAGTCACGCCACACCAGATAGGAGAGAAGAGGAGGTGGGGAGGTGGAGAGATCAAGGGGATGGAGGGAAAGAATGAGGGAAGGAGAGAAAGAATCGGTGAGGATGGGGAGGAGGGAGGAGGAGAAAAAAATGAGGTGTGGAGGAATGGAAAAAGGATGGGAAAAGGAGAAAAGAGGTGGAGAGAAGGAAATGTGAGAAGGGAAAAAAGAGGTGGAGAGAGGAAAAAAAAAAAGATGAAGGAGAAAAGAGGAAAGGAGAAGGGGAAAAGAGGTATGGAAAGGAAAAAGAGGAGAAGATGGGGAAAAAGAGGTGAGGAAAGGTGAGAAGGGGAAAAGAGGTGGGCAGGGAAAAAGAGGAGAGGAGAAGGGGAAAAGAGGTGAGGGGAAAGGGAAAAGAGGTGAGGAGGGGGAAAAAAGAGGTGAGGAGAAGGGGAAAAGAGGTGAGGAGAAGGGGAAAAGAGGTGAGGAGAAGGGGAAAAGAGGTAACGAAGGGGAAATGATACGTTAGGGAAGAGAAGGGGATGGGAAGGGAGGTGAGAGAAGAGGAAAATGATAAGCAGGGGAGGGGAAGAATGGATGGAGGGAAGGAGGAAGGGGATGAGGGGAAAATGGGGATAGGGGGAGGGGAAGAGGGAAGAATAAGGGGTTAGCCGAGGAGGTAAAGTTGGAAAAAAAGGGAAGAGGGGAGGAAAATGTGTGTGTGTGTGGGGGGGGGAGGCGGGAAAGAAAGGGGGGAGAGGAGAAGAAAGGTGTGTCGGGGAAATGAGAAAGGAGGGAATAAGGGAGGGGAGGAGAAAGACGGAGGGGGGAGGGGGTGAATGGGGGAGGGGAGGGGAACGGGGGAGGGGGGAGAAGGTAAGCTATATGGGAACAATAACCATCACCGTTACACTCCCTCTATTCTAACTTATCCACTTTTTCACTCACCCCCCCCCTCTCCACACACCCACACCCACCCACACACACACACACGAGAAAAACGTAAGCAAAGACATCCATTTTTGGCAGCATAACCATGACAATAAAACAGCCGCTTCCAATACCAGTAGGCCATAATTCCCCTGACGATACCAATACAATTCCACACACAATACCAGTACTCACACCAGTCCTCCACCCCCCAATTGCCTGGTTCCCTATACCTGCCTCACTCCACCTCACCTGCCTCACTCCTCCTCACCTCCCTCACTCCACCTCACTTGCCTCACTCCACCTCACCTGTCTCACTTCACCTCACCTGCCTCACTCCACTTCACCTGTCTCACTCCACCTTACCTGCCTCACTCCACCTCACCTGTCTCACTCCACCTTACCTGCCTAACTCCACCTCACCTGCCTCACTCCACCTCACCTGTCTCACTCCACCTTACCTGCCTCACTCCACCTCACCTGTCTCACTCCACCTTACCTGCCTCACTCCACCTCACCTGCCTCACTCCACCATTCCACATACCTGCGGGAGAGAGAAAATATAATTAATACCATCATAATTCCAGTCATACCAACTACTTCCTTTACTGGTATGTTATTTGTCCTAAAAAATTATATAAACACCATTTTTACGAGTTTATATACGGTGTGTGTGTGTGTGTGTGTGTGTGTGTGTGTGTGTGTGTGTGTGTGTGTGTGTGTGTGTGTGTGTGTGTGTGTGTGTGTGTGTGTGTGTGTGTGTGTGTGTGTGTGTGTGTGTGTGTGAGAGAGAGAGAGAGAGGCGGAACTGAGCAATACCCCCTGCGGTGGAAGAAATCCCGACATCCCATAGTCTCTCTCTCTCTCTTTCTCTCAAATCAATGGATGGAAGACTAAAAGCAACTGAAAATACACTGCCTGATATGATAAGCATGGATAAAACACTGACAAACATAGACATACTGTAGGTGTACAAGACAGAAAGACAGAAAACACACACACACACACACACACACACACACACACACACACACACACACGAGGCACAGAGTTATAAAACAGGCAAAAAAGAGGCACCTACAGACAGCCAAGGGAATGAAGATGACAAACAAACAGCTCTGACAGAAAAAGACAGGAACTTAAAACAGACAGACATGTGACAGAAAGACAGAAACCAGGAGAAAGACATGAGAACGAAATATAGAAGGAAGATATACAGACAGATATAGATAAAAAGCAGACAGACAGACAGATAGGAGACAGACAACAGAAAGACATGAAACAAACAGACAAAACACAGATGGGAAAACACGGCGAGTTGGAGAGACAGACAAATATGAAACAGAAAAACAGAACGGATGGACATGTGCGAGAAACAGAAAACAAACAGACAGGCTAATACAAACAGAAAACCAACCATGAAGCAAAAAGAAAGAAAACAGACAACAGAGGCGATCAGATAAAAACACAGAAATAACAGCCAGGCAGACATATCAGACAAAGGCAGAGAAACGACAAATAATAAACAAAACAAAGAAAAAAGTACGAAAAATATCATAACACAGCCTTACAGACGTGAAAAATAGAAAGACAAAGATATGAGACAAAGATTTAAAAAAAAACACGAAATGAAAAAACAGACACACAAGACAGACAGACGGAGAGACAGACAAAACAGAAACACGGATGGACGTGAGAACAGAAAATAAAGGTTGGGAGAAAAAGACAGAAAAGATACAGAACACAGAGATTACACACAGTTTCTAACACATAAACATTTGCATAAACACAGACGGACAAAGACAGACACCAAAAAACACCAAACATACAGACAGCAATATACAGACAACTACTTAAAAACACAGAAAAAAAACAAAGACAAACAGAGACAGACAGACAGAAGAAAGGAAAGACAAACAGAAAGAGACCGACAACAATTCTAGGAGACAGCTACACAGAAAGACAGACAGACAGACATATAAAGGACAGGGAAGGTGATCCGCATAATAAGTGGTAAGGAGAGAGAGAGAGAGAGAGAGAGAGAGAGAGAGAGAGAGAGAGAGAGAGAGAGAGAGAGAGAGAGAGAGAGAGAGAGAGAGAGAGAGAGAGAGATGAACAGTGATATCAATGAGACAGGATAAGAAAAGGAGAATGGGAGGGTGGGGAGGGGAGGTAGTCAAACAGTTGAGGAGGAGGAGGAGGAAAAAACGGCATGAATGAATGAATGGTGTGAAGGAAGGAAGGATGAAGGGAGGTAGCGGTATGGGAGTGATGGAGAAGGGACGAGGGGGGACGAATACAGAAAGACGGAGAGGAAGGAAGAGGCAGAAAGAAGTGAAGGAAGGGTAGGAGAGAGACGAATGAAGCAAAGAGGGAGGAAGGGAGGGAAGAGAGGCGGATGAAGGAAGGAAGAGGGAGGTGAGGGAAGAAATGATATGAGAGGGTGCGAGGGACAGAAGGAAGGAGAAATAGGTGAGAAGGAAGGAGGGAGGGGAGGGGAAGGGGAGAGGGGAGGGAGAATGAGAAATAGGTGATGGACGAAGTAGAGAGAGAGAGAGAGAGAGAGAGAGAGAGAGAGGATGAAAGGGACGGGAGGGGAGGGGAGGGAGGCGAGAGGGGAGAGGGATAAAAGAGAGAGAGGAAGGGAAGGATGAAAGGGACAGGGAGAGGGAGGGAGGAGGGAAGGAAGAGGAGAGAGGGAAGAGGAAGGAGGGACGGAGGGAGGGATAAAATGGAGAGAGGAGGGGAAGGAAGGGGGAAGGATGAAAGGGACAAGGGAAGGGAAGGGAGGGAGGGCGGGGGAAGGAGGGAAGGAAGAGGAGAGAGGGAGAGAGGATAGGTAGGCAGAGTTTTCTCATATAGTATT
Organism: Coenobita brevimanus; assembly: GCF_032717465.1. Classification (NCBI taxonomy): domain Eukaryota; kingdom Metazoa; phylum Arthropoda; class Malacostraca; order Decapoda; family Coenobitidae; genus Coenobita; species Coenobita brevimanus. Next base: position 33,871,298 of record NC_137013.1, read on the forward strand.
GGTTCCGATACTCTCCCTCAGCCTGCCACAACAGGCCTTGGCCACACTCCCTGCCTGCCTCCCAGCCGGCCCGCCTCATTCCTTGCCTCCCTGCCTGCCTCCCAGCCTAGCTACCTCATTCCCTGCCTGCATGCGTCACTCCCTGGCTGCATGCCCGCCTCACTCCTTGCCTGCAAGCCTCCTCACTTCCTGCCTGCCTGCCTCACTTCCTGTCTACACCTTGCCTGCCTGCCTCACTCCCTGCCTGCTTGCCTCACTCCCAGCCCGCCTGCCTGCCTCTCAGTCTTCCTACCTGCCTCCCAGCCTTCCTGCCAGCCTCCCAGCCTGCCTGGTTCACTCCCAGCCTGCCTGCCTCACTCCCAACTTGCCTGGCTCAATCCCAGCCCGTCTGCCTGACTCCCAGCCCGCCTGCCTCACTCCCCGCCAGTCCGCCTACACCCTGCCTACTTGCCTCACTCCAAGCCTGCCTGTCTGACTCCCTGCCCGCCTGCCTGATTCCCTGCTCGCCTGCCTGATTCCCTGCTCGCCTGCCTGACTCCCTTACCGCATGCCTCACTCCCTGCCCGCCTGCCTCACTGCCTGCCCGCCTGCCTCACTCCCTGCCTGCATGCCTCACTGCCTGTCTGCCCAACTCTGTACATCTTCATAAACCCATCTCATCCATTCTCCCATCTCTTTAAATCAGACACACTCCTTCACCCCACCTCAATGCTCACTCGAAACCTGCCTCACCCCCTCTCCTTTCTCTGTGAACCTGCCTGACTCCCTCATCCTACCTGCTCACCCTAGACCTTCCTCATCTCTTCAACTCAAAATCTGTCTCACCTTGCTCAACCCTGTCTCATCACTTTCCCTGCATCCCTAAAACTGTCTATGTCACCCTACCTCAATGCTCACCCTAAACCTGCCTTCCCATGCCTCTTTATATCACCCTTTCGTAGCGGTTTCTGAGCTTGGATATCATTTTTACGCTGCAATCATCACCAGACAACTTTGTACACCTGAGAGAAATCCTATCAGTCAAAGGGTTCACAAACAAGCTTCAGCAAACCCTTTCTATTCTACTGGTACACGTGATTTCTAATACGCGCAACAAGAGACGATTTTGTTCAGTAGAAAGAAATCCTAGGAGTCACAGAGTTAAGAGCTGGATGGCACAGCACAAGGCTCTTTCCAACCCTCCAGACCCTCCACCAATGATTCATACAGGAGAAAAAGGCAGAAGGAATATATATTGCGGGATTGAAATACCGAAAGGAAATTTTATGGGAAAGGAAAAATGAAGCCGTTCACCTTTAGATATAAACCAAATACTGCTAACCACAGTTTTTCCGTAATACTAAACCAAACAAACGGACGTAGTGACTGACACACCAAGTCAATGACACACCAACCTGGCGGAAGTAGCAAGGTTTCATAAGGAATATATGATACGATATCTGTGAAAATTTTATTCATAAATTGGAAAATTTCATGTTTTTCCTTTGGTTTATTCTTAATGCACTGCTGTAAAAACATTAAGCATTGAGAACCAGTTACTCCCAGATGTTTTACATTTTTGCAACTCTTTACTTTCTGTCCTGCTATTTCGTACTCAAACTCTTTGTTGTAAATTTCCGACTTTCAACACCTGGCACTGGTCAAGCTGCACTAAACAGCAACGGCCTTCGGGCTTACCATTTCTCATTTCTGTAGAAATCTTGTTGCAAATTTAGCTTGTATCATGGATTGAAAGGCATTAGATACATTAGCAAACACTGAAGCATTGTTATTTAACCGTATTTCGACGCCATTTACGTAAACAGTAAAGAGAACAGGTCGTTAAGAATGTTCCCTGTGTCACTCCACTGCTTACAATGACCCAGGGGGATGTCTCGTCACTCTTTGGCCTCTAGTTTTTTTTTTTCTTCTTTTTTTAAGCAACGAAGAAGGAACCAAAGGCCAGAAGCCAAAGGGAAGGCGAGCCACCAACATAAGACAATAATTTTTAAAGTATGTGATGATAATTGGAGATACCTAAATTTGATGCATTGTTCCTTACTACACACTATAACGAGAGCTATATCACATCTACCAATTACACGCGTTTCATAAAGGATCCTCAGTGAAATATATAAATAAATACATATAATAAGGCCCAGCTTATACTTTGGTACACTCAGTTTTAATATTAGGGGCCCTCCTGCTATATGGCTAGTTGTCTTATTATTAAATTACGTTAAGTGTTTTCGTATAAGTGTTTTGTAATATTTCACGTTTGGACTATCTTATCGGGGAGAGAGAGAGAGAGAGAGAGAGAGAGAGAGAGAGAGAGAGAGAGAGAGAGAGAGAGAGACAGAGAAACACACCGCTCGTCACTCGCCCAAAACTTCCACTTATGTCAGGAAACAGACCCCGTGTATCCTGTATTGAATTTTTCTGTGTGTGTGTGTGTGTGTGTGTGTGTGTGTGTGTGTGTGTGTGTGTGTGTGTGTAAAAATGTCCTCGAACTGAAGGGGTAAAAGCGGTGTACTGAAGCATCTTCAAATAAATCGTTCTTGACTTTGCCTCTCCTTTATTAAACTTTATTTTGGGAAGGTAAAATTTTGCCCGGATCTCGTTCTGTGCTTAATTTTGTTGACGTAAGGAAATTATGTGTGTATGTCCTTGTGGTGATAGTTTATAATGTGTGTTGGTGTATCACATAACTCATGAAATACACACACACACACACACTCTCTCTCTCTCTCAAAAACAGACAGATACACCCACACGCCATCCCACTCCCTGCCATGCAACGACTGAGTCCAGCAGAAAGAAGGAATGGTGGGGTGGGGGTAGAAGAGAGTGAGGGGAAAGAGGAGGATGGGAGGGGGGCTGAGAGGGACGGGGAGGGATGAAGGGGAAGTGAGGGATGAAAGGGAAGGGAGGGGAAAAAGGAGGAGCGGAAAGGCAACAGAGAGGAGAGGAGGGGAGTGAAAGGCAAGGAAGGAGTGTGTGAGGGAAGGAAGGGAAGGGAATGGAAGGGAAGGGAATGGAAGAGAGGGGATGGGAAAGAGAAATAATAGGTGAGAGGAGGGGACTGAAAGAAAGAGGAGTGAGAGTTAGAGGAAAGGGAAGGGAGGAGAAGGGAAGGGAGGAGAAGGCAAGGGACGGGAAGGCAAGGGGGGAGAAGGGAAGGGACTGGGTAAACAGGGATAAACAAACTCTGTTCAACTGTCTGACCGGTGCGAATGGCGACGAAGGGGAGAGGACACGAGATCAGAGGGAGGGAGGGAAGGAAGGAAGGAAGGAAGGGACAGACACAGACAGACAGACGGACAAACAGAAAGAAAGAAGGAAGGAAGGGAGGGAGGGAGGGAGGGAAAGAAGGAAGGATTGAAGGAAAGGAGAGACTACAGGGAGGAAGGGATAGTATGAAAGCAAGGTGAGGAGGAAAAAGGAAAAAGGACAGAAGCAGGAAGTGAGGAAAGGGAGGGGAGCAGAAGGAGAGTAGGGGAAGTAGAGGAAAGGGAAGGGAGGAGAGGAAAGGGAAGAGAGGAGAAAAATGAAAGAAGGGAGGAGAGGAGAGGGAAGAAATGAAAGAGAGGAAAGGGGCATGTGGAAAAGGAAGGGAGGATTGAAAAGAAGGAGGGATCAGGAAGAGAAGGGAAGAGGTGATGGGGAAAAAAGGCAGAAAAGAAAAGGGAAGGGAGGGGAGGAAAGGAGGAAAAAAAGACAGGAATGGGATGAAAGGAAAGAAGGGGAAGGGAGGAAACGATGGAGAGAGAGAGAGAGAGAGAGAGAGAGAGAGAGAGAGAGAGAGAGAGAGCAGGGAAGATGCAAAGTAGGAGTAATTATAGGTGATTAAGGTGGAGGGGAGGGGAGAAGGAAAGTAAGAAGGTGGGGAGAAAAAAAAAAAAAAAGAGGTAAAGGGAGAAAAGCGGCAGAAGGGTGAAGAAAGGAGAGGAGAGGCGGCAAGAGAGGGAAACACAGGAAGGATGGAGAGGCGAGAGGCTGAAGGGACGGGAACGAAGTAAAAAGACGATGGGGATGGGAAGGGGAAGGGGAAAGGAAAGAAAGAATAAAAAGCAAGGAAGAAGGAAATTAAGGGGGAGAGGAGGACGAGGAGGAAGGGTAGAGGGATGGAAGAAGGGAAGGGAAGGGAAAGGTGGAAGAAGGAATAGGAAAGAGGAACGGAAGGAGGAGGACAATGAATGGAAGAAGTAATAAAAGGGGAAGAAGGAAGGAGGAGAGGGAGGGGAAGCGCTAGAGGGAGAGGAAGGGGTAGAGGGAAGGGAAGAGAGAGTGGGAGGGGAAGGACGACAGGGAGGGAAGGAGGAAGGCCAAGGGTGAATCGGTTAATTTGAAGACAGTCACGCCAGACCCTCCCACGCACATGATATTCTCTCTCTCTCTCTCTTTCACACACACAATTTATATATAGATATATATATATATATATATATATATATATATATATATATATCCATGCGTATTTGCATGTATATAAATGTGTTCAAGAAGACACAAATAATGAGCATACAAGTAAATCGCTCCACCACCACCAAGACCCCCCATGACCACACCAGGACATAACTTAAGCATGCATCATCAATAATGCTCTCTCTCTCTCTCTCTCTCTCTCTCTCACACACACACACACACACACACACACACACGATCTAGTCACGCAGACACAGATATAAAACTAATTCAGTCACGCATACACAAGCATAGCCTACACACACACACACACACACACACACACACACATGAACTAGGCACGTGCACGGATATACAAATGACTCATTTACACACACACACACACACAGTCCCACCCAGATCCACGCGCCTCAAATCTGTTGCACTATTTTTGAACATAAAAAATTTCTTCATTTAATTTTTTGCCTTCAATACTCCATTCACTTTAACTGGGCATAAAACGGACATCCCTCCTGCTTGAACACTGAGCAACAGACCTACACTAGAAAATGGTGCTAGTCACGAAGAAGTGCTTCTGAATGGATGCGGGGTCCCTGTTTTATTCTGCCACAGAGCCACGGGAAATAGGCTGGGAGAGAGAGAGAGAGAGAGAGAGAGAGATGTATTAGGAGAAGGATGTTGTCTCCAATAAAGATATTCAGACAGTCAAATATACAAACACACAGCCCTGCCACACTGCTTGTAACCTGAATCCTGCCTGTGAGGGGGGGAACTGGGGAGGGGAGAAGGCTGTACACACACACACACACACACACACACACACACACACACACACACACACACACACACACACACCTAGCAACTCGCACATGCACAAAAACACATACATTTACATACACAATCATACACATATACATACATATATATATAAACACACACACATACATACATCCACACATACACAGACAGGCGCTCATACACATAATACACAAACACATACATTTCCATACTCAAGCACACACAAAGGCATGAACATATACACGCTCATATATATATATACACACACATGCATGAACGCATAGGCATACATACATATACGTACAGACAGATACACGCGCGCACACACATGCACACATTCATAGTTAAGCACAAAAACATTAAAGCACACGACCTCAGATGCGGTCACGTACACCCCCCCCCACACACACAGGAGTCGAATCACGTTCACACACCCCCACACACACAGGAGCCGAATCACGTTCACACACACACACACACACACACACACACACACACAGGAGCCGAATCACGTTCACACACACACACACACACACACACACACACACACACACACACACACACACAGGAGCCGAATCATTTTCACACACACACACACACACACACACACACACAGGAGCCGAATCACGTTCACACACACACACACACACACACACACACACACACACACACAGGAGCCGAATCACACACACACACACACACACACACACACACACACACACACACACACACACACACAGGAGCCGAATCACGAACACAAAACTAATACACACACACACACACACACACACACATACACACACACAGGAACGAACACAATGATGCTTATAAACGCACACAAATACACACGAATTTATTAACAAGCACATGAATTCCTAATTATCTACTCCTAATTACACACATACACAGACTTACATACAGGAACTACTACCACGCACATACACATTATAACACGCACACAACATTAAGAAGCTCGCAAGAATATTAACAAAAATAATATACACAGATCTTAACAAACTCAAAGACATATTACCTAGTAGCCTACAACATATTATCTGATAAATACATTAGCAAACACACAAACATAACAAATACACAAACACTAACCAGCACACATGTAACAAACACAAATGTAAACGACAAACACATACCAAAGAGCACAGAAACATATTGGCATGCACTAAAACATATTAACAAACACAAAAACACTAACAAACACATAAGCATCCGCCCATGAACCACAGCGCCAGACCAGTGTTGAATCACTCTCAGTACGTGTTGAAAACCTTTAGAAAGTGGGAAGTATTTGACAGTTTCCCACACGCCTACGCCTCTCCCATGCCTCACCCTTGTGTACTTAAGTCGGTGCCTAATTCCCATGACTCAATGCTGGCGAGGATGCCTTCACTTGGTGGCATCGACATGACTGTGCGGAGGAGCTGCCCGGTTACACATACATCCCTCACTCTCCTCCCTATCGACCGACAGTAGGATGGTGGACTAAAGAAGGGCAATTGCGGCCTGCAGTCCACCGGGTTCACATTCAGATGTGCCTAGGAGAGCTACTACTACTGCTACCTTTACTACTACTACTACTACTACTACTTAAACCCCTTTGAATCCTGGTGGCATCATTTTTGGTTTATTCTTATTATCTCCTGACCATTTTATTCAGCATAGGAAGGATTTCTCGAGTTTTAATATGGTATTAATAAACCCCATCAATAACAGAATCCTTTCCCAGGTTGAATTAAAGCCAGGCAGCAACAAAGACAGAGTAGTAAGGACAACACCAGGACCCAGTCAATCAGAAGCAGGTAAACGTGAGTCTGCTGGCCCACTAACACTTCCATATACACCTGGGATTATGTTCTGTACCGTATAACTCGAGGTGGTGTTAATTAACAGATAAAAACCACAGGCAGGTACAAGAGGTAAGTTAACTTCACGTCCATCATGTCTACTTATATTAATATAGATCGATTCATGCCATGCCTATGAAGGAAAGACGTAAACATCGGTCTCGTCTGTGCTGTGGTCTCTGAAATACGATGCTAGATTTTTTTTCTGGTCGATTTAGGTCCATCAGATCCACACACACACGAACCGAATCACGCACACAAATACTAGTGCACAATCACGTTCACACACACACACACACACACACACACACACACACACACACACACAGGTGCAATGAGAGGCAAGCAAACACAGAAGCAACCAGAACAATGAAAACTGACAATTGGCATCGTTTTTCGTGTTGACAGGTGTCCTCCCGCCATTACCTGCTGTTTGTTTTTTTATGCTGTTATTCGTATACCGGTATATATATATATATATATATATATATATATATATATATATATATATATATATATATATATATATATATATATATATTTTAGATGTATTGCATGTGTTTTGTTTCTGTGCTGCTGTTTGTGTTTTGCTGTCTGTTTTGTGCCTTGTTCTTCGTGTTGTTGCTTGTTTTGTTGTTTGTGTTTTGTTATGTGCTGTTTGGGTTCTGTTTTCTGTTTTGTTTTGTTATTTGTTTCGTGGTCTTGTTTGTTTTGATGTTTTCGCTCGGATGTTTGTATTTTATTCCTTGTGCTGTTTTGCTTGTATTTATGGTCGAACTGGTCTTTCTTCCAACGACTCAGTATTTTAACATCAGTACACGTATTTTGTATTTCGTTACTTCAGTGTCACTAATACTGCCACTATATTACCGCTGTTATCAAAAGGAATACTGGCTTGCTGAGGAGGGGAAGCCGGTGCATGCCTGTGACCATTAGACCTATCCTATGCTCTTCTCACTTTAACCTGGCCTAAAATTGCCAACTCTCAATCGTGGGTACTGAGTGGAACAACAGATTACGGTGACACTAAAACATGTCGGTGGTAAAGGAAGTAGGTCCGTAACATCGTTTTATTTTCTCATTAACTTACCTGAAATAGGTTGCAAAAGGACGAAAATCTAGGCCAAGTTAAGATGAAAGAACTATAGTCAGGTGCAGGCATACTGGGCACACACACTGTTAGGATCAGATGAAGTGTCTCGCAGTAATCGCCTGAACCAGTCCTGCGTGGAACCACCTCAACCCTGGATACCGTAACACCTCTTCCTGTGCGATTTAGTTTGCTTATGACACCTTGCTATCCTTTCCTGCGTTACTTAAATCTATCTAATATCACCATACACTTCATAAATAGCGTAAAAATTATATTAGCCGGCTGTATCCAAAATTAAGTCGCTAAAGAAGAGGTGTTAGGGAGCCACCTTAAGCAACGAGGATACGAGCCAACGAGGAGGAGGTATGAAAGTAAAAAACAAAAGCAAATTTTCAGAATAAATGTGTGAAGGAAAATGGAATATACATGTAAAGCCAGGGACACATTACACTAAAGCAAACAAACTTAAATAACCATGAACAATAATATAATGAAGATGTCAGAATGTTTAAAGTGAGGTGAACTGAAGGATCTTTAAGGAACGGAGAAAGTCTGAAAACAATAAGGCAAACGCATGGTCTAGGAAAAAGAAAAAGACAATAGAGAAGAAAAGAAGAAGAAGAAGAAGAGGAGGAGGAGGAGGAGGAGGAGAAACACAGAATAAATACATATCCAAGACAAACACTTAAAAAACACAAAGAATAAATACATATCCAAGACAAACATTTAAAAAACACTTCGAACAAACTCAAATAAAACGAAGACACAGATCAAAGAACAAGAAAATACATCAAACACAAATACTAAATAAAAAAAACGAAAAAACAAAAAAACAAATACACCTCACGATAAAACACAAACAAAAACACCTCGAACAAAAACAAAAAACACACAAAAGAAAAATGAACAGAAACATATGCACTGAAAAGGACAAAACACCTGAACAACCAGTAAAAAAAAGAAGAAAGAAATAACACAGACACCTCAGAAAAAACACCTAGAGCACAAAAACACCATCGGAACACACCTCAGACGCAAACACTACAGAAAACTCAACTCGAACACAAACACTTGAAAAACACGCCAACCTATCTATCTATCTATCTATTGCCAGACGCCTCAATCCCGTTTGGGGTGGCCACAAACAAATCGCCTCCAAGTCGCCCTGTCCCCCGCCATTTCACTGCCCTGCTCCCAACTCAAACCCCCCTCTCTCATATACCTCTCCACCCCATCCCTCCATCTCATCCTCGGTCTCCCCCTCCCTCTTCCACCCTCCACCTCACTCACATACACTCTCTTTGTCAGTCTTTCACCCTCCATCCTCTCCACATGGCCAAACCACCTCAGTGTGTTCCTCACAACGCTTCCTATCACATCCACATCCACACCACAACGTTCCTTTATATCCTCATTCGTCAGCCTGTCTCTCCACGTGACTCCACAGGCTCCTCTTAAATAACTCATTTCCACCGCTCTCACTCTTGACTTGTGTCCTTCCAACAATGTCCAAGCTTCACTTCCGTACGTTAGAGTTGGTATCACAATACTGTCATGTAGTAACTTTTTTACTTCCATGCTCACTTCCCTGTTTCCTATCACTGCTTTCAAGGAACCAGCAACCTTTCTTCCCTGCTGTACCCTTTCAAGCACTTCACCCTCCAAACCTCCATCCTTACTCATCACACTACCCAAATACTTAAACGTACTCACATTTTCCAATTCCTCACCATCCAACCTCGCTGTACATTCACTGACTTCACCTCTCTCAAAGACCATCACTTTACTCTTCCCTACATTCACCTTTAGGTTCCGTTTCTTACACACTCTCTCAAACTCATCCACCAAGCCTTGCAGCTCCCCTTCGTCTTCACTCAACAACACAGTATCATCTGCAAACAACAGTACAGGGAGTTTCCAAACATTATCCTCTCTCACCAGGGCCACTCCAACATCCACTACCCTACCTTGTACCTCTTTTATTACCCCATCCATGTACAGATTGAACAACCATGGAGACATGACACATCCCTGTTTCAAACCAACTTTCAAAGAGAAAAATTCACTTAGTTCACCATCCACACGCACTGCAGCCTTCGCACCATCGTACATACTCTTCACAGCATTCAACAACTTCCCATCTACTCCATATATTCTTAACACTTTCCACAATCCTTGTCTATCCACCCTGTCATATGCTTTCTCCAAATCCATGAAAGCCGCATACAACTTCTTTCCCTTCTCTAGAAACTTTTCCACTAAAGATCTAAGAATGAATATCTGATCTACACAACCTCTTCCCTTCCTAAAGCCTCCCTGTTCTTCTCCAACTAATTTCTCTGTTCTTTCTCTTACTCTGTCTATAAGTATCCTACCATACACTTTTCCTATTATACTAAGAAGACAAATGCCCCTATGATTACCACACACTTCTTTTTCCCCTTTTCCTTTGTACAAGGGAACAATTATACCTGACTTCCAATCCTCCGGGACTCTACCTTCCTCCCAGGCCAATCTGCACATCTTCCACATCCATTCTACTACTATCTCTCCCCCATGCTTCAGCATTTCACCACACACTCCATCAATTCCTGGGGCTTTCCCCGATTTAACTTTCTTCATTGCTTCCACAACTTCTATCCTACTAATTTCTTCCTGTCTTCTCACCTCCCTCCTTCTCCCAGCCATTCCCCAGCCACTTATACCCGCATTACTTCCATCCTCTACGTTCAACAATTCCTTGAAGTGTTCTCTCCATCTGCTCACTTTTTCTCCCTTCTCCACTAGTAATCTACCATTTTTATCTTTCACTCCCCTGCTAACTTCATTTCCACCCTGTCTTACTCTTTTCACTTCTCTCCAGAACATTTTCTTACAGTCCCTCCACTTTACACTCAAATTCCTTCCAAATTCCTCATCCACTCTCTTCTTACTCTCTCTTACTAATATCTTCACCTCTCTCTTCCTTTCCAACCACTGTCAAGAAAAACATCTCGAAGTGACACACAAGAGAAATACACCTTAATCTTAAAGCCACGAGAAAAACACCTCAAACACAAACTTAGGAGAAAAAACACCTCAATACAAATACTTACACACACACACACACACACACACAAAGAGAACACCTGAAATAGTATAAATAAAACTGTTCATAAAAACACTGCAAACGAGAGAGAGAGAGAGAGAGAGAGAGAGAGAGAGAGAGAGAGAGAGAGAGAACACGTACTCGAAAAAGTCACTTCAAACATAAACACTTCACTGGGGGAAAAAAAAAAAAAAAAAAAAAAAAAAAAAAAAAAAACGAAAAAAATAAACGGCCGAAACACATGCAAACTGAGAGGGAGGGATTGAAGGAGTGATACTAACTGACAGTCTCTCTCTCTCTCTCTCTCTTTATTCTATTTACTCCTATTTTTTCTTCGCTTCTTTCCATCATTCTCTCCCTCCACCTGTCTTTATCATTGTCAACCTTTACCCTACAGTTTTTGTCGGACCCTCTCAGGGGCCGGGCCTAGAAACGTCTCTGTCGCGTAATTACTGAGCTACTGCGTTACTGAGGGACCAAATAGCTTACGTCAGCCAGCCTAGCGCCAAATACTACACGGCAGACGATGATGTCATACCACGAGACGTTCTTTGTCGTGAGGTTAGGAGTTTTCAAAATTAGAGAACTTTATGTTTAATTCTTGGGAATAAATATAGGAGACTGATTATATATATATATATATATATATATATATATATATATATATATATATATATGAGTCTTCTGTGGTACAGTGGTAGAGTGTGCGTTTCGCACGCTGGTGAGCGCGGGTTCGCCTCCCGCCAGAGTTGTAAAAACTTTGGGAAGCGTTCACCAAGCCACTTGCTACTTTGGCGTACACAAGGGGTGTTGTGGTTGAACCAGCGTCACATACTAGTATGCTTGCACCCAATCGGCTTAAGGCGGGCGATTACACTTGGTTCACAAACTACACCCATATCCAAAGCCACTACAACACTACAATCACACTCACAAGCACTTCTGTCCCTACATACAGTCTCTACCATACAGCCTAAGCCACTGGGTAGAGTTACATTGGTTGTATCGTCCCTGCTTCGGTAGGGAGAGGCTGGTCAACGGCTGATGATGATATATATATAGAAAGAGAGAGAGCTATCAATCTATCTCATATATCTATCTATATATCTATATCTATCTATCTATCTATATAAGGGAATCAACATCCCTCAGATTTGCTACTCGATGCCCAGTTTTAAGGTACTGAAATTTTCCCAATAATTTTGCAGGAGTCAGCTCCTCCATAACCTGGGAGTTGCCAAGTGTTACTGCACTGCACCAGCATTGCAACTGTTAAGCTTCACTGGAATTTTCACTCATTTAGTCGTGTTTTTTCTGAGGGTCCAGCAAACGCGGTCAGCCACGTCTGCTGGTAGTCGGTTGTATGTATTGCGGTTCTTTTAAGTGTAGAAATTGTGTACTGTACCAAGGTACAAGCACTTAAGCTTCCATCCGTTATCTCTCAGAGTTGTTTAAATACAATATATTCCGGTAGTCAATTTGTTCAAAACCAGTAAGGGTTTTGAAAACTTCAATCAGCTGCCCGTGCAAAAGTCTAGTCTCTTAAGAAAAAGAGGCCCAGCACCTGCAGCCATCTTTGGTGTACCAAGTCCCTATTCTTGAATGATGAGGCATTACTTCTTAGCTTGGTGTCGTCTTCAAATTTTGCAATTTGACATGATGTCCACACCCATATTACTGACGTAAATTATAAATAATAATATTGGACCTAAAACTGGCCCTTGGCGCACCCCACTTGTAAATGCATGTCCAATCAGAGGTCTCCCGAATGGCTACTACTCTCTGACGCCGATCTGTCAGTCAGTTCTCAATTCAATCTGCTAGTTCTCCCTGAAGTTCTACTGCACTCGTTACTGTCGTCAACCCTCGATATTCTCGAACGCTCTGGGAAGTCCAATTAAATAATGTTAAATGCCCGGCAATGGCCATAGAGAGAATACAGGGAAAGAATTCGACCATAACAACCACCGAAAGCCATGCACAGTATCACAAAGTAAATTATTGCTTCTAAATTATGTGCAGCCATGAGCAGAGGTTCGCCAAAACTTTTCTGCCGGCAAAGACGATGGAGGGTGCTACTTAAACTAAATTTCAAGTGGCTATAAGTTTAAACACAAAATGAAAACCGTATGAGAACGAAGGATACTGCGTGTGGTTTAGGGTGGAATAAGAAATATGGAAGGCAGAACAAAATGGAGAGAGAGTCCTGTTGTCGAAATTTACTCATGCCTGTGTATCCTTTCTAAAATTTATCAACCAATACCTTCACTACCACAGATGTCAGGTTCATTGAGCAGTCATACCTTGGACAACGACGCCCTCCTTTTCTGTATTTTTATTTCATTTTTATTTGAAAGAGAGAGAGAGAGAGAGAGAGAGAGAGAGAGAGAGAGAGAGAGAGAGAGAGAGAGAGAGAGAGAGAGAGAGGAGGGGAGAGAGGAAAAAAGTCGGAATGATAGGAAAAGTTTGTGTGTGGACTCTCTCTCTGTCGGAAAAAAAAAAAAAAAAAAAAATGTTGACAAAGCCTGAGAAAGAGACAGATCGGGAGAGAAGACTGAACGAGGCAAAAAAAAGGAGGGGGGGAACAAAAAGAGAGAAAGATAGATAGATAGATAGATAGAGAGAGAGAGAGAGAGAGGGAGAGAGAGAGAGAGTCCACACAAACTTTCCCTATCACTCCGACTTTCGTCTTCTTTCTCCACTCGTCACTGTCTCTTCTTTGCTCTCTCTCTCTCTCCGACAGTCACGGAGAGAGATAGCATGGAGACAAAGAGAGACAAACATCCTCAAACTTTCTCTATCATTTTGACTCTCTCTACCCCTACCGAGTCCCGTCTCTCTCTCTCTCTCTCTCTCTCTCTCTCTCTCCCACTGTTCTTACATCTTTAACCTTGAAAATGTTCTCACTGTCTTTTCGTCTTTCCTCTCTGTCTGTCTGTTCGTTTGTCTGTCTGTCGGTAATTCCCACTGACGCCTACATACCTCCAACTTTCACAACATATCTTTTCTCATCTCCTGACCCCCCCCCTCTCTCTTTCTCTGCACACACACACACACACACACAAAGATAGATACAGCACGTAGATATATATTCCCCCCCCTCTCTCTCTCTCTCTCTCTCACACACACACACACACACACACACACACACACGTGTGTATTGCTCCAAAAAAGTTGAAGATATACTGCAATATCGCACTCGCGCTAGCGAAGCGTGTGGGTTTATAATTTACTTGACGTCTGTCATATCTGTAGTGTGTGTGTGTGTGTGTGTGTGTGTGTGTGTGTGTGTGTGTGTGTGTGTGTGTGTGTGTGTGTGTGTTTTAGCAAAATAAAACACTTTTAACCTGGTATTAACCATACTTGGCGGAAGGGTTGAGGTGCTCCCCGGAAGTTTACTTACTCTCTTAGAACAATAGGTCAAAGTTCAAGGTCACAGAGCTGCAACAAAATCTGACCTTAACAAACTCAACTCCAGCAGTACATATCGGACTTGGACTAAACTTAAACGAAGATTTGAAAGTACAGCACGACTGGAGTGACAGGATGTTGAGAAATAGAGGCTGGTCCCAGGTCAAGATCAAAGTTCGATTCGTTTGTTTGTGTGTATACAAATCAATTAAAACTGATTTGATTTGGACCAAACTTAGTGGAAGGGTTGACGGTCACACAAGGGGTTGACAGATGTTTTTTGAAAACAGAAGGTCATGGGTGAAAGTGACATGGCAAGGTCAGCTCAGAGTTTCAACAAATTTATACCAAACTCGGTGGACGATATGAGGGTAGGGAAAGGATGTAAGGATTCAGTTTTGGTAACAATCAATCAAAGATCAAGGCCACGGGGAAAGGTCAATCTCAAGGTCACACAAACAATTTTCATTTGATCTGGACCAAAGTTGATGGCCTGGTCAAGGATCAAACAAAAATAGAGTAATTCGATTTCCAGAGGAACTGGTCAAGGGTAGGTTCGTCCCATGGATCAATTCAAGGGGGCGGGTGTTGCACTTCTGATTCTCATTTTTGTTTTTCATATGGTTGCTAGAGACAAAGATGGACTTAATCATGGTACCAGCAATAATAATAATAATAATAATAATAATAATAATAATAATAATAATAAATAATAGTATTACTAATAATTATCATCATCATCAATCACCATTATTTTATCATCCAACCATCTGCTCTCCATCGAACAACGTAGAGGCTCTGGGCTAAGCAATTTAGTTGAAACATCTACAAAAAAAAAAAAAATGACCAGTTTCCGTTCCCTGAGCAGCATTACGTTAAGACTACACCGTACCCCAACCACCATGACATCCATACCGACCATAACCACCTGGAGCATCTTACACCACTACACCACAAGGCGTCGGGTTGGTTATATGGTTACCACCCTATGTAGTAAATGGTTTCCTGTGTTACA
Organism: Coenobita brevimanus; assembly: GCF_032717465.1. Lineage (NCBI taxonomy): Eukaryota > Metazoa > Arthropoda > Malacostraca > Decapoda > Coenobitidae > Coenobita > Coenobita brevimanus. The sequence goes on from NC_137013.1 coordinate 33,886,969, forward strand.
TATATATTAGGCTTTTCACTCGCTACAGGGTCACCTGTATGTGGACTATATCAAATGAGTGGATGGTGGGAGATGCCACTAATGACATCAAAAACAACTACAACAATACTGATGACGATGATGATGATGATGATAATAATAATAATAATAATATAATAATAATAATAATAATAATAATAATGAGCAATAATAATTATAATAATAATAATAATTATTATTATTATTATTATTATTATAAATAATAATAATAACAATAATAATAATAATAATAATAAAAATAAAAATATTCAATACTCTGACTAGTAAACTGCACGGCAATACGAGTAATTCAGAGTGCAAGTAATCACAGTAATTTTTAAATTTAGTTTGTAAAGGTACTGTGCACACCTGGTTACTGAAGAGATCGACTTACCGATAATTACTGGGACTAATTATATATACTTAGCTCTCTCTCTCTCACACACACACACACACACACACATTCCCGGGTATGCCACTGTCACCATGGCAACCTAGACATAAACAACCCTCTCCCCCCCATCCCAGCCCCACCTTGTCACTCTCCCTCCTCCTCTTTCCATGTACCCCTCTTCCTCCTCCTCTCCTCCTACTCCCTCATCTGCCCACTTCCCTTATACTCTTCCCTCCTCCTCTCCCACTATTCCGTCCCCCTCATCTCATTCCTCCTCCTCCTCCTCCTTCCCTCCTAGATAACTCTCTCTCCTCCACCTCTTTCTTCCCGTCCTCACCCTTCTTGCCACCCCACTCCTCCCCACTGCTCTCCCCCCATATCCACCAGTGTCCACCCTCCCTCTGTCCTCCCCTCCCCTCCCTTCCCCTCCCCTCCCCTCCCCTCTAAGCCTTTAACACCCAGGATGCTGCTATCAACTTTAATTAAATAATTTATGGGTTTTGGTGCTCTCACTTGGGCGGCACATTCAAACTCGCACGCACGCACACACGCACCCCACACACACAAAAGCACGCGCGCGCGCACAGAGAGAGAGAGAGAGAGAGAACCAAAGCGATGCCTAGTTCTAACATATAACCCCTTCAGCCCACGGACGCCATTTTTATTACATTCACGGACGCCATTTATAATCACGGACGTCATTATTACATTCACGGACGCCACTATTATATTATATTCACGGACGCCATTTATAATCACGGACGTCATTATTACATTCACGGACGCCACTATTATATTATATTCACGGACGCCATTTTCATTATATTCACGGACGCCACTATTATATTATATTCACGGACGCCATTTTCATTATATTCACGGACGCCACTATTATATTATATTCACGGACGCCATTTAAAATCACGGACGTCATTATTATATTCACGGACGCCACTATTATATTATATTCACGGACGCCATTTATAATCACGGACGTCATTATTACATTCACGGACGCCATTTATAATCACGGACGTCATTATTATATTCACGGACGCCACTATTATATTATATTCACGGACGCCATTTTCATTATATTCACGGACGCCATTTTTATTATATTCACGGACGCTAAAATAAACGCACACACACACACACACAAACAATTATAATCCAGACACCTCTCAGTCATGTCCACCGACGCCCTCATATTAATTTCTCCCTCTCTCTCTCTCTCTCTCTCTAGTGAATTCCCCCTCTCCCCCTTAACAATAGTTCCCTTAGTGGCGAAGGTAACTCCATTAATCAACCAATAGAGAGAGAGAGAGAGAGAGAGAGAGAGAGAGAGAGAGGCCAATCGCTAGGGAGTTAGTTGCAGGGAAGGCGCTCTCTCTCTCTCTCTCTCTCTCTCTCTCTCTCTCTCTCACACACACACACACACACACACACACAGCAGGTAAATTGATAGAGGTGCTATCAAGCCTACCTTTACACCCATAATAATAACCCACTAATTAAGCTGTCTATCAGTAATTTGTAGCAAGTTTGGACACATTATTATAACTGGCTTAATCCCTTCACTACAATGATGATGACGATGATGATGATGATGGTGATGAATGTGGGAATGAAAATGACGACGACGACAATGATGATGATGCTAATGATGACGTTGATGACGATGACGACGACGACGATGATGATGATAATACTGATTAATAAATAGCAAAATTCTGTATCCAACGTCTCCATTTACTTCTACATCTCCAGACGATTTTCTTCATCTCGGTAAAGCCTCTTCTATAGGAGGGTTAACGAAGGCTGGAATCAACCCCTCCAGTCCGGAAAGCCTTTATGAAAGTGACTAAAAGGGTCTGACGATACAGGGCAGTCCAAATATAACGCCCCCCTTCCACTCTACAGGGTGATTTATGGTGTGTTGCGGTATCAGTGTTTATCTTGCATCGTCTACTTATTTCGTACTCCCACTGCCACACCCGCGCCCACACCAGCAGACAGAGCCGTTCCCACAAAAACGCGATACCACCTGTTGTGTTTTTAGTGAAGCGCTGTTTACGGACGCCTCGTAGTGAAGAGGAACGGACAAAGGTGGTACTTAAATGGTCGTTGTGTCCATGCACGTCTAAATCTCCTATAACTCATTGCCAGCTGAGTAAAATCGTCTGGCTCTAGCTGTCCTGACCGTGAGGGGGTTTATGATGGCAGTATGAACACTCTCAGCCTCTTATACTCACTCATACTCACTCTTATGCTCTCATACTCACTCTTATACTCTCATACTCTTACATATTCTCATACTCTTATACCCTCATACTCACTCTCATACCCTCATACTCACACCTATACTCTCATACTCATACTCACACTTATACTCTCATACTCACACTTATACTCTCATACTCTTATACTCACTCTTATACTCTCATACTCACACTTATACTCAAACACTCTTATACTCTTATACTCACACTTATACTCTCATACTCACACTTATACTCTCATACTGTTATACTCATACCCTCATACTCACCCTTATACTCCTACTCACTCTTATAGCCTCATACTCACTCTTACACTCACTCTCAAACTAAACACACTTCTCTGGCGTCAGCGGGAAGAGAATAGTAGACTTGTTCAGACCACTAGACGGTTAATACACCACTAATTCATCCCTTTATCAGTAATTAGCTAATGCAGATTGGGTGGATTAGCTATAATTGGCTTAATGGGCACACCAAATGGGTTTCTGAAAGGTCCGGGATGGGGCGGTGGTGGTCAAGTGCTTAGAATAGTGTCTGAATGAACGTGACATCGATCCTAGACAAGGGTAGGGAGAGTCTGGGTACTTGAATGAAGATAAAATGAACTTTACTAGAATGAAGATAAAATGAACTTTACTAATATCACAGAACCACAAAAATTCCACAGGCCTATATGTATTTCGTATGAACTGTAGGTATCAGTGCCACGAGTGAAGGTAAGACCACTGCTGGGCCTCAAGCGACCAGTAATGTCTAAGTCTAAAGCTGGAAAAAATACCGCTAACAGAAATACAGCACAACAACAACAACTACTACTACTACTACTAATAATAATAATAATAATAATAATAATAACCCTTCAGTGCAATGCCTATAGAATATCGTATCACTCTCACTCCAATACCATACTTTTTTCATTCCTGTTACTTTCAGACGATTTTATTCAGCTTAAGAATTTTCGACCCAGAGAGGTTGTTATATAAACCAACACCATCACTAACAGGCGATTCCAAAGTTGAATAGGGGAAGGTAGGAAGGAAGGAAGGGTAGATGGAAGGAAGGAACAAACAAACTAAAGGACAGACGTGGGAGGGAAGGAAGGAGGGAGGGAAGGAAGGAAGGAAGGAAGGAAGGAAGGAAGGAAGGAGGGAGGGGAGGGAGGGAAGGAAGGGAGGAGGGAAGGAAGGGACGAACGGACAAATGAATGAAGACGAAGGAAGGAAGAAAGGAATAAAAGAGGGAGCGAACGAACGAAGGGAATGAAGGAAGGAAGGAAGCGACGGGCGACCGAATGAATAAAGAGGTAGGAAGGAAGAAGGGACGAAGGAAAGAACGCATGAATCAAAGGAAGGAAGGAAGGAGGAAGAGGAAGAATGGATGGAATTAGAAAAGGAAGGAAATAAGGAAGGAATCAAAGACAGACTGAGCGAAGATGATTGTGGAGAGAGAGAGAGAGAGAGAGAGAGAGAGAGAGAGAGAGAGGTATGTGGTGTGGTATGTGAGGTATATCAAGGTTTTAGTGTTGGTAGTGATGGTGGTCGTCAGTGGAGGTGGAGTGGAGTCTCTCTCTCTCTCTCTCTCTCTCCACCCAAGGAAATGCGAGATGGTCCCCGCTATGCTGCTATACACTGACGTACTTATGAACAAACTGTCATGATGATTAAAGAACATACAAGAACACAAATCCCAAAAATCTGTTTGGATCGTTTGACCTTTGACCCCCCCCAAAAAAAAAAAAAAAAAAATGAATTAGGAAGTGATGTACCAGGTTTGATGAAAAATGGTGAAGAATTAAAGGAACAGCACCAAGATGAAAAGTGCTTGGAAGAAAGACAGAAGAGGGAAACTGAGGAGATCTGAGGATATACAATACGTCTTCACCAGCATATGGGGACCTAACAAGCAGTCTCATGCAGCACTACAGCACAGGAGAGTTAATAAATTCGACCCCTGGTGGGACGAGGGAGGGGTGGACGTGGGGGGGGGGGGAATGGGGTGAGATAAGAGGGGCGTAACCGGAGTGAGCCATTAAGGGTGGCCACGATGGGGAAGGGGAGGACCACATGTCAAAGGGGAGGAGGGAAGGCAATGGGAACGGCAGAGGAGGGGAGGGGATATGAAGTGAAGGGACGTAGAGTGGAGGAGGAGGAGAGGAGAGGAAAGAAGAGGAGGAAAGGGGAGGACAGATGAGGGGAAGGGAGAAGAGAAGAGACGAGACGAGAAGAGAAGAGAAGGAGAGGATAGGACAGATGAGGGGATGGGAGGGGAGAGGAGGGGAAGGGAGAGGAGAGGATATAAGAGGGGAAAAGAGAGAAGAGGAGAGGACAGGAAAGACAAGGGAGACAAAAATGCAGGTAGATACAATTAAAGACAGAATAACCAACACTGCAGCAAATGTGCCTATCCATCTCCTTATCTACAGTACCTAATTACCTACCTGTATGTTTCTACCAATCTGCCCCTTTTGGCCAACATCATTTATCCTGTGAGATGTGGCAATGACAAAACACCCTCTATGATATTCTACCCCTACTCAGTAACGACCCCTCTTATAACACGCCACCCTCCCTCAAAACACCTACATAGCTCTCTCATGGTCGGGACAGCTCTAGCATTCTATTCAATCCAATGCCAGACGATTTTATTCAGGTGAGAGTGCATTGCCTTCTCGATCCACCTGTCCCCCTTTCAACCACCCCACTCACAAACTAAATCACCCCGTCTCCATTCGTCCCCAAAGGCCTAATCACCTCATTACAGTAATTTAGACTAATGAGGGTCTCGTCTTAACACTAATTAGGACAAAAAAAATTGGCCTGAACTATTAATTTCACTGCAGATTATTATGTTCAAGTGGGTGTTTTGGTGTAATATTTGTGTTGATGATAAAGTGTGTTCTGTTTGTAACGAGATCACACACACACACACACACACGCAGAAAGAGAGAGAGAGAGAGAGAGAGAGAGAGAGAGAGAGAGAGAGAGAGAGAGAGAGAGAGAGAGAGAGAGAGAGAGAGAGAGAGAGAGAGAGAGAGAGAGAGAGAGAGAGAGAGAGAGAGAGGTATGCAGACAGACAAAAGATGGAGGCACAGACAGATACAGAGAATATACTTACTTTCCAATGAACCCCATCAAAACTATGCCATTTCCAACAAAACCTCTCGTCCTGAAGCCGTCACACACTAAAGAAGAAGCAACATAGAGGAAAAAAAATTATCTACACAATGGATTACAGGGACATTACGTCAGGCGCAAAGGTAATGTGTGGGTGGGTTAGGGAATTAGTAAGGGTGGGGAGAGATGTAATGGGATAGGGAAGGGAAAGGAAGGGAAGGGAAGGGAAGGGTAGGGTAGGGTAGGGTAGGGTAGGGTAGGGTAGGGTAGGGTAGGGATGGGATGGGATGGGATGGGAAGGGATGGGAAGGGAAGGGAAGGGAAAGATGGAAAAGAAGGGAAAGGGCTAAAAGTGATGGAATATTGGAAATGGGATATGAGGGAAGGAAGGAAGACGTGTGTGTGTGTGTGTGTGTGTGTGTGTGTGTGCAGTTCCTCTTATCTGCACCACCCTTCACCACAACTCCTCTCCCTCTCTCCTTATCACTCTCTCCTCTGGCCACACCAACACCCTTAAAGGACCTCTCACTCACATCCTCACCCTCACCCAATGTCACTCTCAATACTCCATCACCCTCACCCACACCCAATGTCACTCTCAATGCACTCACCCACATCCTCACTCTCACCCACATGTCACTTTCAATACTCCATCGCCTACACCCTCACCCACAGTACTCAATCATCTACACCCTCACCCTCACCCACATCTACACTCTGAATATTCTGTCTGTCTGTCTATCACTTTGTCTGTCTACCTGTCTGTCTGTCTGTCTCTCTCTTTCTCTCTCTCTCTCTCTCTCACACACACACAAGCCGCTCAAAACATAACACCCGCTATAGTTTCGCGACCGCAGGTGTAAAAGGAACGCCATTGTGGAGCAACTGTTTATACTGTCCTTCACCTTTCCTGGTATGGTCAAGAAACTGATTTTTCTTAAGTCCACTTCCCCCTCCTATCCACGTCCCTTTTCTTCTTATTTCCCTTTTTAACCCCAACCCCTTTTCTCCCACGCTCCTCCCCCCTAACCACTCTCTCTCCCTTTCTCCCCTCCCCCTCCGCAATCCCAACCCCCGTCCACATCACGACCCGGAAGCAGCAAAAAAAAACACACAATAAATCCGAGGTGGGTGAAGGCTGTGTCCCCTCCTCCTCTTCTTTCCCCTCGTCACCTCTCCCTCTTTCCTCTCCGTTGTCCCCCCGCCCCCCAGCCGCACTCCTCCAGCATTCTTTTCTACACCCGCTCCGCTCCACTTCTCTCCCCTCCTCCCTCCCCTCCTCTCCACCTCCCCCTCTCCCAATTTCAGTTTTCCTCACACATTAATATTTTTCACATGCACCGTCCACTCCAGCCATCCATTTATCTGTTTCTTCATTTTGTCATTGCCTCATGTATCTATTTATTTATCTATCTGTTTCATTATCTATCCATTCATCCATCCATTCATTATTTCATCCTTCCTTCCATCCATCAACTTATCTGTCTGTTTACCTTTATATATTCTTTCATCCATCTATCTACAGTTCTATATCCAAGCACAGAGTTTCTTTGTCATCTGCCCACTTAAATAATCCACCAATCATCCACACATCCACTTACCATCATCCATCCACTCACTACAGAACTCTATTGGTCTATGTGCTTTTGATGTACCGCCTTAAGCTATGCATCAATTATCCATCCACTTGTCTATATATCTTTATCTATATATCTATCTATTATTAAGTGGACATCATCTATCTGCCTAACCTATTCATCACCCATCCATCCACCTATCTAACCCATTCACCACCCATCTATCCACCCACCAATCCATCCACCACAGGGTTTAGCTATCTACTCACTCGGTCCCATTCAACTTCCACTCTCCAGTCATTATTGATATCCACTTCCCCGCGTCAGTCCATCCATACATCCATTCATACACTCCACGCATCAGTTCTTCCATCTATCCATCCATCCATCAATCAGTTCACCTACTCCACTCATAATGCTTTCATCCATCCATCAATTAATCCACCTCACATATCAGCGCATCTACTCATCTATCGTCCATCCCAACATCAGTCCATCCACCCACCTATCCATCCAAAGGTTCATCCACTATCCATCCATCCATCCATCGCCACCACGCCTGTGCAGGTCCAACTAATTACGAGTGTCATTCATCGTGTATTCCATCCATCCATCCATCCATCCACCCATCCACCCATCCATCTCCACCCACGCCTCTATCTGCTGCTGTCATCCAACTAATTACCACTGTCATTCACCGAGATTGTCTGCTGGCCATCTAATCCATCTGACGCCATCCCCTTGACTTTGGAATTTCGTAACGCCTCTGTTTAAGCTATTTATTCCCCACATGACGCCTTAACTCCCACCCCAGAACTTCCTTAGCGTTTTACAAGGGCTTCGCGTCCCTCCCAGTCACTCAGTACTATGAAAAGCGGTAGAAAAGTCCACGGAAACCCCCTCCCTATTTCGTGTAATGTAAAACCAATGGGGAAAATTAGGGGGCAAAACACACCTTTAGAATATTTAGATCGACATGGAATTAAAACAAACCCATCTATGGCCCAATTGCAACCATCCTGTTAAGTTTCATCGATATCCTTTTTTCCAGTTTCGGCTGCGCTACACACACACACACACACACACACACACACACACACACACACACACACACACACACACCAGCCAAAATTATAGTATGTCAGATTCTTAGCGGTATCGGTAGTATGACGAAATTCTCTCTCTCTCTCTCTCTCTAATATATGCCAAGGGTTGATTTGACTGCCGGGCCAGACTGTCGTAACCCTGAGGGGAGGGAGCCAAGAGGTAAGGCTTATGGAGTGTGACCTCAATAATGCTGTTACGTGAGAGAGAGAGAGAGAGAGAGAGAGAGAGAGAGAGAGAGAGAGAGAGAGAGAGAGAGAGAGAGAGAGAGAGAGAGAGAGAGAGAGAGAGAGAGAGAGAGAGAGAGAGAGAGAGAGAGAGAGATGGAGATGGAGCCTACTTTCACATTCACATCACCAACATTCAAAGTAACTACTGGAAGGATCAAAGTGGATACCAAAGTGAAATTCTTATCAGCGCAAAGAAGAAGTCACAGTAGGTTAAAGTAAAATGAAAAAGGTCACCAAATAATATCAGGTCAGTGGGTCTTGGAGGTGAGGTTGGCTTTTACTTGAGGTTAATGCTGTGATGGGCATTTATAGTTATGGGTAACAAGCACTAGGTTTAAAGTGTAAGAGGAGCTGTGTGTGTGTGTGTGTGTGTGTGTGTGTGTGTGTGTGTGATCTGGGAATACTACACCTTCACAGCCCCTCCCTCCCTCATCCTGTTTCATGTATGTTACCCCAGCCATGCATACACACACAAGCACATCTACAAACACACACACACACACACACACTCGATGATAAGACATACACATCTGCAAGTAATCGAATTATATGCATGTTCATTACCATAAAACACGTGAGTATAAAAGACAGATTCACTTCGGCGTTGCGTATTTTCCTTTGACTTTTTCCAATTAATTTCACTGGCAGTTTTATACTAAACTAGAAAGGGTACCCGGCGTTGCCTGGGTAAAACCGTATTTTCGTGCATTGTCTGGGATCTGGATGACCATTAGTTCTTTTTGCCATTTAGCTCTCTCTCTCTCTCTCTCTCTCTCTCTCTCTCTCTCTCTGTGCAATGAGATGAAACTCCACGGAAATCCCCGCCGCATTAACCGCGTAATTTAAGATATGGACGTGTGTTAATTATCAACATTTTTGGTAACCGGGGCCCGACTGTACCCGTTTTTTTACGCATTCTTTAAGTTAGCACATTTTAGGTACGCTGATTCAAAAATCGTTGCGCTGTAATGATCCGTTTCGGCTAATTAGAGCGTACAGATAAGAGAATGGAAATTTTAGTAGTATATACTGAAGGTGGCATTCCTTCTCATTTATTCCTGCCAGTTTCAGCTGAAGGGTTTGGTGGTATGGGCCAGGAGGTGCATGGGCTTACTGCAGCTATCCTATTTTCCTGTGTCCTTATGCATGTACAGGTGTAGTCATAAATGCTGATGCACTTAATAACAACAATTAATGGGACAAAGAGCATTAATTCCCAAACCTTCTGGTGTGATTATCAGAACCCAATACATGTTGGTGAGTATTAGTGACAAGGTCGGCATTATTACCATCAAACAATTTTAATCAAGGCGTCTGGCTATAGATAAATAAATAGATGGATTTTAGTGGATTGTAGTTTGAGAAAAAATGACACTATAATCTAAAATAATTATATGTGAAATAAAATTATCTACATATTTTAATATACCCTTTATAAAATTTTATGTTTACTCTGTCATCACTCTCCTTATCATCTTCAAATTTCTAAACACAAAACAAGTATACAGCCACAGCATCCAGCAGCGAAGATTTGTTCCAGCCTTATGAAATATGACTTGTATTGTTGTACTGGACTGTGCCAGAGCCTGACAGTGACGAAATATCAAGATGGGTAAATGTAGAGTGAATTTATTTATTATTATTATTATTATTATTGTTGTTGTTGTACTCTGTTCATGTATGACTCCGATGAAGCTGTTATTGTACTCATTAGTATTATTCATAATTATTTCCTCACTAGTGATGGAGAGGAATTCCTTCATGCGGAGGCACTGATTTAACCAAGGTGCTTCGCTGCCTAGTTACCTAAACGTTCCTCAGCTACCTCCCTATCCCCCGAAATATGGATGGTGGACTGGAGGAAAACGGCAGCTTCAGCCTACAATCCACCAAGTTCACGTTCAGATGTGCCTGGCCTACAACACCACCTTACCAAATGACACGAATTTAACAAGTTACTATGATTATACTGATGTCTGAATCAGAATAGTTACTATACGGTACTCTTTTTACTCTAACTTGGAACAGACCCTGGTCGTTTTGCAGCTGGTAGAAAAAGACAATGCTATGGATATACATTTTTTTTCCACAGCATTGCTTCCTAACAAGCATCACATCCCAGTGCTAATGTACGGTATCCTTACAATTCATCATTAACAATGGACAGATGACAAATTTTGGCCAAGTTAAAGCAAAAAGAGTATAGTTCACGACTTACCATAGAAAAGACACCTACTGACGAACATCAGCTGAGTAAAATTATGCGTTTTGTAGTTAATAATAATCTAATAATGTTAAAAAATCTTATGTTATTAAAAACAATGTTTTATGTTTTAATTTGAAAACATCAGATTAACTCTAAACCTGTATAGTGGAACAACATTACTGCCAGCAAGTGGAATTTAATGACAAATTCGAAAAAAACAAACAAACACAGACTACTCACTGTTCTTTTAAGGTGCGTCATTTGATTGGACATACCTGGAAAAGAGAGAAAAATGGAATATTAGCAAAAGTATACATTAACTCTCTCTCTCTCAATAAAGATTAGGCTACCCATGTTTTGTGTGTGTGTGTGTGTGTGTGTGTGTGTGTGTGTGTGTGTGTGTGTGTGTGTGTGTGAGGAGGGGGGTAGTAGTGCAGTGGAGAGAACAGTAAGCAGCTTTCCGATTAGACACGAGTTCGATCCTAAATTGTGGCAGGAAACAGTCTCCTCATGTATTTAGATTTCGTGAAAGGTATTGATCCTTCACAAGTTACCATCGTACAAGCCCTGAATGAAACAGCACGGGCATGTATTCAAAACGGACGGTGAGTGTTAGCGCCCAAGTGGTGGCATGTGAAGTATTTGTGACACGTAGCAGGACTGACGAGACTCAGACATAAAAAAATGGAAGGAAGGAAGGGGAAGTAAAGTGGGGCAGAAAGGAGGAGGGCGAAGAGCAGAGATATAGAAAGCGGAATGAAAAGCAGACAGGACGGGGAGAGAAGATGAGGTAGGTGATATGTGGAAGGGAAAGGCGACATGGAGGCGGTGTGTGGGGAGAGGGAGGGAGGGAGGAAAGCAGACAGACAGGGAGGAAGGAAAAGAGGAGGGGAGAAAGGGAGGGAGGAAAGGTGGAGACAAGAAGATGACACACGAGGTAGACGATGTGTGGGAGGGAAAGGCGACAGGAAGGCGGGGTGCGGAGGGAGGAAGGAAAAAGGGGGAGGGGAGGAGGAAAAGGCTGGAGGGAGATAGGAAGGGAGGAGAACGGAAGGATTTAAGAAGAAGACAGGAGACGAGGAAGCAGATACTGTATGTTGGATGGGGGGGGGGGAGGAAAGTGAGGTGAGGAGGGGGAGAGGGAAGGAGGTCAGGAAGGAAAAGGAGGAGGAAGGAAGGAAAACAGTAAAGAAGGAAGAGATGGCGATTCGGTGGCTGGGTGTGTTCCGTACCGGCCTCACGATCACGAGACGTCCTGGAGTGGGTTCGAGCTCCACTAACTGACTGCCACTGAATTAGAGAGAGAGAGAGAGAGAGAGAGAGATGGGGGAGGGGCCATCTCTTGCAAGGTCAGGTGTCGATATCAGCCGTTCCCCTCCTCATGAATCTTACCCACGTCTCTAATGACTCTCTCTCTCTCTCTCTCTCTCTCTCTCTCAGCCTACCACCAAAATTAATAATTTCTGCCATACGTATCGACCCAACTCTCTCTCTCTCTCTCTCAGCCTACTGCCAACATCAATAATTTCAGCCATAAGTATTGATCCCCCTCTCTCTCTCCCCCTCTCTCTCAGCCTATCGCCAACATTAATAATTTCTGCCATACGTATCGACCCAACTCTCTCTCTCTCTCTCTCTCAGCCTACTGCCAACATCAATAATTTCAGCCATAAGTATCGATCCAACTCTCTCTCTCTCTCTCTCATCAGTCTCTTACCTATCTCACACACTTTGCTTCATTTATGTTGCTTCCTTCCTTTCATTTCTCTTCTCCCTTCCTTTCCCTCTTCCCTTCCATATTTACTTTCATTCCATACTTTCCCTCATTCCTTCCATATTTCTACATTCTTTCTTTTTCACCTTTTCTTCTTTCCTCATACTCACCATCACTTTCTCCCTTTCCCTGTCTGCTTCCTTTCTTTACCTTTTGTTTTCCGTCTTTGTTTTTCATTTCTCTCTCTCTCTCTCTCCTAAATACCTTTTCTATCCTTTCAACTCCTAGTTGTCCCTACCTCTCTCTTCTCCCTCCCTCTCTCTTCTCCCTCCCTTTCTTCTCTTCCCTCCCTCACTCCCCTAACAACCTTCAACGACCCTAACAACCTCCCTAACAGCCCAATTAACCATGCACTCGTTTCACTCCCTCATCTGTATCGTATTTCCGTCTTTAATTTTCACACAGATACAGATCAGGATATTTTTAAAATCTGATGTGCATTTGAGAGAGAGAGAGAGAGAGAGAGAGAGAGAGAGAGAGAGAGAGAGAGAGAGAGAGAGAGAGAGAGAGAGAGAGAATGATATACGATTAATAAAGTTGAGGGACAGGAGGAGGAGGAGGAGGCGTAAAATGAATAAAAGCTTTGCGTCTTCTTGCTTTTTTCTGCCGGCATCGACTGTAGGGGGGCACCATCCTGCTTGCTATCCTTGTCTTATTAACAGAATGGATACCATAAACAAACTCTGTCCTATATGAAACTGCCTCAACTGGACTAAAAAGACTCTCTCTCTCTATTTTACTGCCATTCCAACCATGCCATTCCCATTCCTACCACACCATTCCCATTCCTACCATTCCAGTCACCTACGCTCTCATTCTGCGCCCTACTCTACACATTTTTCTTCCTATCTCTTTTCCATTCCTATCTCAATTTTCACATTCTCTCTCTCTCTCTCTTTAATTTTCACTTTGCTCTCGTCATTACTGTTCTCTTATCCAATATTTTTTTCTTTCCATTCCATTCTCACCTACTATACTCCCATTCCAGCCACACCATTCCCATCATTTATGCTCTCTTTCCACCCATCCCACTAATCCCTATCTGTCCTCCCCCCATCCCTCTCTTCCACCTTCCTCACATCTACCATCCCACACTCCCACCCATCCTTGTCTCCTCCCACTCCCATCCACACTCCCATTCCATTCCCATCCATGTTAAGCTTCCATCCCTACCAACCCCCTCCCACTGCCATCCATCTCATTCCACTTCCTTCTATTTCACCCATACTTTCATTCCCTTCCCTTCCACACTCTCCTTCCTTCCATTCTCAGCCTTATTCTCATCCCAATCTCAGCTACACTTTCCTTGCACCTGTTTTCACGCACACTTCCCCCACGTTCCACCCTCTCTATCACTTCATCCCATTTTAGGTCACCCCTACTCACTTCCACCTCTCTCACTCCACTCCCACCAACACTTCTCTTCCATCGTGTTACACCACTTATCTACACCTTCTCTCACTCCAGTTCCTTTATTCCTGCACTTCTTCGTGACTAGGAAGGCGGGATGAAGAAGAGGAGGACAAGGACAGCCGCCAGTCAACCTCGTCACTCCACCATCATCATCTGTAATTAATTCTTACTACTGCAGAAGGATAATATTCAGCGTAAGATATTCCACTACGTAATCCAGATCTTAAAAAGGTTCCATCACATTCTTCTAGGTCGAAAAGCGTCTCCTAAGATGAATAGAAGCTTCTGGGAATATGACTAAGATCAGGAATAAGTCACTGAAGTCACGGGGTTAAGCGCAGAGAAAACGGGATCCTGAACTAAGTATACAGGGTGAACTATAAAATTAACGCCCCACACACTCTTCTCCTTGGCTGGGCTATTTCTTGTGTTTTGTGGGGACGGTTTAGTGTTATCGGTATCTATCTTGCGTCATTTATTCATTTACTACTGCAACTGTCACCACCACGCCCACACCAGCCGACTGAGCCATACCCACAGCATATAAGATAGTGCTGTTTAGGGGCTACCCAGTAAATTACACATTTTTAACAATAATTCCCCCAGACTGTCAGGCCACACAAGGGGGTCGATAGACGCTCTCTCTCTCTCTCTCTCTCTTCCATCTAACACTCAATTTATGCCATCTCACTCCATCCCTCTCAATCCCATTCCATCTCACAAATTATGCCATCCCACTCCATCCCTCTCAATGCCACTCCATCTCACACTCAATTTATGCCATCCCACTCCATCCCTCTCAATGCCATTCCATCTCACTCAATTTGCAGCATCCCACTCCATTCCTCTCAATCCCATTCCATCTCGCACTCAATTTATGCCATCCCACTCCATCCCTCTCAATGCCATTCCATCTCACACTCAATTTATGCCATCCCACTCCATCCCTCTCAATCCCACTCCCTCCCGCAGCTCAGGTAATAATGGGGTGGGCGTGTGGACGGCCTCACTGGATCCCGGGCGACAAAAGGAGCTCATTAGAAACACCAAATGAAATTCCCAAGCGCTGGCAGGAGGCGGGCGTCGGGGTTTTAAAATGGCTCGCACACCTTGGGAGAGACGGAGATGGAGGAAGAGGGAGGGAGGGAGGGACTGATGGAGGGAGAGGGAGGGAGGGAGGGACTGATGGAGAGAGACGGAGGGAGGGAGGAAGAGGGATAGGAACGAGGAGGGAGGGAAGGAAGGAGTGATAGAGGGAGACGGAGGGATGGAGGATGAGGGAGACAGGGAGGGAAGGACTGATGGAGGGAGACGGAGGGATGGAGGAAGAATGTGAGGGACAAGGAGGGAGAGAAGCAAGGAGTAATAGAGGAGGGAGGGAGGGAGGGAGGGAAGGACTGATGGAGGGGGAAGGAGGGAGCGGACTGATGGAGGGAGACGGAGGGATGAAGGAAGAGGGAGGGAGGGAGGGAGGGAAGGTGGAAAAACGAGAGAAGGAAGGTCTGATGGAAGGACACGGAGGGATGAGGGGAGAGGGATAGGGACGAGGAGGGAGGGAAGGAAGGGGTGATGGAGGGAGGGAAGGAAGGGGTGATGGAGGGAGGGAGGGAAGGAGAGGGAGGGAGGCAAGGACAAGGAGAAGGGGAGAGAGGGAGAGGAGAGAATGATAGGGAGAGAGGGACAAAGAGGGGGAGGGAGGGAGAGGGAAAGTGGCAGGGAGGGAGGGAGGGGTGGCCGAGAGGAGGAAAAAAAAAAAAAAGGCTAGGAGGGAAGATGTGTGTGTGTGACAGGGAGGAGAGAAAGTGGGAGGGAGGAATGGGAGGGAGGAAGGGCAGGGAAAGAGACAGGGAGAGTGTGAGAGTGAGAAAAGAGGGAGAAGAAAGAAAAAAGAGAAGGTGAGAGGGAGGAAAGATGGCAGGGAGGGAGGGAGAAAGAATGAGGGAGAAATACGTGGAAAAATGTACAAGAGACAGAGGGGAGAGTGAAGGGAAAGGGAGGATGGTAGGGAAGGAGGAGATAGGGAGGGATGAGGGAGGACTTGGAGGAGAGAAAGACGAGAGGGAGGGAGGGAAGAAGGTGGTAAGGGAGGAATATGTGGGAAAAAATGTTGAAGGGAGGGTGGGTGGGTGGGAGGGAGGGAGTGGATGTGGTAGAAGGCAAGAGAGAGAGAGAACGAGAGAAGACGGTTGGGAGAAAGGGAGGTAGACTGGGAGGAATGGCTAAGGGGGGAGGAAGGACTAGGAGGAGGAGAGGAAGGACTAGGAGGAGGAGAGAAAGGAGAAGAGTGGGAGGGAATGAAGATAAAAGGGACAAAAGTAGGGAGGAAGTAAGAAAAAATAAACGAAAAGAGGGAGGAAGGGAGAGAGAAGGGAACGTTAAAAGGAATGAATGAATGGAAAGATGGGAGGAAGTGAGACAGATGGTAGAGGTAGGGAGAAAAAGAGATGCACACACACACACACACACACACACACACACACACACACAGGGGGGGAGGGGGATATTGTGTGAGAGGGACAGTACTTCGTGACAGAGAAAGAGAGGATATGAGAAAGAACATGCAGGATATTGAAGAATGAACTTCGAAGAGAGAGAGAGAGAGAGAGAGAGAGAGAGAGAGAGAGAGAGAGAGAGAATGTTGCAGTGAGTGACAGCAGAGATGAAGCGATAAAGGAAAGAATATGGGAGGAGGAGGAGGAGGAGGAAGAGGAGATAAAGTTAGAAATAGCATGATGACGTTGACTACGATGATGATGATGATGATGATGATGGATGATGATGATGATGTGGGAGGGACGAAAAACTGGATGTGAGAGAGAGAGAGAGAGAGAGAGAACTTTAAGATTCAATAGGATCCAACTCCTTATAGGCGAATCAGATTAAGGTCGGAATGGGATTGGAGCCCCTTTTTCTCAGTTTCTTCCGAGGCGTCTCAAAGGATCCAAATAACTCTCTCTCTCTCTCTCTCACTCACACACACACACACATACATCATTTTTTTCAATAATTTTTCATTCTCTCTCTCTCTCTCTCTACACAGACACACATTATCGGGTTGAGATTTAATACCGGTTTGAGATGGAGTTGGTTTAGTGGATGGAGGAGGAGGAGGATTGAAGAAATACAGAATGAGAGGAAGGGGGGGGGGTGTTGAGAGAGAGGGAGGAGAGAATAATAGGAGAGGGGAGAGCGAGAAGATACGAGGGGAAGATGGAGAGGGGAGGGAAAAGGAGGAGAAGAGACGGTGAGGGGAGAGGAAAAGAAAGCCAAAGGAAGGGGAAGTAAGGAGGGAACTTAAAGAGGGAGAAGATGATGCGATGGGAGTGTGAGAGGGAGGAAAAGAAGACGATGGGTTGAGAGGGACGTGAGGAAGGTGATGCAGAGGAGGAGGAGACGAGACAGAGAGGAAAGGGGGAAAGGGAGTTAAGGTGAGTAGAGAAAAGGAGGGAAAAAGAAGGACGGGTATGAGGGAGGAAAGGAATGAGACGGGACTGGAGGAAAAAATGGAAGAAGTGAGTGGACCAGGGAAAGGAAGAAAGAAAAAAATATATACAGACAGAGAAGAGTGGCGAGAAAGCAAGGGGAGACAGTATGAAAAGGAAACGGAAGGGAGGATAGTAGGAAAGACGGAGGGAGAGGCGATGGTACGTACGGAAAGGAAAGCAAGGAAAGAAAACAAGGGAGGAGGAAAGGGAGAAGGCGGCAGGGAGGAAAGGCAAATAATGGAAGGGGAGGAAAGAACGAAGATACAAGGAAGACGGAATGGGAGGGAACAGAGGAAGTAGACAGGAGGAAAGGAACAGGTGGAAAACAAGAGGAAAGAGGAAGATGTGACAGGAGAGAGGAAGGAAGATGGACACATGGTGGTAAAACAGGAAGAGGACTGGAAAGCACTCAAAGGGCCATACCTCCGCCAACGCCAATATAATTTATGATTTATAGCCCAACTTCCGTCCTTCCCAGTGGCAGAGGTTAAGAAATTCTACGGTCTAAGTCTGCCCTGTTACACAATTTCAGAGATGGCATACCACCGCCGACGTCATTTAACCCTTCTCAGGTAAACCTATAATTTTATCCTTACTTAGGTAATGTGGGGTCTGTCAGACCCCAATCTCTAAAAAATCGTCAAAAATACTTACAACAACTTTATTGAAACAATCGCTTTTACACAGCTTTTGTAGGCCTTTTCCTTCAATTTAGTGCAAAATGTATGGAAATATAAGTGACGAAATATTTTATGGAAAATTAAATGAAAAAACATTGACAAATTTTATACCATCTGATATTACTGGCTGCCATACCAACACTGATATGTTCCACCAGTGTTCTATCATTGCATGCTGTACAGTAATGGCCAATGTTTCTGTAAGCAGTAAGAGAAGCACGTCATAAAAAAAAAAAAAAAAAAATTGTATGGAAGATATATATATGGGAAAATAATCACAGGTTAGGTAAAGTGGGGTCCACTGGACCCCAAAGGCCCTTTATCGCGAAAACAGAGCCAGATCCCGAACTGCCCCCATCACCTCCCTAAACTAGTCTACTAGTCAGGAAGGTAGAGGGAAAACCAGATCCCAAGACCTTATAGTAATATATGAAAAACACTAAGAAAAATAGCGTGGGGTCCCACAGACCCCACATTACCTGAGGAGGGTTAAACGTGATTTATTCTTGCATAAAGATCCGTATCGACCTCAAAATCTAATCAACCCATCCTTGACCCAAAGCCCACCTGTCCACTATTTATCACTAAAATCCGACGACAGCTTTTTGGATTACATTGTGCACAGACAGACAAAGAAACAAACAATCATGGGTTAACTGATTCCCTCCTCCAACTTCGTGAGTGGAGGTAATGGAAACAAAGAGAAAGAAAAAAAATGGGAATGAAATGAGACGTAAGAAAGTGGGGAGAGAAAAAGAAATGGGATGCGATGGACGAAAACACAGATGGTGTATTGATGGGAGGGAAGAAAAGGTAGACAGGAGAGAAAATGGGATAGGATGGGATGGAGGAAAGAAGATAGGAG